>NC_057846.1:23014642-23327500 GCF_910594005.1 Cervus elaphus | reverse complement strand
AACTGAGAATAGTCCTGTGTATCAGATGCTCAATAAATCTTTATTGAATGAACAATAAAGGTATCTTCTTATATCCTAAGAAGATATTAATTGTAGGAGATTATTTTAAAAGTTCTTCTCACACTTTCTCCGTTATCTCCCTTTTTTTCTTTTCCTTGCCATTTTATTTTATATTATCTTGATCTTTCATGTTAGAGACTTTTCTAAATGTTTAGTGGTCTGTGTTCATTTATATTCGAAAGTAAGGATGACCTCGTGGGGTAGGATTGGGACGGGGAGGAAGACTCACAAGGAAGGGGACACACACATACTTACAGCTGATTCACGGTGGTGCACAGCAGAAACTAGCTCAGCCTTGTAAACCAATTAAACTCCACTTTTAAAAAGTAAGGCATTCAAGTCAATCAGTCTAATGCTCCCTGTAGGTGGTGGGAAGATGGTGATTGTTGAAGACCAGTCATTTCATTGGGTGACCACCCTACCGCCACCCCCAGTTCTCTTGTGAGTCTCACTTTCTCCTGCATTGGCAGGCAGGTTCTTTACCACTGTGCCACCTGGGAATCCCTTTGTGAATGTCACTTTCTTAATGGAGAATCTTCTCATCTTCTGCCTTGGGAATATATAACCCTAGCTACCAGTATTCCGGGGGCCAAATGGGATAAAGCACTTGGGAGTTAAACTATTGAGTGGGTAAACATCCACTTGATTCTTGTATGGAACGTGACGTGAGCTTGGGCCCTATTCGCCTCTTATCTTTGTGTCTAGAACCTTTGCTGGTTCAATTTCTCTAAAGATCAATTTTTTTCTTTTCTTGTTTACAATGCACAGATAATTAGATTAAATATGGCTACCTAGTTTGTATCTTTTGATGTATGATTTTATTTTTAAAATCAGGTAAATTGAGGTACAGTTTACATGCAATAAGATTTACCCTCTTTAGGTGTATAGTTCAATAAATTCTGATAAATGGATACCACCATCATAATTAAGGCCCAGAACATTATTCTCAGTCTTTATGGTCAGTCCCTTCTCCCAGCCCCAGGCAACCACCAAACTGTTCTTCATTCCCATATTTTACTTGTTCTAGAATTTGTCTGTATGATTTTAGCAGCAAGAATATATTGGAATGAAAAATAATATGATTAAATACATGAGGAGCAGTGCTACTTAAGGTCCTATTAAGGACATCACAGTGTAATGGATGTGAGTCACTGTGCAACTTTTGTCATGTCTGTTCCGTTAGTTCTTGTTGATAAGCTGTATGGATTTCAGAGAGATTTAGGAATTTAGGAACTTAAAGGTGTATCTTGTGGGAGGACTTTAGATTCTCAGAATGTCAAAATAAATAAATAGCTCTCTTTTGACCTGCCAGTTTAGGAGCTTCCCAGCCACACTCTGTAATTTCCTAGCCTCTTTAGGTTGTTTCGGTGTGGACAGGTTAGGCATAGTGACCAGAATGATCGTACACTGAGTTTTAAACTATAAGGAAGAAGTCTAAACAAGCCAGAAGCAGAAGGACTTTATGAGCACTTTATTCCCACAGGGTGGCATTTAGTAACCCATTAGGATTAGCTTGGAATGTGTGTCCCATAGGCATAGCAGATATCCCAGGGTATCTGTACCAAGGAAGTCTATTAAAAGTGTTACAAATGGATAACCAGTTCTGTGCCAAGGCCCTTTTGATTTCAACAGCACCATGTATTTTTAGTTTTATCATAGTACTTTGTAAACTTTAATGATCTAGAGTAACTAATAACTTGAAATCTTAAAGGAAACTTCATTTGTCTCTTTATCCAAATCATTTTGCAGCATTAGGAAGTACGTTAGTTTATTCCTAGACAATTTATCGTATCTGTCTGAAGACAATGTACTTACTCAGTATGCATACTGCTTTTCTTTATATTTTTCTTTTGTGTTAATCTCAGGAAGAAATTCATATTCTTAGGATGTTAGCACTAAGAGGAGCCTTAGAAGTCATATTGTCCGTCTTCTTTCTGGTACAGGAAAGGTATCTGAGACTCAAAAAAGATGACTTCCTAAGGCCTCTGGGGAAAAAATTAATTGCAAGAGTTAATTTTTGTGTGTGTAACTACTTTTCTTAGTCATATAACATTTCTAAGCCTAAATTACAAATACATCTGCTCTAAAGCCCAAACCACCAACCTCTATTTATTCCACCAGGCTATAAAGCATGTACTTTGTAGTATTTCTTCACTGAGGACATGGGTATACACACATTGTCTGTCCTATAGTACAACCACATCACCTTTATCATAGTTATAAAATCATCAAACCCGTCTCATCTAAAATATTCATTCAATACTTAACTGCACATAGTACTAAGCTAGCCACTGTATTATGTTCATTAAAGAACGCTAGAGAGTACCTAGCACATGTAGGCCTCAGTATTGATGAATCTAAGTCTGAATGTACATAATTTAGATTAAAAAGTCACATAAGACACTAGATAATATACTCAACTTATACATATCCAGCAAGTACTCTATTTTAAGAATTTTAAACTTCAATTTGTTTGAGAATTTTGTGTTTTGACAGAATGTTCTTCTGATTAGAATCAGCATTTCAGGAACTCCTGGATGAACTTAACTTTCACCTTGTGATAATTCTCCAATCTTTGGGAAAGATAAATCAGGTTTAGGAAATGAACATTTACTATGTGTGTTTACCACTGGCTGCCTCAGTAGGCAGCAGTCATTAAGTATAGTTCTATAAATCCTATTATTGAGATGACTTCCAAGATAGCAGCTGTAGTCATCGTTACCATCGTTACCATGGCTACTGAGCACTGTATCCTCTCTGCTGAGGCCTCACAGACATGCTGCTGACAGCATTAGGAATTTTATTTCCTTGCTGTCCTCTTTCCTCTCATTTCTTGGAGAAATGATTTCATTGGCTCCTCTTTTTGTGTTAGACAGTATGTTGGGTTGAGATTCTGTGCGAGGAAAAGAAACTTGACTCCTGTGTGTTAAGCACGATAGAAGTGTTCTTCCATCCTGTAAAAGAAGAATGTAGGCAGGGAGCTCAAAGCTGATGTGGCAGCTCCCAGGTATTAACAGGGACCCAGGCTGCTCTACCATTTTAAGCTTGTTTTTCATCTTTTAAAGTCACGTCATAGTTCTAATGGCTATTGAAGCTCCAGTCTTTATGTTCTCAGGTGAGGACTGAAGAGGGGGAAAAAGCAGAAAGGCAAAAGGGGATTCCTTTCAGCTGAATCTATTCACCTTAAGTATCATTACCAGAAATTTCACACAATATTTCTGCTTATAAAAATTTAGTTAGTCGGTTCAGTTGTTCAGTCGTGTCTGACTATTTGCAACTCCATGGACTGCAGCACGCCAGGCTTCCCTGTCCATCACCAAGTCCTGGAGCCTAATCAAACTCATGTCCATTGAGTCGGTGATGCCATCCAATCACCTCATCTTTGTCTTCCCCTTCTCCTCCTGCCTTCAATCTTTCCCAGCTTCAGGGTCTTTTCAAATGAGTCAGTTCTTCACATCAGGTGGCCAAAGTATTGGAGTTTCAGCTTCAGCATCAGCCCTTCCAATGACTACTCAGGATTGATCTCCTTTAAGATGGACTGGTTGGATCTCCTTGCTGTCCAAGGGACTCTCAAGAGTCTCCAGTACCACAGTTCAAGAGCATTAATTCTTCCGCGCTCAGCTTGCTTTAATAGTCCAGTTCTCACATCCATACATGACTACTGGAAAAAATATAGCTTTAACTAGACAGATCTTTGTTGGCAAAGTAACATCTCTGCTTTTTAATATGCTGTCTAGGTTTGTCACAGCTTTTCTTCCAAGGACCAAGTGTCTTTTAATTTCATGGCTGCAGTCACCATCTGCAGTAATTTGGGAGCTCCCCAAAATAAAGTCTGTCACTGTTTCCATTGTTTCCCCATCTATTTGCCATGAGTGATGGGACCAGATGCCATGATCTTGGTTTTCTGAATGTTGAGTTTTAAGCCAGCTTTTTCACTCTTCTCTTTCACTTTCATCAAGAGGCTCTTTAGTTCTTCTTCACTTTCTGCCACAAGGGTGGTGTCATCTGCATATCTGAGGTTATTGATTTTGCTCCCAGCAATCTTAATTCCAGTTTATGCTTCATCCAGCCCTGCATTTCTCATGATGTACTCTGCATGTAAGTTAAATAAGCAGGGTGATAATATACAGCCTTGATAGACTCCTTTCCCAATTTGGAACCAGTCTGTTGTTCCATGTCCAGTACTAAGTGTTGCTCCTTGACCTGCATACAGATTTCTCAGGAGGCAGGTAAGGTGGTCTGGTATTCCCATTTCTTTAAGAATTTTCCACAGTTTGTTGTTATCCACAGTCAAAGGCTTTGGCATAGTCAATAAAGCAGAGGTAGATGTTTTTCAGGAATTCTCCTGCTTTTTTGATGATCCAGAGGATGTTGGCAGTTTGATCTCTGGCTCCTCTGCCTTTTCTAAATCCAGCTTGAACACCTGTAAGTTCACAGTTGACATACTATTGAAGCCTGACTTGGAAAACTTTGAGTATTACTTTGCTAACGAGTGAGATGAGTGCAATTGTGTGGTAGTTTGAATATTCTTTGGCATTGCCTTTCTTTGGGATTGGAATGAACACTGACTTTTTCCAGTCCTGTGGTCACTGCTGAGTTTTCTGAATTTGCTGGCATATTGAGTGCAGCACTTTCACAGCATCACCTTTTAGGATTTGAAATAGCTCAACTGGAATTCCATCACCTCCACTAGCTTTGTTTGCAGCTATGCTTCCTAAGGCCCGCTTGACTTCACATTCCAAGATGTCTGGCTCTAAGCGAGTGATCATACCATCTGATTATCTGGGACATGAAGACCTTTTTTGTATAGTTCTTTGGTGTATTTTTGCCACCTCTTCTTAATTTTCTACTTCTGTTAGGTCCATACCATTTCTGTCCTTCATTGTGCCCATCTTTGCATGAAAAGGTCTCTTGGTATCTCTAATTTTCTTGAAGAGATTTCTAGTCTTTCCCATTTTATTGTTTTCCTCTATTTCTTTACATTGATCACTGAGGAAGGCTTTCTTATCTCTCCTTGCTACTCTTTGGAACTCTGCATTCAAATGCATATATCTTTCCTTTTCTCCTTTACCTTTTGCTTCTCTTCTTTTCACAGTTATTTGTAAGGCCTCCTCAGACAACCTTTTTCCCTTTTTGCATTTCTTTTTCTTGGGGATGGTCTTGATACCTGCCTCCTGTACAGTGTCATGTATCTACGTCCATAGTTCATCAGGCACTCTGTCTATCAGTCCCTTAAATCTGTTTCTCACTTCCACTGTATAATTGTAAGGAATTTGATTCAGGTCATACCTGAATGGTCTAGTGGTTTTCCCTACTTTCTTCAACTTGAGTCTGAATTTGACAATAAGGAGTTCATGATCTGAGCCACAGTCAGCTCCCAGTCTTGTTTTTGCTGACTATATAGACCTGCTCCATCTTTGGCTGCTAAGAATATAATCAGTCTGATTTTGTTATTGACCATCTGGTGATGTCCATGTGTAGAGTCTTCTCTTGTGTTGTTGGAAGAGGGTGTTTGCTATGATCAGTGCGTTCTCTTGGCAGAACTCTATTAGCCTTTGCCCTGCTTCATTCTGTACTCCAAAGCTAAATTTGCCTGTTACTCGCGGCATTTCTTTACTTCCTACTTTTGCATTCCAGTCCCCTGTTATGAAAAGGACATCTTTTGGAGGTGTTAGTTTTAGAAGGTCTTGTAGGTCTTCGTAGAACTGTTCAGCTTCTTCAGCATTACTGGTCGGGGCATAGACTTAGATTACTGTGATATTGAATGGTTTGCCTTGGAAACAAACAGGGATCATTCTGTCATTTTTGAGATTGCATCCAGGTACTGCATTTTGAACTCTTTGGTCGACTATGATGGCTACTCCATTTCTTCTAAGGGATTCTTACCCACAGTAGTAGATGTAATGGTCATCTGAGTTAAATTCACCCATTCCGGTCCATTTTAGTTCGCTGATTCCTAAAATGTCGATGTTCACTCTTGCCATTTCCTGTTTGATCACTTCCAATTTGCCTTTTGATTCATGGACCTAACATTCCAGGTTCCTATGCAATATTGGTCTTTACAGCTTCGGACTTTACTTCCATCCAGTCATATCCACAACTGGGTGTTGTTTTTTCTTTGGCTCTGTCTCTTCATTCTTTCTGGAGTTATTTCTCCACTGATCTCCAGTAACATGTTCGGCACCTACTGACCTGGAGAATTCATCTTTCAGTGTACTATCTTTTTGACTTTTCATACTGTTCTGTTGTTCTCAAGACAGGAATACTGAAATGGTTTGCTATTCCCTTCTCCTAAAAATTTAGTCATATGGATAAACTCAGCTCAAGGGTGCCCAGGAGATGTAGTCTTTTATTCTGAATAGCAATGTGCCCAGCTAGCTTGGGAGACAGGTGGAAGGGCAGATGAATGTTGTAGTAACTAAGTTTCTGCCACAGATTATTTAGGTAAAATATTCTATCTGTATTCATGAAGGTTTTACTGTTTTCAGTAACTAACATTTTATAGAAATAGTAACTATGGATACATGATTGATGCAGATAGCTCAGTAGGCAGTCATCTGGATGTCCTCAGAGAAACTCAGAGATTGTTCTTATGTCACATTCAGAATAACTATTTGCTCTTTATTAGGATGCTTTCAGTTATAGAAATTAAAACAAGTTAAGTTTAGTCACTCAGTTGTGTCCGACTCTTTGTGACTCCATGAACTGCAGCACGCCAGGCCTCCCTGTCCATCATCAACTCCCAGAGTCCACCCAAACCCATGTCCATTGAATTGGTGATGCCATCCAACCATCTCATCCTCTGTCGTCCCCTTCTCCTCCTGCCCTCAATCTTTCCCAGCATCAGGGTCTTTTCAAATGAGTCAGCCCTTCACATCAGGTGGCCAAAGTATTGGAGTTTCAGCTTCAACATCAGTCCTTCCAATGAATATTCAGGACTGATCTCCTTTAGGATGGACTGGTTGGATCTCCTTGCAGTCCAAGGGACTCTCAAAGTCTTCTCCAACACCACAGTTCAAAAGCATCAATTATTTTGTGCTCAGCTGTCTTTATAGTCCAACTCTTACATCCATACACGACCACTGGAAAAACCATAGCCTTGACTAGACAGACCTTTGTTAGCAAAGTAATGTCTCTGCTTTTTAATATGCTGTCTAGGTTGGTCATAACATTCCTTTCAAGGAGTAAGCATCTTTCAATTTCGTGGCTGCAGTCACCATCTGCAGTAATTTTGGAGCCCAGAAAAATAAAGTCAGCCACTGTTTCCACTGTTTTCCCATCTATTTGCCATGAAGCGATGGGTCAAGATGCCATGACCTTAGTTTTCTGAATGTTGAGCTTTAAGCCAACTTTTTCACTCTCTTCTTTCACTTTCATCAAGAGGCTCTTTAGTTCTTCTTCATTTTCTGACATAAGTGTGGTGTCATTTGCATATCTGAGGTTATTGATATTTCTCCCGGCAGTCTTGATTCCAGCTTGTGCTTCCTCCAGCCCAGCGTTTCTCATGATGTACTCTGCATATAAGTTAAATAAGCAGGGTGACAATATACAGCCTTGACGTACTCCTTTTCCTAATTGGAACCAGTCTGTTGTTCCATGTCCAGTTCTAACTGTTGCTTCCTTACCTGCATACAGGTTTCTCAAGAGGCAGGTCAGGTGGTCTGGTATTCCCATCTCTTTCAGAATTTTCCACAGTTTATAGTGATCCACACAGTCAAAGGCTTTGGCATAGTCAATAAAGCAGAAATAGATGTTTTTCTGGAACTCTTGCTTTTTCGATGATCCAGCGGATGTTGGCAATTTGATCACTGGTTCCTCTGCCTTTTCTAAAACAAAGTTTAACATAAAATCTCAAAAAGATCTACCCCATATACTTAACAGAATCTTAGGAAATGTAATAGACTGAAGAGAAAATTGAGAAATCCAAAATACAGTCGAAGGCTATAAAAATAATTATTGGCTTCTTATGAAAGAATCACTTCAATTATGATGGCTTTATATAACCACCTATCAAACAAACTTTTGTTAATTCTTAGTGAGGTTGAAAAAATCTAGTACCTAGTTATATTCTACTTCCTACCCCTTTAAATAGGTTTTGTAATCACAGATCTTTCAAGATAATTTTCCTTGATGTTTTGTGCTGCCATTTACCAGCTGTCTGATTTTTGAAAGCAGGTCTATTGAGCTGTAGTTTACATACACAAAATTTGCTCATTGTCAGTGTACAATTCAGTGATTTTAGTAAATTTATGTAGTTATGGAACCATCACCACTATCCAGTTTTATAACATTTCCATTTGCTTCCTGTAAATGTATTCTTTCTAGACATTTTTTATAGATGAAATTATGTAATATGTACCTTGTGTCTAGCTTCTTTCCTTTAGCATGTTTTCAAGGTTCATTCATGTTGTATGTAGCATGTGTCAGAAATTCATTTCATTTCATTGCCAAGTAGTATTCCATTGTATGGATATAACACATTTCATTTATTTGTTCTTCAGTTGATGGACATTTAGAATGTTTCCAGCTTTTGACTGTCATGAATAATGGTGCGGTGAATATTTGTGTACATATCTTTGGGTGGATAGGCACTTTCATTTCTCTGACAGATTCCTAGGAGTAAGATAACTGGAATGTATCTTAAATTTATGTTTAACTTTTTAAGAAATGGACAAACTGTATTCCAGAGTGGTTGTACCGCTTTATATTCTGACTGAAACTGAGGGTTTCAGTTTCAGCATTTCCTCACCAATACTTACTGTCTTTTTTATTATAGCCATCCTAATGGTACCTAGTGGTATCTTATTAGACTTTTATTTCCCTAATGACTAATGATTTTGGTCATCTTTTGATGTGCTTATTGGACATAGTTATATCTTTTTTTGGAGAAATATCTATTCAGATGTTTTGCTTATTTAAAAATTTGGTCACTCATCAAGCACTGTCTATATGTTGGTCATTGTAAATTCTTTCTATATATCCTGATATATCTTTTATCAGATATATGATTTGTAGATATTTTATCCCAGTCTGTGTTTTTATTTTCTAAAAGATGTCTTTTGAAGTGTAAAATTTTAAGATTTTGATTTTGTCCAACTTACCCACGTTTCTTTTGTAGCTTGTACTTTTGGTGTTGAGTTGTGGAAGTTTGAGCAAGTTGTCTAGTTTCCTCAGGACACAGTTCCTTTGTTGTTAAAGTTGGAAGAATAATTCTTAGCTCAAGGTTAACTCTAATTTAAATCTGATTTCCCTGTATCTGTTGAAAAAAATGGAACATACAAGCAGAGACTGCAAATTCAGAGAAATTCTGTTCTTGGTATTTATTCTGTTCTTATTTCTAACTTACTGGAAAGGAGGAGCTTGGTAAAGGCTATGTAAAGGCTATTGAACATATCTGCTGATCAGTTTTGCTCTGATTTTCTGATTCAAGAGATCAGGTTTACAGATGGAGGGGAATGAGCAGGATAAATAAAGGGAACCAAAATACACAGGGGGTTAAAGGATGGATGAAGTTGCCTGGGAAGGGCGAAGCAGGACGATGGTAGGGTTATGAAGGGGCCTGAGAAACTTTGGAGTAATAGATATGGTAATAATCTTGATTGTGATAATGGTTTCACAAGTGTAAACATATGTCAAAACTTACCAAATTAAACACTTTACATCTGTTCTGTTTATTGTATATCAATTACCTTAACAAAGCTTTCTTTAAAAGCTGGTTTTAATAGCCATTAGGATGGCTATTACAGGGGAAAAAAACCCTGAAAACAACAAGTGTTGAGGAGAAAGTGTACAAAGCAGAACAGTTGTGCATTGCTGGTGGGAATGTTATATGGCATAGCCACTGTGAAAAAGTTCAGTTCCTCAAAATGTTAAACATAGATAGAATCAACATATATTTCAGCAGTTCTCCTCTTGGGTATATACACAAAAGAAGTGAAAGTAAGGAATCAAATAGATACACACCAATGTTCATAGCAGCATTATTCACAGTAGTCCAAGTGGAAACTACCCAAGTATCTGTCAGCAGATGAATGGATAAACAGAATGTGGTACACATACAATGGGATATTTATTATTCAGCCTTAAATAGAAATAAAATTCTGATATATGCTGCATCATGGATGAACTCTAAAGATATGATACTAAGAGAAATGAGCTAGACACAAAAGGACAATTATTGTATGCTTCCACTTATATGTGGAACCTAGAACAGGCAAGTCACAGAGATAGAAAACAGAAATTACTAGGCCCTGGGAGGAGGAAGGAATGAGGAGTTATGATGAATCAGTGCAGCATTTCTGTTTGGGGTGATGTAACATAAATAGATATTTCCATTTCTGAAAATGTATCATGGTGATGGTTGCCTAGCAATATAAATGTACTTAATATGGTTAAAATGGTAAGCTTTGTATTATGAATATTTTACCACAATAAAAAATGCAAAAAGAGAATGCATGAAGTAATACATAAATTTAAGTGGTAATAACAATAAAAAGTGCATAACGAGAAGTTGATAAATCAGCTCCAGGGATTAAGTTAGAAGTAGGCCAAGTCTGCTTCCTTCCTGGCTCCTTTATCCTACCACTTACACCTATCAATTATTATAAATTTATTCTCCCATTTCTTCACCCCCCTTGTTTTTAGGCATAGAAAATTATTAAGTGTAAAATAAATTGAATGCATTTAGCCTGGGGAAAAGAAAATTTGGAGGAGGCCATGGCAGCTATGTTTATATTTACAGGCCTGTCAGGTAGAGGAAAGAGGGGGCTTATTCTGTGTGTTCCAGAGTCAGAAATAGGATTTCATGGGAACCAAATATTTCCTGCCTCTGAAAAAGGAATAACATTTTAATAAATGAAATAGTCTATCGGTGAAGAAGACTCCTTGGAATGCTGGAAATGGGCAGAGGGAGGCTGGGGATGTTGCAGAGAGGATGGCTGCATTAGATAGGATGTTGCATTAGATACGATGTTGGACCAGGTGGTCTCCGTATTAGCATCACAGCAGGAAAAAGGAACTTTCGGCTGGGTTTTTGAAGACTGGTTAATGAGGGAACTTTTTTCACAGATGTGAACAAGGTTGAGGGAGCCTGTTAGGGATGTTGAGGTACCCAACAACTAACAATCTTGGGAAGTCTTCACCATTAGGCCTGAAGTAGCAAAGGGAGGCAGTACTGTTCAAAGGAGAGAAGTGTGTCTCTCTACTTAACTATGTAAAGTGTTTAAGACTAGTGCCTAGCACATAAAAGTGCTATGTATAGATTTTTGTTATTAGGAACTAGTAAATACTAGATAATATAGGAGATAATAAAGCAGAAGATGCAGAGCAAAGAGAATGGTGACTACGGGCATGATAGCAGTGGCAAGATCGAATCAGGAAGGCTGGTGAGCAGAATGGCTAACATTGGAGAAAAATCACAGGTTCTGGAAAAAGGGAAGACACTAGCCACCTGCACCCTCCTAGAGTGTCAGTCTTCAGGACAAATCAAATGACCCTTCAGAAAGTGCACTGTTATGGCCTGTGTAATGACAAATATAAGGCTGAGCAAGTGAGAGTCCATTTTGCAGTTGTAAAATTATTAGTATGGATTCTAATAGTTGTTAGTCATTTAAAGGCAAAAAGCAGAAAGAAATGATGCTTAAAAGAGTCAGAAACAGAGTTTCCAGGAACTCAGGCTCTGGAATCAGACCAGTACAAGTTCACATCAGGCTCTGCATTTACTATTGTCCAACCTGGGACCAGTTACTTCATCTTGTTGATGACCAGCTCCCTCCTTGGGAAAATGGAAATAATAATACCTATGTCATAGTTAAAATTTGAGTCTGAAATGAAATTACCTATGGTAATTGCTTAACATAATTCCCAGGACTTTCTAAGGCACCAGTGCATGTTGTTGCTTTTGCTTACTGCTGTTCTTACAGAAAAAGAGAATGAATACCTGTGCAGAACTTGAAAAGGGTGAGTGCAGTAAAATATTGACACCTTCTTGCTTTTAGTTGCTCTGCAGGGGATCAGGGCTTGAGCTGTTGTTGTTCAGTCACTAAGTTGTGTCCAGCTGTTTGCAACACCATGGACTGCAGCATGCCAAGCTTGCCCGTCCAGGGCTTATAAAGGACAGCTTTTGAGTATCTTTGCCAGCACGGAATCACCCTAAGGGGCAGTGTCCTGTGAGCACTCACTGAACCAGAGCATCTGCTCATGATCAAAGAAAAGCTCTTGTAGCACGCAATGGAAAAACAAAATATTTAATGATTAAATTTAGTACGTGAGTTACATTTAGTTTTGAATGATTCTTTTGACATTTCAAGCTAGCAGACAGCATTAATGGGTACTGATGGTGAATATTAATTGGAAAATTGATACTTTTTGTGATTTGTCTGCAGCTAACTTCTTCCTGAGCACAATCTATTCCCTGAACAGTCTTATGGCGCTCAATTTTAAAACGAATCTCTTTTGGTGATACCTGCTAATTTCTGCCCTGCAATTTATTTCCAGTAAATCACACTTCATAGATTCAAAGGGAATAAGAAAATGATGGAGGGACTTCCTTGGTGGTCTGGTTAAGACTTCGCCTTCCAGTGCACGGAGCGAGGAGGATCTGATCCCTGGTTGGGGAGCTGGGACCCCACATGCCCCCCAGCCAAAAAGCTAAAATGTAAAACAGAAGCAATGTTGTAACAAATTCAATAAAGACTTTAAAAATGGTCCACACTTTGAAAATCCTTTAAAAAAAAAAAAAGAAAATGATGGAAATTTTCCTCTTCTCCCCTTACCCTGTAAACATGTTGAGGTTGAAATTTTTCACCTGTAACTTTTTATAGTTACTACTCATTCGTAAATTACTTCAGTTCAGTTCAGTTCAGTTGCTCAGTCATATCCGACTCTTTGCGACCCCATTAACCGCAGCACGCCAGGCCTCCCTGTCCATCGCCAATTCCCAGAATCCACCCAAACCCATGTCCATCAAGTCGGTGATGCCATCCAACAATCTCATCCTCTGTCTTCCCCTTCTCCTCCTGTCCTCAATCTTTCCCAGCATCAGGGTCTTTTCAAATGAGTCAGCTCTTCGCGTCAAAGTATTGGAGTTTCAGCTTCAATATCAGTCCTTCCAGTGAACACCCAGGACTGATCTCCTTTAGGATGGACTGGTTGGATCTCCTTGCAGTCCACGAGACTCTCAAGAGTCTTCTCCAACACCACAGCTCAAAGCATCAATTCTTCGGCACTCAGCTTTGTTTATAGTCCAACTCTCACATCCACACATGACCACTGGAAAAACCATAGCCTTGACTAGACAGACCTTTGTTGGCAAAGTAATGTCTCTGCTTTTTAATATGCTATCTAGGTTGGTCATAACTTTCCTTCCAAGGAGTAAGCATCTTTTAATTTCATGGCTGCAATCACCATCTGCAGTGATTTTGGAGCCCAGAAAAATAAAGTCAGCCACTGTTTCCACTGTTTCCCCAACTATTTGCCATGAAGTGATGGGACCAGATGTCATGATGTTAGTTTTCTGAATGTTGAGTTTTAAACCAACTTTTTCACTCTCCTCTTTCACTTTCATCAAGAGGCTCTTTAGTTCTTCTTCACTTTCTGCCACAAGGGTGGTGTCATCTGCATATCTGAGGTTATTGATATTTCTCCAGGCAATTTTGATTCCAGCTTGTGCTTCTTCCAGCCCAGCATTCCTCATGATGTACTCTGCATATAAGTTAAATAAGCAGGGTGACAATATATAGCCTTGAAGTACTCCTTTCCCTATTTGCAACCAGTCTGTTTTCCATGTCCAGTTCTAACTGTTGCTTCCTGACCTGCATACAAGTTTCTCAAGAGGCAGGTCAGGTGGTCTGGTATTCCCATCTCTTTGAGAGTTTTCCACAGTTTATTGTGATCCACACAGTCAAAGGCTTTGGCATAGTCAATAAAGCAGAAATCAATGTTTTTCTAGAACTCTCTTGCTTTTTTGAAGATCCAGCAGATGTTGGCAATTTGATCTCTGGTTCCTCTGCCCTTTCTAAAACCAGCTTGACCATCTGGAAGTTCACGGTTCACGTATTGCTGAAGCCTGACTTGGAGAATTTTAAGCATTACTTTACTAGCGTGTGAGAGGAATGCAATTGTGCAGTAGTTTGAGCCTTCTTTGGCATTGCCTTTCTTTGGGATTACTTGCAGCACAGAAATTAATAGATGAATGTCATTTTTTAAAAAATGACATGTTCTATCTTCTTGTACCAGGAATAACAAATTGCTCTTTTCTTTTTAAAAAACATGTTTACTTGTTTATTTTGTTTTTGTTGTGCTGGGTCTCTGTTGCTGTGCAGGCTTTTTTCTAGTTGTGGCAAGTGGGGGCTGCTCTCTAGTTGCTGCCCCTGGGCTTCTCCTTGCCGTGGTGTCTCTTGGTGCAGAACATGGTCTCTAAGGGGCACAGGCTTCCGTAGTTGCAGTACGCAGACTCAGTAGGTGCAGGTCCTGGGCTCTAGAGCCCAGGCTTGGTAGTTGGTGGCACACCAGCTTAGTTGCTTCCTGGATCAGGGATCAAACCATCTCTCTTGTGCTGGCTGGTGGATTCTTTACCACTGAGCCACCAGGGAAGCCCTATTCTTCTCTTAAGTAGTATTTTTGTAAAATTCATTGGAATAAATCTCTGTTTTTACCCATTATGTTCTCTGCTGCTGCTGCTATGTCGCTTCAGTTGTGTCCAACTCTGTGCGACCCCACAGGCAGCAGTCCACCAGGCTCCTCTGTCCCTGGGATTCTCCAGGTAAGAATCCTGGAGTGGGTTGCCATTTCATTCTCTATATGTTATTAAAATAAAATTCTCATTAGTCTGGAATAATGGAAAAGAAGACTCATCTATTCAACATGGAGAAAAATTTAAATGTGCCTCTTCATTGCTTCAAATATATCACTATCCGTAAATGAATGAAAACCTAACTAGGAATAAACTATTAATACTTTCAAAATTCTGATTCAAAGCCGTCATATATTACCTTGAGGTGTGTGGTGTACCACAAACAAAATAGAACTTTTAATGTATAAAAATTAATGATAGGATTCAGAGGGTTGAGACTACATCCAAAGAATTAGTGATTATTTGAGGCTTTGGTTTATAACTGTTATTGGCTTTAGACCACTTATCCTCTTACTCTCAGGTAAGTCTAAATTATTTTTAGTTTTTTATTCTTTAGGTAGTTTGGCATTTAGTGTCAAAATACCTACAACTTTCAAAATAATAGAGAATACATTATGTTCAGCAATATAAAAAAGTCCTCTATATTTTTCCTTTTTGCCTTTTGAATTTAGTACTTTATTTAGTACTTGGCTGCTAATCTATCATATTTTAGGGACCAAGAATAACTGAATAAGTAAAATAAAATATTGCTATTATATTTGAAGACATTTATCTTTGATTCTTCTTCATTTTCTGTTTTTCCTTTCTCCTCAACTTGAGGAAAACTTACTTCTTTGTAGTTCAAGACAAATTTCTAATTCATCTCAAGAGACAGCTATACATTGTAAAATACAGTGTTTCCCAAGTCACATCATTTGCTTAGCATCCCTTACCATTTGAGTAGAAAAATTCCCCTCTGGGGACCTTTGGCTGTCATATATCTCTTGCAAAGTAAGCAGGCGTCTCTCCTTAAGGAGAGCTCACTGGCATGAAGTTTCTGGCCTCAATATGTGTGGCTTCTTGTCTGAATCCCCCACGCTGAGTTCTCCTGTTCTCCTCCTCCAGAGGTCATGGCCGACACAGCATCCCCACTGTGCTGGGTCAGCAAGAACACAAGGTGACCATTTTCCTTCTTCATTATTTGCCTAAACTTAGAGAAAATAATATCACTATTGATTTCGCCCTCAGATTTCCCCTAAAAACTGTGTTGCTATACACAGTAATTATTTGTTTTCACACCATAGGCATGTCTGAAAGATAAAGATGAATTCTCTGCTTCTCTATTTGAGCAGGACACTGTTGAATAATGAGCACAATACATAATGGCTGATGAATTCTCCTTATTTCTTACAGGAGTCGCATTGAGACTATTTCAAGCATGTACAAGATCAAGCATCCATTAGACCCTTTCTGTTTCTCGTAAGTTTTGTGTGGGTTTCCCTAGAACTTTAGAAGTGCTGTGTCCTCTTTCAAAAATTAAATTAAATTAACTAAATAGGGAAAGAAAAAGTGCCTGCATTTTGTCGGGTTTCCCCAGAGGTTTCTTTTATCTGTTTAAACTGACCAGGGATTTTTCACATATTGACATAAGCATTCATTTGCTAATTTCTTGGACACTAAACTGTGTGGAGCCTTCTGCAGAATCTTGAATGAAGCTGTAACACTTGGGTCCTTGGGGCTGCCTAAGTCCTGCATCATTCCCTGCACACATATGGTTTTTCCCTCCTCTATCTCCTTAGATAAAAGTCAGTGCTGATCGCCTTAAGGAAAAGAATGAGTTAAATGGACCAATATTCTAGGCCTAGATGCAAAAAAAGAAAAAAACAACAACCCAGCCTTTTCAGAAGGCCCTTAGCACCTGCGGCAGCAAGGTCATTTGCACATACATAAATAAATAAATTAACAATGAATAAATAATTTAATCCTGGCCACACAATGCCACCTTGCAGATTTGATCCTTTGCAGCTCCCAGTGAATTTGTCCATTTATAATTTTTTTTGATGAAGTCCTCAGATACTTGCTGACTGTCAGGCTCATTTTCGTATTGTTTTCGCTTGATTACTTCTGTATGACCTGAGGTCGCCCTTAAAATCCACATCTCCCGTGAAGACTCCAAAAGACCTTCTTTCTAGCACCCTCCTAAATAAGGATGGAAAGTGCATGCCGTTTCTCCACACAAAAGCATGGAAGGCTTTTCGTCACTAGCCTCCTAAAGCAGCCTAAGCGCAAAAATAACTCATTAAGGGGTACCATGTTTTCGAGGCCTGTTTATCCATGCCCTGGGGTGTGCCTGTGGCACGCCTCCCAGGTCCTGGAGGAGCTGGACCACCTCTCCTCTGACCCTGCTAGCATCCTGTCAGTGATGGCACTGGGTCATGGTGCCTTCCCACCCAAACCTTTGCCCCAGGCTCTTTGATCTGGGGTCCTTCTGGAAAGATCTTGGCCTTCATGGGAGGTGGAGAAGAGATGGGGAATTACTTGTTTCTTTTTTTAAGCTAGTTTACTTGTTTTCTAATTTAAGCTAATTACTTAAGTTTTAAGCTAATTACTTATTTGTTTTTTTTAAGCTGAGTGTTGCCAGTGTGCACATTCAATTTAGGCTGTAAGCCCGCCAACAGGAGTGTCCTAATTCTCAACTTTCTGTGATCCCCACATCTGGGCTGGGTCTTAGCCTTGTGTTAGCTAAGCCCCCTCACACAGCATCACCACTGCCCACTGGCTAGTCATTCTCCTCACTACCAAGAAGTCAGCTCCTTCAGTGGGAGAGGAAAAGGAGATTGAGACCCTGTGTTGGCTGAATACAATAGCCTTCAGTGAATGGGAACACGTTCCTCATTTGTTTTTATTGAAAAATGCACAGACTGTTTAAATCAGTTGTTCAATATCCTTTAAGAGTTCTGATAAAGTTTTCCATGATTTTTGACAAGTTGTATGGATTTTCAGAAATATAGCTTTGTAATTTTTTTCTCCTTCCTTCTTCTGGACCATGGAATAAAAACTTGCTATATTTTATGGGGTCTTACACTTTTTACTTTTTAGTAAAGGTGAGTCTCTGGAGTATTTAAGGAAGATGCTAATGAAAATTGTAGTACCATATGAAAGTTTCAAAAAGTAGGTTCCAATACAACATGGAAATCTATTGCACAATTAAGTTTTATCATCTGCATATGATAAAATTTGGGGCATGGATTTTTGTACATTTTAGTGCATTTTGGCAGTTTTCCAGAAGGACAATTTACCTAGGCTGAACTATCAAAGCCCTCCAAGAATTTGGTTCCACTCTCTGAAGCCTATTAATAAAAAGGTAGTCTTGGCCTGAGATGAAGTCAGGATACCTTGTCAATGAAACCCCTTGGCTGAGGAATTTCTGGGAGAGCACCCTGATGTGTGGAAGGGGAGCTCTCTGACCAGAGTGGTCCTTTCTCTGCTGATGGCCTTCCAGTTCAAGCAGACCTTCAGGCAGCAGGAGCCAAAAGTCATGAACTACATCAGTCTGTGTCATTTCTGAACCATTAAAAAAAAAAAGCACCCAAACCACCTTTCATACTCTGAAAGATCCGTCATGGTGGAATGGTAATGACAAGGAGGAAATACAACCTCAGATGCTTGCATTACCAGTTGGTGTTCAATGTGCATGATTCTCCCACAATTGTGCTGAACACTCTGAGACACTGGGGCCATTACAATTTCACATTACTGAAGAGAGAGACTGGGTTTTTTTGAAACAATTATACCTTTCTTTTAAGGGGAGAGTTCCCTAGTCTTTTTGATGAAAAATCTCTGTTGGATGTTTTCTGAGCTTTGTGAAAAGCAATTTATGAAAAGTCAGATGAATCTAAACTCCCAGAAAGAAGACTATAGCAAACAGAGACCCCCAGAAATGATGAAACTGCTACAAACACATCACATGCTAAGTCCTAATAGCACTTCTAGCTTTCCCTTATTTTGGAAGTTATAAAACATTTCAAATTTACAGAAAAAAATAATGAAGGAGCAAGCACTTACTTACCTACTATTCAGATTCAACAGACGTTAAAATTTTGCCATATTTGCTTCATCTCATCAAAAAAAATTTACAGATGCAACTGAAGCTCTCTTGGTGTCCTTTCCTAGATCATGTTCCCTTCTGAGCCTCCTCAAGATAATTCTAGTTTTTAAAGAAATCTTATTTCCATTCTCTTTCTTTTTTTTTTTTTTTTTAAATGAGAGTGTTCTTTGTTTGGCTGCACTGGATTCCGTTGCTGAGTGTGGGCTTTCTCTGGCTGCGGCTAGTAGGGGCTACTCATCTTTGCAGGGTGCAGGCGTCTCCCTGCAGTGGGCTTCTCCTGTTGTGGAGCGTGGGCTCTGGGCATGCGGACTTCAGTAGCTGCAGCACACAGGCTCAGTAGTTGTGGCACATGGGCCTAGGTGCTCTGCAGCACCTGGGATCCTCCTGGACCAGGGATTGAACCTGTGTCCCACGCATCGGCAGGCAAATTCTTACCCACTGAGCCACCGGGGAAGTCCCCATTCTCTTTATTTTCATAATTTACCCGCTAGACTCAAAGTATAATTTCAGTTTTGTAAATATAACTGCGTATACACATGTACACAGAGCAGAGAGTGAAGAATGTAAATGAAAAGGTCAACAGTTGATTTTTACCAAATGTAAGATTTTTCTTCCTTGTACTGTTGGCCTAAAACAAATGGACTTTCAGTTACTTACTTTCCAGCAAAAATGGGTTTATTTGGGATCAACAAAGAACGGCACTTCTAGGTCTGTAACCACGGTGAGACAGGAGCAAGCCCCTGCACAGTAAGGGGAGGAGACGAGGAGTAAAGTAAGTTGGAGTGAGGAGTGGGACTATAGTAAGCAGTCTATTGGGGGAATTGAGAGATCCAAGTATAGTGGCTCTTCATTGGCTGAGCTGTGACAGTCTTTTATTGGCTGAGCTCTTGTCAGGCAAGAAGTGGAGTCGTTTTCCTATTGGGCTCTGCTGTCTTCCTAGGGCATGAGAACTCCCACTTCTGGCCTCATGACTCTCTTTAATTGAGGTTTCTGGTTATTAATTTTTACAGTGCTAGGTGGCACTAGTGGTAAAGAACCTGCCTGCCAATGCAGGATACCTAAGAGATGTGAGTTCGATTCCTGGGTCGGGAAGATCTCCTCAAGGAGCGCATGGCAACCCACTCCAGTATTCTTGCCTGGAGAATCCCATGGATAAAGGACCTGGCAGGCTACAGTCCATGGGGTCTCAGAGTCAGGCATGACTGAAGCAACTTAGCACACATAGTACTTTAATTTAATTTTTACATGTTACCATAGGTCATATATTTACATAATGACAAGTAATTATAAAGTAATAATTAGGTGTCTTCCCTGTAGCTCAGACAGTAAAGAATCTGCCTGCAATGCAGGAGACCCAGGTTCGATCCCTGGGTTGGGAAGATGCTCTGGAGAAGGGAAGGGCAACCTACTGCAGTATTCTTGCCTGGAGAATCCCATGGACAGAGGAGCCTGGCAGGCCACAGTCCATGGGGTCACAAAGAGTTGGACACGACTGAGCGACTGACACTAATCAGGTAGTAAGTAATGATAAAATGTTATGAAATAATATCCTTTACGATTTATAAAAATAAAAGTATTATATCATATGGAAAAGTATGTCAAGGCTCTTTCTAACTCCTAAGACTGTGATAAGCTTTCCTGTACCTACTCCTAACTTCATGATCGCTTCCTCAGCCAGAAGACATAAATCAGTATCATAACTATCAGGCACAGACTTAAACCAACAAATGGGTATTGAACTAGTTTCTAGGAGTTGATCATTATTAGCTTGAGATTCTATAAACCTCTTTTATCAACAAATATGATAAGTAGCCAAACCTGTGTCTGATGATAAAGGACACTATCCAGACATTTTTAAGAATGGGGCCAAGAGCAAATGGGAAGTTCTCAGAAAAATGTTAAGGAACTAGAACTAGAAGATACTGATAAGAAAAATGCCAAGATCTGTGTCTGCAAGGAAGGTTTATTAGTGAAGACTGTTACAAGTGCTCTGTGAAGTCAATCTTTGATACATGTACTTGATAAAATAGATGGCTGTTTCATTGAACCAGAGGAGGAGGCCTGTCCTAAAGAGCTTCTAGCCTAATGTCACCTTTGTATGAGCTTAAGAAGGGTGCCTCCCACCTCCAAGGGGGACACAGCTCCATGTTAGAATACAGCACTTAGGCTGAAGGCTGACTTTGAGCTCCGCACAGATCACTCTTTTCTGGTGCCTTTGTGCAGCGCCAGTGTGTCCAGTCGTATGCAGCAATCCTGAGGTCTAGCATCTTTTACGCTCCTTCTCTGTCATTTCTTCTTTTCTTTGGTTCTTTGGAAATGGCCCCTTATGGTGCTCTGGCTCCATAGGGTGAAATATAGATCTGAGACTTGGGTGTGTTCTCTGGGGAAAGCAGGTTGATCTGTTCTTACAACCTGCTTTGGTTCTGCTGTTTGCACTGATCAGACGTGGTTAAAGGAAAATTTTCCAGTTCAGTCTAGCTCACTCAAGCTCTGCTTTAGCAGTTAGGGTAGAATCTTATGCATTTTGGATGTGTTTATTTGCTCTGTTCCATCATTTTTGTTTACATCTTCCTCAGAATCCCTTGGAAACAAGTGCCTAAGGCAGGATTAAGGTTCTCTTATTTCTCATATCATACGTTAGTCACACCCCAGTATCTCAACAGTTGTCATAGTCAGTGAAGACCTATTTAGACAAAACTTACATCAGGACTTTACTCAACAGAAGGAATATCTATCTCATTTACTCTCATAGTGAACAATAAAATGTCCTTGGCCTTGTGGGGCAGAGTAAGGCAATGCCCCTGCCCATCCCTATGTGGGAAGAAAGATGGAGGGCAAGTGAGGACAGACTCTGAGCTCCCTCTAGAAGCCACCACTTTCATCTGAACTTACAGGGCCTTTTCTGGGTCTTATTTCCATAGTGATAGGAAGCAGTAAGCATGTCCGTGGACCAAAATCCTGCCTGACCAGTACAGGATCACTTAGTATACGCATCTTTCCTATGTATAGGACAGTCAGCAGTGAGGGAATAGATGATTGGGATAACCACTGGGTGTAATATTTAACTGGTGGTTGGTATACTCAGTATTTTAACACATGAGAAGAGCCTGGAAGAGACCATCTTTATCAGACATTTTATCAGTTACTGAGCCTTGTATTAGGAGAGAGCTATTTACCTGGTAAGTATGGGACTTATTAAACTTGTAAGTTTAAGGGCTATTGTTTATTATTATGAATTTATTACTTGTTTTTATTAAATCCTTATAGTATATATTGCTAAGTGAATTTGTGTCATCATGGGACTTTTTGTGTTGTTGTTCTGTGTTTCCTCAAGATCATTATAATTTGAAGTTTATGTTGATGGCTTGTTAATGCTGAACAATTCCTATCTTCCAGGCTGAGGTTCAGAGGACAAAATGGAAAGTAGTACCAATGGCACTTGTGATTTCTCCCAAGTAGAAATTACTCTTCTGTTTACCACACCACTCCTGTCCTCATAGGGAGTGACTTCTTATTCCAACCCTAAAGCTCAGGATGGAACTCTTGGTCCCCTTACTTTTCCCAATTAATAAGAGCTATATTTCATATATTCTTTCACTATTCTGTGGTTTACAGCCCAATGTTTTTTATACTCTTTAAAAAGTGAAATCACTCAGTCATGTCTCACTCTTTTGCAACCCCATGAACTGTAGACCCCCAGGCTCCTCCGTCCATGGGGTTTTCTAGGCAAGAATACTGGAGTGGGTTGCCATTTCCTTCTCCAGGGGATCTTTGTGACCCAGGGATAGAACTTGGGTCTCCCACATCGCAGGCAGATGCTTTACCGTTTGAGCCACCAGGGAACCCCTAAATTAGTATTCTTTAAGCTGTTCCCCCAAAGAGAAGTTTTTCACTGAATATTTTTTTAAAATGTTTAAAAATTTAAGCACAGTAGTTTTAAAGCCAACTGTCTAAAACTTTGTTCTGACGTATGAAAAAGTTGGTGAAGGGTCCAGAGAAGTTTGGGGTCTTGGGCGCCCCGAGGTACATTGGGTTGTTAGGGAAAGTAAGGAGAGCCTGAGAGTTGGGCTTGGTAGGTCTGTTTGGATTAAGTGTTCATTTATTATAAAATTAAGTGGATTAAGTGTTACTTTATTATACAGTTGATTTTGGCTATTTCCACCTCTCATAAGAAGAATTTTATTATTATTTTTTGCTTCCTTTTCTCTTTGTTTGGGTTTCCCCTTGGTATTGTTCAGTTTATGCTTAAAGTAGTGGTGTTTTTTGGAGGGGGAGGGTAGCTGGTAGTAGCTGCCTTAGAAATCTCATGAGCTCCCCCTGCTGTTTTGCAGCTGACAATACAAGCTCTTTTTAACTTGAATTCTGAGAAACATGCAAGTAAAACCCTGTGGGTTTGCTTGATCTAAAAGGCAGACTAATACTTGCTAACTCTCTTCCTGAAAGTTTACAAAATCAGAAAGGAAAGGAAGACTCTTCAGGTGTTTTATTTTTGCTAATACTTAAGCTGATACAAGGGGGTTGTACCCCTCCTTTGCTCTAAGAAGCAGGTCTATACCACTTTTGAAAAACTGCCAGTGAAGAATGAAGAAATATATCATGAAATTATTTAAGGTCTGAAATAGACTGACTAAAATCTGGAAGGTGGGTTTTAGTCAGTGAAGTTTTGATCTGTAATGGTTTTGAGAAAAAATATGCTTTGATAATAATGAATTGACATAGTTTCTGTTTTTTTTTTCCCCCCAAATACTTCCCAAAACTTTACATGTAGTTTGACATAAATTTATGTGTCTTTAATTAATATAAATTTTCATGTTAAAGATAATTTAATATCACACAGAAATCACATTTATAAATATTTTCATAATTGTACAAATAGGGTATCATACAGCATCATATATTGAAAATATCAGAAGATATGCATTCATTAGATTACAAATATATATTGAAACTGCTACTAGTCACTCTCCCCAGTGTAGGTGCAGAGGTTTCTGCCTTTGTGTAACTTAGTCTATTAAGTAGGCATTTGTGCGAAAAAAACCATTTACATAAATATATAGTTAAATGCTACTATTTGTTGGATATGACATCAAAAGCACAGACAACAAAAGAAAAAGAGATAAATTGGACTTAATCAAAATTTAAAACTTTTGTGCCTGAAAGGATACATCAACAGAGTAAAAAGACAGCCCAAGGAATGGAGGGAACCATTTGTAAATAGTATGTCTGATAAAAGATTAATAGCTAGAATATATAAAGAACTCCTACAACTCAAAACATAAAAGCCAAAAAAACCAATTTAAAAATGGATGAAGAACTCAAATAGATATTTCTCCAAAGATATACAAATGGCCGATAGACACAGGTAAAAATGCTCAGCATCACTAATCATTAGAGAAATGCAAATTAAAACCACAATGAGACATTGCTCCACGCTTATTAGTATGATTTTTGAGCTTCCCTGGTGGCTCAGTCAGTAAAGAATCTGCATGCAGTTCAGGAGACCTGGGTTCGACCCCTGGGTTGGGAAGATCCCCTGGAGAAGGAAATGACAAACCACTCAGTATCCCTGCCTGGAAAATCCCATGGACAGAGGAGCCTGGCCGGCTTCAGTCCGTGGGGTTGCAAAGAGTTGGGCACGACTGAGTGACTAACACTGCACCTTCATTAGGTTGATTATTATTAAAAAAAAAAAAGAATCTTCCCAAGTATTGGGAAGAATGGAAGCCTTGTGCATTGCTGATGGAAATGTAAAATGATGCAGCTACCAAGGAAAGCAAAAATAGTGTTATCAAATTACAGCAATTCCACTTTTAAGTACATACTCAAAAGAATTGGAAACAGGGACTTGAACAGATACTTGTATACCCAAATTCACAGCAGCATTATTCACAATAGCCAAAATGTGGAAGCAACCCAAGTATCAGATGGATGGATAAACCAAATGGTATATATGTACAATGGAATAATATTCAGCCTTGAAAAGGAAGGAAATTTCTGACACATGCTGCAACATGAATGAACCTTGAAGATACAATGCTAAATGAAGTGTCAGACCCAAAAGGACAAATTTTGACTGATTCCACTTACATGAGATGCTGAAAGAGTCAAATTCGTAGAGACAGAAAGTAGAATGGTAGTTTCTAAGCAGTGGGGTGAGGAGGGATGAGGAGTTATTTAATGGGTACAAAGTTTCAGTAAGGGAAAATGAAAAAGTTCTGGAAATGGATGGTCAATGGAGTTGCACAGCATTGCTAGTGTATTGAATGCCATAGAACGGTACACTTAAGAATGGTTAATTTGATAAACTTTGTATTTTACCACAATTTAAAATAATTACCATAAGTAATTTGAAGGGAGAAAAGCAACAGGTTTCTGCTACCAGATATTTAGTGGGTAAGTGAAGATGGCCCAGGAAGGCATTGCTGAAGGCTGGCACTGAAAGAGTGAAGCGTGGGGAAGACTGTTTGAAGGCCTTACACTTAGGAGAGCTTGAGCACTTTTGAGGGACTGAGGGAAGACCAGGGTGGTTGGCATGCAGAGACCCAAATGGAGAACAGAGGCGGTAAGGTTGGAGGGGTGGGCAAGAGTTGGCAACACAGAGACTTGCCAACTGTGGTGAGGAGTTTGGATTTTACTGCAGGAATGAGAGGTTATAGAAGTAATGAGTGGAGAAGGAAAATACAATCTAAATTCATTTTAAAAGGTCATGCAGATGGTTGTGTGGAAAGAGATTTTGAGGAGCCCACAGTGTAGCCTGGGAGACCAGTTAGGAAACTGTGATAATATTGCAGCTGAGAAATAGTGGCTTGGACTATGAGAGTGTCAGAGAGGACATGGAGAAAGATGGAAGAATTTAAGATTTTGATGCCAGGTTCCATGTTTAGCCGAGAGAGAGAGGAAAGTGCCTAGTTAAATGATATGTCGTTGCCATGTTAGGCATAAATGACTGTGTGGCTCAGTCTGATCTTAAAAACAGAGTCTGTTATTTCACCCTGGGAAAAATGAATTGCTGAGGTACTTTTAATTCTTCAAAGAAGAACGCTACAAAAATTTTGACTTTAGGATACCTATTCTAAGCTTTCCATTACCACGATCAAACTTAGTTTCTGATCAGCTGGATCATAGGATATGATGGTGACAGTGATGGGTAATCTATTGTGTTGTTTCAAATCCCTTAGGGACAAAAGTGCTTTCAGAAGATAAAAGGTGACCTAAAAACTACATTTCAGAATTTTAAATTAGGTCCCTGGAAGAGTTTAAATTTTAAAGGCATTTTCCCTCTTCAATATGATTGAAAGTAATACTTGGGAAGTAAATGAGGAAGAGGTTGGTGTATTTGAGTGGAGGAAGAGAGGCTGTCCCTCCATTCCATGAAGCTGTGTAGGCGGGGTGTCAGTCAATAGGCTGGACTGGGAACTTCCAACTCAGTGGGCCAGGGAAGCTTCTGCCTGAAGCCGTGAGAGCTTTAGTCACTTTTCTCAGAAGAACTGATTAGCTCAGGGAGCAACTGGAGCCCAAAGGAGGGTGTGTGTAAACACAGGAGCACCTCCATGACTGGCAGCTGAGAGTAGAACGCAGTGGAGAGCCATGCAGAGAGCCAGAGCTGGGAACAGTTCTCAAGGGACTAATGGGGAAATGTGAGCCAGTTTTAAAAAGTGCTTCTTTTTATCAAAGAGGTCAAACCTGAGTCTGGTGTAGTTAGTCTCCGGATCCAGCTGCAGGAGAGAGAAGCCAGGAAGCCCATGAGCTGCACAGGAGTCCACTACCAGCAACATCCAGTCCCTGCAGAACTACAGCTCAGGCAGCCTGGGCTTCCTGACAGGGAAGAAAGGGGAAGGATGGAGGGAGAAGCTAGACTTAAAAGAGATTTAAAAGGCATCAAATATTTTTGAAGAAGCAAGACAAACTATATTGTCCGGGGATGCACATTTGGGTAGTAAAACTTTTTTTTTTTTTTTAACCCAAAGAAGTGATTTCTGTAAAAGTCAGGATAATGGTTACTTACTTGGGGAGAAAGCGATTGTGATTGTGATGGAGCTACATGGAGATGGCAAAATTCTATTTCCGGACCTGTGTCATAGTTATTAGTACAAGCGTATTCACCTTAAATCACTAACATAATATTTTCTCTATGTAGTTTTCTGTATATTTAATTTCACAGTAAAAAGATTTTTAAAACATGTTAAGTTCTTATTGAGCATGTTCTTATCTCTAGTCTGTTCTCTATCATTCATAATCCTTTCATCATAATTTAGCAATGCAACTCATCCATGTTTGCATCAGATCTTCATTCTTGTGCATAAATAATTTACATTCCTGAAATCATTGTTATTGATTTCCATGTCAAACACTGTCTTCAGAAAGATCAGTTCCAGTGACTACCTACAAACTGTCACCTGTGGTGAGATCTTTGTGTTGCTCTCACTACTGTAGATAATGCTTGTTTCAAGTTTGGAGATTGGTGTTTATTTAATGAAAATGCTATTGCTTTAATTTAATAGTATATTTTAATAGGACTTGTAAGAGATTCCATTATGTGTGGCTCTATTCAATTTAACAAGAAAAGAGCCTAATGTTAGCGCTTAAGTTACTCTGAGGAAGTATTACCGTTTGTCTTTTATAGACATTTCTTGAGTCCCTACTCTGGGCTATCCTCCACTAGGTTCTGGTGCTAAAAAAGATGAGTATAATCTAGTGCTGTTTCAGGAGGTTCAGAAATAAGTAGGCCACTGAAAATAATGCAGAATTATGAAATGCAAATAAACTTATACTGTGCTTCAACTCTTCATAGAGGAACCCTATGTAAGTGCTACACACTCTAGTCTCTCTAGCTTTACCCCCCTTCAGTTCCTTCTCCACACTGAGACCAGAGCCGTCTTTCCTAAAAGGCACATCTGACCAAGTCTTAAAACAATTCACTGGCCATATGGACAGCTATGAATTCTCAAAAGTTTCTCGTTTGTAATTCTGAGCTTTCACACTGATGTTCTCTCTACCTGAAACCCCCTTCCTTCCTTTTCGCCCCCAGTTCACCTGGTTAATTCCTACAGTTCCTCCGGGCAGCAGCTGAAATATTACCACTTGGGAGGCTCTGCTCGAGATCACCCGGTCCCCCAGCACCCTGAGTGTTCCTCTTTAGCATTTATCGTACTTTCCCCTGCTTACCTAATTTATTTTCTATTAGACTGTGTAACTGCTGCCAGGACATCACTTGCCTTACTCCTTGTTTCCTCAGTTCCTGGCACGTATAGGCACTTAATAGGTATTTGTCAAATAGACGATGGGGTTTTGCACAAGTGTAATGAGTAACAAACAGAAGTGCCTAATGAGATTGGGAGGTAGGGAGATGGGGTATCAGAGAAAGCTTTCATCTTAGAAGGGAAGGTGGAATTTTCTAGGTAAAGAAGAGAGATGAGGCTGGGATGGTGGTGGAGTGAGTTTCTAGAAGAAAGAGGAAAGAGCATATGCAAAGGCAGAAGAGAGCCTGGCAAGTTTAGGAAATTACAGGCATTTTGGAAGACAGCTAAAAGAGGTCAGATAGACGTTACTTAGACCCAGTAGCCCTTACTACTTGGAAAGACTTCATTTACTGGAAGAAGGTTGTATAGAGAGGTGATATAACATCACGCAAAGTGAAATATGTGCAGCCCTGCTGAGGAGAGGCTCGGCTTCTTACAGCTCCCCATCCTGTGTCTCTCTTAGGTGAGGTTATTTGAGGAGTGATCTCAGAAAAAAGTTTCAAGACTTTGATCCCTCTCACACTGCATTTGGCAGCAAGGCCGATGCTAAAGTGATTCTGACTGGCTGGGGCAACAAGCTGAAGAAACGTGAGTGAAGAGTGCTGAGTGGACCTGTGGCTCCTAAAGGAGACAGAGGTGAGTCAGATCTAGAGAGTAAGAAAGTCCTGGTAGATACTTCTATTTACACAAAAGACAATGTACCATTAAAAAAAAAAACTTTAAAATTATTCAGTTTGTGTGTCTACATGGACTATCTTTTAAAGGAGGTATAAAACTGACAATAGTGATTGCTTCCTAGGAAGGGCACTGCGGACTGGGGGCAGACATGGAAGGGAGACTTTTGACTGTATATCCTTTTGTACTTCTAACATTTTGTACTATATAAATGTATTAACTGTTCAAAGCTTATTTAAAAGTTAGTGTGTACCTAGAAACATTTTAAGGAAACATCAAAAAATGTGCTTATATTGGGTGGTGGGATTGTAGATTGGTTTTTTTTTAATACTTAAAAAAATAATTTTATTTATTTATTTCAGACTGTGTTGGGTCTTCACTGTTGCTCGGGCTTTTCTCTAGTTGGGGTTGAAAGGGGGCTACTCTCTAGTTGTGGTGAGTGGGCTTCTCATTGCGGTGGCTTCTCTTATTGTGGAGCATGGGCTCTGCGGCGCATAGACTTCAGTAGTTGTGACACACAGGCTCAGTAACTGGAATTCCCAGGCTCTAGAGCACTCACACACGAGCAAAGTAATGCTCAAAATTCTCCAAGCCAGGCTTCAACAGTACGTGAACCACGAACTTCCAGATGTTTGAGCTGGATTTAGAAAAGGCAGAGGAACCAGAGATCAAATTGCCAACATTCATTGGATCATCGAAAAAGCAAAAGAGTTCCAGAAAAATGTCTACTTCTGCTTTATTGACTACACCAAAGCCTTTGACTGTGTGGATTACAACAAACTGTGGAAAATTCTTTAAGAGATGGGAATACCAGACCCCCTGACCTGCCTCCTGAGAAATCTGTATGCAGATCAAGAAGCAACAGTTAGAACTGGACATGGAACAACTGACTGGTTCCAAATCGGAAAAGGAGTACGTCAAGGCTGTATATTGTCACCCTGCTTATTTAACTTCTATGCAGAGTACATCATGAGAAATGTCAGGCTGGATGAAGCACAAGCTGGAATCAAGATTGCCTGGAGAAATATCAATAACCTCAGATATGCAGATGACACCACCCTTATGGCAGAAAGCAAAGAAGAGCTAAAGAGCCTCTTAATGAAAGTGAAAGAGGAGAGTGGAAAAGTTGGCTTAAAGATCAACATTCAGAAAACTAAGATCATGGCAACTGATTCCATCACGTCATGGCAAATAGATGGGGAAACAGTGGCTAACTTTATTTTTCTGGGCTCCAAAATCACTGCAGATGGTGATTGCAGCCATGAAATTAAAAGATGCTTGCTCCTTGGAAGAAAAGTTATGACCAACCTAGACAGCATATTAAAATGATGAGTCATTTTTAATATACACATTTAAATACAGCCAACAAAAGTCCATCTAGTCAAAGCTATGGTTTTTCCAGTAGTCATGTATGGATGTGAGAGTTGGACTGTAAAGAAAGCTGAGCGCCGAAGAATTGATGCTTTTGAACTGTGGTTTTGGAGAAGACTCTAGAGAGTCCCTTGGACTGCAAGGAGATCCAACCAGTCCATCCTAAAGGAGATCAGTCCTGAATATTCATTGGAAGGACTGATGCTGAAGCTGAAACTCCAATACTTTGGCCTCCTGATGTGAAAGAACTGACTCATTGGAAAAGATGCTGATGTTGGGAAAGATTGAAGGCAGGAGAAGGGGATGACAGAGGATGAGATGATTGGATAGCATCACTGACTAAATGGACATGAGTTTGAGTAAACTCAGGGAGTTGGTGATGGACAGGGAGGCCTGGTGTGCTGCAGTCCGTGGGGTCACAAAGAGTCAGACACGACTGAGCGACTGAACTGAGAGTACAGGCTCAATAGTTGTGGTGCATGAGCTTAGTTGCTCTGTGACATGTGAGATCTTCCCAGACCAGGGATTGAACCTGTGTCTCCCACATTGACAAATGGATTTTTTACCACTGAGCCACCAGGGAAGCCCTATAGGTGTTTTCTATCCTCTTTGTACTTTCCAATGTGCTTCTGTTTTCTCCAATAAGCATGTATTATTTTGGTTATTAGCTTTTTAAAGTTATGTTATTTTTTTTAATCTGAATTTTAGAGACCATAAATTGGGACATCCAACTGTCCAACTTTGAGGTCCTGGAGGACTATACAAGACGAGAATTTTATATAAGAAATGAGGAGTATTCCTAAACTTAGCTCTAAATCATACAGTTCCAAGAAAGTATGAAAATGTTCGTGACTGTGAGAGTTATTGCATAGAAGAAAGGGCACTGAACTGGGAAGCAAACCTATTACAGCTCAAATCCTTGCTCTGCTGCAAAATTATTATGTGACTTTCAACAAATTCCAAATTAGACCTCATCTGAACATTGAGGGTGATATTTCCTATTGCAGAGATGTTTGTGGAGAATAAATGGAGTAACTGTGTAAAAACCCCTGACACCGGGCCAGGCAGGGGAGACATCAAGGAGCACCTTTGGGGGACTTAGCTCCTTCTTGATTTCCATTAGCTTGACTAAGCCCACCTCAAACAGTGTGTTTGCAGCTTTAAGCCAAATCTGCTAGTGCTGTTCCAACCAGGTGTCTGCTCTGAAGTCTGTTTAGACCTTTTGGAGCTGTCACTGTGCCTGATTCCCTAGCAAATTCCTTCCTAAAAAAAGATCTCTTTCTACCTTTCTTCCATTCTTGATGTCTTTCCTGATGCAGAGAAGATTAAGACTGGTTTTAAAAAAAGGAGGGGGGCAATGAATGGACAAGATAAACTCTTATTTCAAGAATTCAATGTTGTAAATAGCTCAGCAGTTTCAAAAGAAATTGATTTAGTTTATACAGCAGCCTCATGCAGATTTTAGTCGTGCTAGCTAAGTTACTGGTTATAGACTACTGACCAGACTTTACTGTTAATGCCTTTAATTCTCCTATCTACCCTATGGGATGGGTACTATCATTCTAGTTACTGATGGGAACTGAACCCCAAAGCAGTTCAATAATTTTCAAGGCCATACAAACAAAATGGCAGAACCAGGCCTCAGCAGTTTCGCTCCAGAGCCCATGATCTCAATCCCCTTGCCTCTTGATAATATTTAATGTCAAATAATGATATCATTTGATTGTAAAAGTCCGGAAAAAAAAAAAAAGGCCAGAACATATATTTTATGTACAGTTGATCCTGAACAACTTGGAGATTAGGAGCACTGACCTTCAATGCAGTTGAAAATCTATATCCAACTTTATAGTCGGCCCTTCATTTCTTCAGTCCCTCATCCTTGAGTTCAGCTAGCTGCAGATTGGGTTGTACTGTAGTATGTATTTATTGGGGGAAAAAAGAAAAATCCACATACAAGTGGACCCGCACAGTTCAAACTTGTGTTAAAGAGTCAACTGTAATTTTTTCAGTGTTTTGCACTTAAAATTTCTGGAATCATTTCAGAGACAGGTTTGTATGAATGGGTGTAATACTGATGCAATGATGCACTCCCCTTCACCTGAGAATGAAGATCAGCTTTTCATTAGAGAAGAGTCAGGTTCAGGGTACTGACCAGTCACCTAAGGGAAAAGGTGTTCTGAACTTTGCTTTGCCTTTGAAATATAGCACTCATGATAGCCCAGTGTAAAAGAGAGCTCTGGACAGCTGAGGAATGAAAGAAGTCAGTGTGCCTGATGCTGAGTGTGGGGTAGCCAGTGTCAAGCAGTGAGGCCCGAGAAGTATGCAGGAGCCACAGTGGGAAGGCCTGAAAGGGACTTGGACGTTTTTCCTGAGAGTGAGGGCAGGCATTGAATAATTCTAAACAGGAGATTTTAGATTTGTGTTTTTGGAAAACACTCTGGCTGGGATGCTGAAAATCAATGAGAAGAAAGCAGAAATGGAGGCTGGAAGATTGGTGGGAGGTTGGGAAGGGTCCTTGACAGCCTGGTTTTTGGCTGAGGCTGAAGGGATAGAAATGAATGGATCAGGAGATAGGAGGTAGAGTTCACAAGACTTGATGTCTGTTTGGATGTGTAATTAGGAGAAGGGTGAGGAACTGGTCAAGGCGTAGTGGTGAGTCAAGGGGAGACAGTATGTGAGTCTATCTGGAGGAGAGGATAGATCCAGAAACAAGGCCTTAGTGGCGTCCCTTGCATGGCACGACACGCTTTTGTCTAGATTAAGAGCCTCAAAAGAAACCTGGAAGATAACTGTATCCTACCACATAGGAGAAAAAAAAAAGTTGGTGATCCGGGCAGAAAGGGGGTGGATTGAGAAAAAAGGGGAGAAGCGTTTACGTTTTGATGTATTTATACATTTGGGGAGGAATAATTTATTTGTCCAGTACTTTTCTCTAATCCAGGGTGACTGGAAGATCCTACAGAGGGCTTTTTGGAAACTGAGTGTTGATTGTGGCGCTACCTTTCCTTTCCAGAATTCACGTCAGTTCTTATGCTCTACAACTTCCTCCTTAGTGAAGATGAGGTTTATCACGTCCTGTCAAAGTATGACTGGGGCTTATATGGGAAAATAGATGACAGATTTGTTTTGGAAGAAGCTTGCAAACCATAGCAAACACTTAATGCCCAAAAAACCACCATCAGCTGCAACATAAACACAGCCTATGTTCTCTTTGCCCACACCACTTCGTTCTTGTTGTCACAGAAAGTCATCTGATGCTTCTTGGAAATTACTGTTTCCTAAATTCCCTCATGTCCAAAGCATATTCAGCTTTTTGGTGTCTCTTTTGATTTGAAAAGATTTGAAAATGTCGTCTCACTGATAAACGTTCTCTTCATGTCAGGGAAACAGATAGCACAATGCTACTTTCAGTAGTTTCAGAACTTTTCCATTTTTTCTATAGTATTCTAAGAAATTCTTAGCTTAATTTCTCCCTCTGAAATGAATGATGTAGCAGTGCAATTCCTTCCCCTGCAGCCTCCCTTCACCACATATGTTTGGGCCACCATCAGCCTAGGGCTCAGAGTCATGATAGATATTGTTCAGTTATAATTTGACAGTATCCTCATTGCTCTTATCTTTTCGACTGAGCTATTATGTAATTCAGAGATGGTTCAATTGCATCCTTGTCTACGTCTTTACTGTACATCACAGTAGAAAGGGTTTGTGAAATCAGGAATTTTTCAAGCTTTTACTGCTTGTGGCCAGAATATAAATTTGACTCCCTCCAATTTGACTTTTTCCAAACAGTTTCTCCAAGTACCCAGAAGTGACTCCCCCAGACTTCCTGCCAGTACTGCTGGACAGGTTACAACTGTTACTGTTGCTGCCATGTAAGTGGCACACAATACATCCAGAAAGTAGAGAGATACACTGTAGCTTGTAGTCCTAAGACCTGTGCATCCTCCCCATGTGCATGCATGCGTGCTCAGTCATGTCTCTTTGCTGTGGACTGTAGCAGGCTCCTCTCCATGGCCACCCCTTATAGAAGTTTTTCTTCACTAATTATACTTTCCGTTATATTTAGAAAGAATAACAAGGCTGGATCACAGATTTATATAGTCTGACATAAATATAAAATAGAAATCATGTTAATGTAAAAAAATAAAGTTCTGTTCTTACTGGATAGAAATGAAAGTGTTTTACTGTAGAAGATATCCACTGATAAGCCTAGGACAGAACAGTCATAGAGGAAGCTTACTTTTGTCCCATCAAACATTGCAAAAAGGCTCCTAGCAATATTGTAGCAAGAAAGTTTCATCATATTTATAAAGCTTTGACTAATATTTTTATTGACTCATGCTTTTAAGCTAAATGTAATAAATGAGGCCAGGTGGGTACAGCAAAAAGACTCAAGTTCCCAGTTCCCTTGAGGTTCTTTTCCCTCCCACCATCTCTTTATAGCTCAGCCCAGAGTTCCTGCCCAAGTCTCCCACCCCATGGTGTGTGGTTTGGGCAACTTTCCTGTTAGCTCCCACACCTCCAATCAACACAGTGCTGCCTGCTGCCTCTCTTCTGCTTTGCTGCAGCTCTTCCCACTGTATAGAGGATTTGCTGGTGATAATAATGGGACAGATTTGCAGACCTTCATAAAGATTGCTTCTTATCTTCCAAGGGAGCCAGAAACAGCTGAGTCCCTCAAGGTCCAACTTAGCCATTCTCTTCCGCGGTCTGCTCTTTCCTCTGGTCCCAGTTCGTCCCTCCCACGCTCACTCGCGGGCACAGCAGCCACCTGTGTGCCCACTGCTAAGCCGGCACTGCTTGCTGCATGCAGGCGCGTGTGTATATCTGCCTTCCCGACTGCACACTTACAGGCATCCAGGTTCTGTGGTTTTAGAACATCCAATAAATAAAAGTCTTTTTTCCCCTCCTACCTGCTATCATTTAGGATGTAGATACAGGTGCCAGGTGGAGGAAAAACATGTCTGTTTTGTGACTGATTAGAGGATGTGACATTTATGTGCAGAGAGTGGGCTTGCAACACTTCACCTTAGAATTAAACTAACCCATCAAAAGCATAGGAAGAGCTCGAAATCTTCCAGCCAGCTCAGATGGGAATGCTTGCTTGCTTCCTCTGTGCAGGTTGGCACCCAAAGAGAAAGGGGCTGGGGTGAGGTGCCTGGGTTCACATTCTAAACTCTCCAGTGGGCTAGCTGAAGAATTTGAAAGGACTGTTGAGAGGTGTTGAGAGTGTTACGCCAGTAATACCTCTCCACTGGGACACACACAACAGGGAGATCATTCTTATACCAGACTGTGGGTAGATGGACAACCAGATAATGGGGAGCTGAGCAAACAGAAAACCACAGAGGATGAGAAATAAAGGTCAAGTGAGAAAGCAAGTGAGAGTGAGGGGTCTGGACCCAGGGAGCTAAGAGTCTGCGTAGTAGTTTCACCTGCATCAGAGGGTGAGTCTGGAGCCAAGAGTGAAGCAAACAGGCGACAAATAGGGTGGATAAAAACCTGGAATAAGAAAAAATGGGGGAAATGCTGAGAAGAACATAAAGCTGCCAAAGTAAGTGTATTTAAGGAATATTGAATCCATTTATTTATTTACTCCACATTGCAGAAAAGAATCTGTAACAGCCAGTGTTTGTACATTAATAGTCATTAGAATGTGTACTTTGAGAGAGAATATAGAAATGTGGGTAAACAGCTGTCACAAAGTAACATAAAGCCAGATTTCTGTATTGGAAAGAGTGTAAGAGATAGTGTTCCAGTGTTATTAGGGAGATCTGACTACCAGTCACAGGCTTCCTGGTGGGCACAGGTGGTTAAGAATCTGCCTGCGATGCGGAAGACTTGGTTTCAGTCTGAGTAGGGCTCAGAGCCCTCAGATGGACCATAGGATGGAATTTGAGCTCCACCCCCACTCGCCCTAAGTGAAGAATGTCACTCATATCACAATAAGCCTTGAGGTTTAAGAGCCCTGGGGTTCAAGATTTTTTTCATGATTTGCCTTGACCCTTTCTTTTTTAGTTTGAGGTGGTCCCAAGATCTAATTCTTTGGAGAAGGGAGAGAGAAACAGCTACTTGTCATAATAGCTAGCATTTAATGAACATTCACTGTGGACGACACACCATGTCAAGGGCTTGGAGTGTACCAGTTCATTTAGTTCTCTTAGCAACCCTATGAGGTTATGCACATTTAATATCTCTATTTTTATAGATGAGCAAACATGCAGAGAGGACTAGCAGTTTGCCCAAAAGTGTAAGATGCAAAGCTGGAATGCAAATCCAGGTAGTCTGAACAACTAATGGTGCAAAAAGGAGAGTGGAATAGACTCAGCCCTGCCTTGGATCTTGCCTGTGTGAAAGGGGCAGAACTCTTATCTGGCTAATTTTGAGTTTAAATCCAGGCTTGGACGACTGCATTTAGCTGAGCCTTTGGGAAGAGTTGACTGCCTTAATCAAGCAGGCCAAGAATGTCCTTTGCTGCCAGAGCACAAGGTAAAATTTCTAGGCAAAGGTAGAGACATTGCCCTGTCTGACAGAGTATGTGTAGATTGTTCCAGAGATTTCTGGGTGGATGTCTGAGTACTTTCTGGTCTCTGCTGAAGCACAGAGGGGCCTTTGGGCCAGAAACAAGAGGCCTGGGGAGGTGTAGAATCCAAGAGCTTCAGCATTACGATGTTGTTACTGAGTCCAAGCTCACTGCACGATAGGCCAGCTAACCGAGAGACGGGGTGTTGAGGCAAGGAATATGACTATATTTGGCCAGCAGACTAAGAAAATGGCAGACTAATGTCTCAAAATAACCATCTTATTGGGATCTGAATGCCAGGTTCTTTTATAGATCAGAGGGGAAGGTGAGGAAGTAAAGTAAAAAAGGTCATTAATCTTGCAGATATCTCCTGGAATGGCCTACTCCAGGGATGGACTGTGTTAATTTCTTCCTTCCTATAGCCATCCACAGGTGGATGGGGCCCTGAAAAAAGGCATTTTGGTTTAGCTTTCAGGCAGAGGGGCAGGGCGTTATATGTGGACAGTATCCTTTTAATGAACAAAAGCAACAGGAAGCAGAGGTTAAAGTATAAGAGACAGATCCAAGATGGAGTCAGTTCTTCCCTGTAACAGGATCATTCCACACAGATTTATTGAGCTCCGACTACCTGCTGCATCTCGCCTTACTTTTCTTGGTGTGTTACTCTGTGCAGACACCCATTACCATGTTCTCAGGCATCCTGTGCCTTTGTAGGGTCAGGTGGGCACTTGCATGGCTGCTCTTCCACCTTTCTTGCCTGGTCTTTAGCAGACCAGACTGCTGGGCCCCCACTGGTACTGGGCTGTGTTTGTTCAATAACGCTTGGAAGCACAAGTGAGCTCTGTATTACTGCCCTTTCCACTGGGGTGGCTGGAGGGCCTCCAAGGGCCTAGTTGGAGCCCTACAGAGCCACAGGGACTGACCCAAAGCACCAGCCATCAGCTTTGTTCCTCACGCCTCTGGAGAAAACCTTTGATTTCATGGGGATGATTATTTTTATTCTTGCCCACTCAAGGATGAAGCCCAAGAAACAAGAGGTTGCCCCTTTCAGAAGCATCACAATGGGTCACCTCCAGCCAAACCCACTGTTTTTTGTTTTTTGTTATTTCTGGGTTTGGTTGAGCCTCTCTTGGAAAACATTACTATACAACTTACTTAAAAGAAAGAGTGGAGGGATTGGGTGTAAGAGACTCAGACAGAGGGGGGAGTAGGCGGGGGGTTTGGGACAGAGAGGCTGGAAGTAATGTGTCATCACGGAAAGTACAGGAAGAACACAACCTGATTTAAATCGATTCCATTTTGTAGTGACATTTTTAATCTTTTGCAAAGTTTGACTTTTGGCCAAGCCTAGAGAATTGGAACTATGGATGAAGGTTTCAGAAAAAGACACCACATACACACACACACACACACACAGAAAGGGAGAGGGAGAGAAAGGGGAGGGAGACTTTTATCCTAAAGTCATTGTAAATCCAAAGCAGGGTTTTATCCTCCACAGTTAAATGAGAAAGGAAAAAAAAAAATGAAGAATACCAACATTTGAGGTACAAAGACTGTCATGGGCCAGTGGAAGTTTGCAAAATTATATGTAAATGACCGAAGTTTTTTACTGTGGTGGCCTGTGCTTTCCCAAAGCTAATCCCAAAGAGAAAATCTACTTAGCAAAAGAAAGTTTTGTCTAATTTGGTTAACAGTTGAGAAGTGACAAAAATGCTGAATCTATTAATAATTTATATTTCCAGGGTAACACTATATCTTCAGTGCTTCACTACCAAAGGGAATTCAGATTGGCTTAATGCTCAGAGAAAAAAGCCTGAAAGGCCTTCTTCATATTCTGTATCCAGTGCTGATAAAAACGGGTGTAAGACATGTGTTCCAATAATGGGCACCATGCATTCTCCCATTTCTGCATAATTTGTTTTCATCCTATATTGCTCCATGTATATTTGTTATCCAAATGGCCTCCTGGTCTTACACTGATTTTCATTTCATAAGGGAAGAGATACTAGTTTGCATCTTACATTTTCTAGGTAAGCATTATACTGACATGTAGTGCAAGAACCCATGACTTGAAAGACCTTTTCTGATTTTCATAGATTCTTCCTGCCCCCAAAACCTACGTATTTAAGTTTCACTTTATGGACAACATAATGAAGTGTGTGTGTGTGTGTGTGTTGGTCCTCCTGTCTCTGTGTAATCAAGTTTGATGGTTTATAAATTGTGGTCATCCTATTCCATGACCTTAGTAAACAGTCTAGGTCAGAGCTCCCTTAAACCCTCTCCACAGAAATGGAATAAGTTAATGTACTCCAGCTAATCTGAGCTATGACAAATCATCCTTGTTCAGCCAAATAGCCTCAGGAAACAGGAAAATCTGCTACATAATTCGAGTTGTTTATTTACAGGGCATCACAAGGAATGGGAACAAAAAAGAAAGAAAAAAATCAATGGAGGAAAATTTTAAAATTCTCAAAAACACAACTTTAATGGATTGAATACCGTGTACACTTTGCCTGTTAACCTAAAACAACAGTGAGGCTCATTTTGCTCTTTGGGTCCTAGAAAAACCTAATCTCAGTTTGCTCTATTGTAAATGTACCGCTGTTTTGTGGGGAAGGCAGATCCAACTGTCAGTGGAAACTACAAGCCCCTTAAAGATCGCTAGCCAACTCTTTCCTAAACTCCAAGTTCCTATCTTCTGGGTGGAGCAAGAAGGTTTCAAGTCCCCCTCCCCCGGGGAAAAGGCGGAGAAGCCTTTCTCACCAGGAACCCAGCATCTCAGTCCCGCCCCAGTGGCTGGGTGTAGGTGTTGGCAGAGCAAACAGCCCTTTAGGGGAGCGCGTCTCGGCCTCTCACCAGATCGCCTAGAGCCCTGAAGCTGAGCTGATCTGTGCGCCAAAGACAACTTCAGTGCCCTAAGGCACTCAGACAGTTGTCTGTCTTTCGAAGATGAACTTCATCGGATGTTGTTTTTAAGCCGCACTCGGAAGTCACCTCCTCTACATATTTTTAACCAGACAGGTGGAGGCTGTAAACCTAGTCGCTGCATCCCATGGGCCTGGGTTTCCCCGCGCTCCCGGTCAGCGGTCAGCAGGCCTTCTCCGGGGTTAGGGAAGGGCGTCAAGGTGGGAGCTGGCGGAAGTTTGCCACAGCCAGCTTGGGGAGGGTCCTTCAATTTGTATTTTTTGAGAGCCGTGGGCCCTGTGCCTCCCATCCGCCCTTCTCCCAGAAAAATTCCCAAGGTGCGCGTGAGGAGGAGGCGGGTCTGGAGCCCGGGTGGAACCGCGAAGCCAGCCTGGAAGCGACCCCTCCACTTGGCCTCCTCACCTCCTCCGTCCCCGCGCGGCGACCCACCCCTTTCCCCACCCAAATAACTGAGGGTCGTCACCTCAGCCAGCATCAGCCTTGTGCCTGAGACCCCTCGGAGGGGATGGGTTTTAGAAGAGCAAAGGTAACAAGAAATCCGTCTCTCTGGGACTTTCAGAAAGCGTTTATTGCCAGGGGGAGGTCCTTCAGAAGACGAATTCGCTTTTGACCTCCCCCCACTCAGCTTCCCCGCCCCCCCCCACACACAATATTTACACTTGTACAATGTACAGTATTTCTCCCAAGCAGTGCCCAGAGCGCAGAGCAGTCTGCGGGATTTGTCGGCGTCAGAGCACCGGGGGGTGCTGGGGCGCGTGCAGGTTTAGGGCGCTGGGGTGCGTGTGGCCGATGAGGTTCAGGTAGTGGCGGTCCAGGCCCTGCCCGGGCGTCAGGAAGGCGCTGTGCTGCTGCGCGGGGCTCGGGAGCGGCACGGGCGCGCTGGGCAGGTAGGGCAGCGCGGGGCTGCGGGCCGCGCCGTGCGGCCAGGCGAAGGGCCCCGGCGCCGCGCCCTGCGGGAACACGGACGCCTCACTCGGGCTGTGGCCCGCCAACTCGGGCCCCGCTGGGTGCAGCTGGTAAGAGAAATCCGGCTCCGGGAGCGAACCCAGCGGCTGGAAGGCGGGCTCGGTGCCCAAGCGGGCCTTGGACTGTAAGAAGGCGAGGATGCGGGCGTACTTGGTGTCCTTGGTCTCCATCCGCTCCACGGTGGTGAGGTAATGCACTAGGTTCTTCATGCACTCATGGTAGCCGTAGTGGAAGTAGTTGGCAAACTCTGCTAGCAACTCTGCTGGAGGGGCAAGGAAAACGGAGAAAGGGAAAACTGTGAGTGGCCCCTTCCTGACCGGGAGCCTAAGGCAGATGCCAAGCCCCTCCCATCACGTTTTCTGGCCGGTTTCCATTCGAGGCCCGCCCCTCTCTTTCCAGCCTGGAGACTGGAAAAACCGCAAGCCAGCGACCTCCTTTTCCTTAGGAGTCTGCCTCACCCCTCCCCACCTGAGAGGAGGCCTTAGAACCTGCATCCCCAGACCCCTGTTCTGCAGTCCCCCTGAGCTTTCTCAGGACTCAGGGCCCCGCCCCCCGCAGCATCCAGAGAGGGGGACCTTGACAGACCACTTTATTCCCGCTGCCACCCCCAGGGCTTGTGTGGCGCACACTCCCTGCCCACCTTTTTCCCTTCCCCGGGGAAAATCGGCGGAGTGCAGGGCTCTCAGGTACTGCACGGTCATCTCGAGGATCTCTGCCTTCTCCAGCTTCCCAGAACTCTGCAAAAGGACGAAAAGGCCCAGACGGTGCGGGCTAACCCCGGGTAGGCTGGGTGCACCGTTTTAACCCGAGGGGACCATCGAGCCGAGCCTGGGCGCCGCTGTGGATCTGCGCCAGGGCCGCCTGGGGCTCAACTCAGCCCTCAGGGCCCCGGGCAGGGACCCCGCACCTACGGCCCTCTCTGGCTCCAGACTCCCGGCATCAGAGGATCCCCAGCGCCAGCGCCGTTTTCTCAGCTGCCAACATTACCTGCTTCGCCAGGGCCATGGGCACCGTCTTGCCCAGCTCGTTCAAACAGCGGTTAATCCGGTCTCTCCTCCGCTTTTCTATCACTTTGTGGGAAACGGGGGTTCTCTGAGAACAGAGGTTTGTTTGTCCGTTTAGAATGTCTTTGCCCAGAGAATCATCAAAGGCACGGCTGGCACAGCCGTCTGCCAGCCCTCAGTGCTGCCCAGGGAGTCGCCCCAGGCCCCTGTCCCCCCCACACTGGGTCACACGAGCTCTGTCCTCTCGCACCTCTGTTGATGCACTCCTCTTCTAACCTCTGCGGGGTCACAGCGCCTTGCTGAGCACCAGGGCCATGGGGAGGTGGCCACCAGCTTCCAGATGTGGCCTCCACCCCGACTGCGGAGTCCCCTCTAGCTATCCTCATTTCCTTCCCAAACCACTCAGGATTCCTCTCCAGGAGAAGTCCTGTGTGACCATGTCCCGGCTCCTCGGTCCAGCCAGGTGGTGGTTCTGGGAGTCAGACACCCCCACCCTGAAGGCGCAAGAGCCATTTGGACTCAGCTGACTCACTTTGCGTTCCTTGAGCTTGTCTGACATTCTGATCAATACGCGCCCTCAGGAGAGGCGGTGGCGCGAGACACCCGTCTGCTTTTCCCCTCGTGTGCCTCCTCGAGTGTCCCAGGTAGACTGTAGCCTCCCAACTATGAGGGTCTGCCTTATAAAGCGGTCATCTAGGGCTCCAAGTGCATTCACGACTTGAATTATTCCATAGGATTAGGGGAGCTGCGTTTGGGGGATGCATGCATTCAAGATCAGTTTGGTTTTTTTTTTTTTTTAAGTTAAGAAAAAAAAATTTAGCAGCCGAGGGGGGCGAGTTGGGGGCAGATCAGCTTTGTTAATCCACGTGGCCCTTCAAAGGACACGTGACCGGCGGGGGGAATAACATTTGCATGGCAACAGCCCGGGTGGGAAAGAGGCGGTAAACCGGCGCCGGCGGGTGAGCGAGCGCAGGGGCGCAGCGGCTGTGGGCACCGGGGGGCGAGGACCCTCACAAAACAGTGTCGCCTCCTTTAGTCCCACCGCTGAGTCTCACACGATTGCCTGTTTACAAATCCCAGCAAGCCCACAGTCCCAGCGCCGAGTGCGTTTTAAAGCCTGTCCAGAGTCATTAAAGTAATTAAGTAAGCCTTTAATAGGCTGTTCCGCCGGGTTCAAGGGAGAGCTCTTGGAGACGGAGGCGCCCCGTTTGTTCCCAGGCTTTTCTCACACGACTTGGTGACACGTCCATCTCCCCCCTTTTTGTTTACCCCGCTTTATTTGTCCGGACATCCCGGCAGGTGTGGGGCTGCCGCTGGCACACGAGGCCCTCGCCTCGCCTCGCCCCTCCCGCCGGTCTTTGGCACGCGACGCTCCCCCCACTGCCTGACCACATCACTTCGCTGCCTTTCTTTTCTCCTCCCTCTGGCTCTCTCCTCGCGGGGGGAAGAGGCTCAATTTGTAGCCTATTATCCTATACGGAAAATGTCCATTGAAAAGTATGAATAGTTTCATTGGGCTAAATTTTAATAATGCCAGAGGGTGGGGGAGGAAAAACAGGCAGGCGTGTGTGTGTGTCTGTGTGTGCATGTGTATGTGCGTGTGTGTGTGTGTGTGAGGGGGGTGGTGGGAGGATTGGGGGCAACACGGGGAAGAGTGGGCTGAGAAGAAAAGGGGGAATGCAGCTGGCCCCGGCGATCATTATGCGACGTCACCTGCGAGAGGGGGCGCCTACAGACCCCTATTCATTTGCCTAATTTTGGTCAATTTAACAAACTTCAGGAGAAATTATTGTGGCTTTGTCAGGGAGGGTGAAGCCTTCTGATCGAATTAACAGCATGTTTTGATCCGGTAAATGTCATTAGAAAGGGAGAAACAATCGCGCTTAGAGGGCTCTAAGTAATGCGCCCAAGTGGAGACGCCAAAGCGCACGGCTCACAAAGGGAGCAAGTCGCTGCCACAGGGAACTTTTGTACCCGCCCATCGCCCAAGTTTTGACACAAAAAGGCATTATTTCATACTTGAATACGTTTAATCCAACGATTGTCTATTTTCTGCAAACATATTTTCACAGCATTGTTAACTTTTTATGTCCCCCTTTCGCGGGCGCCTTTTCTTAACGTTTGGGGGCGGGAGAGCGCAGACACTTTGGGCATCAATATTTGTCACTGAAAAGGGTTCCGTGAAGTTAGGGAAGTTGATCTCTTTTTTATGTTTTTAGAGAGCGAATATATAGGGGGAGGAGGAGGGAGGGAAGGCACAGACCGAAACGAGGGAGGAAATTTGCTGGACGGGCCCGTGGGGAAGGAGGGGGGGTGGCGGTGGCTGGGAACTCGCTCCGCCTGCGCCTCTGCGGGCAGCCGGGCCCAGCAGCCGGGGGCCTCCTCCCCCGCCGCCAAGCCCCGCTCACACGAGCTGCCTAGGAACCCACCCGCACTCTGGGGGCTCCCGGCTTGAGGGCGTGGGAGGGGTGCGGGGTGAGCTTTCTTGCAGATGGAAACTATAAAAATGGTTTTTGTTTTATGACCTGCTCTAGAGCCACTGAGCTCTCCCTTTTTTTCTAACCTGTTCCAGTTGAGAACAACTGAGACCTCTCCTGACACATCTTTCCCTCCCTTTCTGCTCCCCACCTTTCTGCCTAAGTTCTCTCTAGACTGTGGCAGGGCCGGCTCTCCCTTTGGGTGTCCTTAGTCCTCAGCAGAGGTGGCTGGGGGGTGAGCGGAGCCCTGCTCTCCTGTGGCACCTGGGGAGCCTCTAGGGCGCAGAGGCTGGTCTGGGGAGCTGCGCCTCCAGGAAGCCAGCAGCCCACTGCTGCAGCCTGGAAGGTGTGGGGCTGGGTTTGCACGGAGCACCCCAAGGGTGTCCCTCTCCGTCTTGCTTTCAGTCTCCTCCTGACGTTTCTTTTCTGCTTCACAACAGATTGGACACGACCCGCACCCTCCCGCAGGTTGCTCTGCCGGCAGCCAGTGCCCTCGCAGGGGTTGTCGATTTCAGTATATTCACTGGCACACAAAGGGATTAAACACGAACCCTTATCATCCAAATTAACTAACGTGAATGGGTAAAAGGCAGCGCGCACACGTCTCACCCCCACCCCCTTTTTAAGCCAGCAGACTAGGAGTTGATCCTCTTACTGCTGGTGTTAACCGCCAGCTGCAGGCACCTTCCACGGGCCAAATTTCATTCTGTGCAAACTGTTTAATTTCTCGTCTTTGCTTGGAAGCCAGGGTCCAGAGCTTGCCGAGGGCTGCAGGTCCCCTTGTCTGGGTTCAGGGGCCCAAGTGAAGGTGGGTAGGTGAGTGGAAGTGGGGTGGAAAGGTGGCCCTCCTTACCAGGTCCTTGTGGCTGCAGTCCTTTCTGGGAGACTGGGAAGCCCTCCTTTCATTCAAGTGAGGGAAAGGATATGTTTTATTTGTAGGCTTTACTCACCCTGCCAGAAACAGCGTGCTGGGACCATCATAGTCACCTTCCCTTTACTCCTCCTCCCCAGGATGGTGATAAAGTAAGTGTCCCCTGATGTTGACATAGTTTCCCCTCAAAATGAGAGCAGAATAATGAGAGCTATGGTCCCTGGAGCCAAAGAATTACTTAGATTCCAGCTCCACCACCTAACCCTAACCTGGGTGAGACTTTGGGCTGTTCACTGAATCTTGCCATGCCTCAGTTTCCTCTTTGGTGAATTGGAGATAATTACTGTATCTACTAGGTCACAAGGTGGTCACTGGGATGAAGGATGTAAATATAGGCAAGATGCCTAAAGGAAGGCTTCCTTACTCGATTCATACTTTTACTTTGCCTGGAAATCACTTCTGCAGTGGTTCTCACATAGTGGTGTTTTGTGGGGTTTGTGCTGTTGTGTGATATTTTCATTCATTTCATAGTGTTTCTCATTGCTAAGAAAGCTTCACTTTCCCTGTAAAAGCCCCAGTAATTTTACCTGGGGTTTGTTAAGTCGACCAAAATTAGACAAATGATGAGGGGCTTTAGATGCCCCCCTCGTAGGTGACATCTGCTAGTGCTTGGTGGACAGCTTTGCGTCCCAGGGATGTGAGGCTGAAAGAGGCTCCCAGTGCAGAAGCCCCTCAACTCAACAGCATGGTCATTTCAAGCGAGTTAAACATTCGCATCAAAATCAAAGCAAAGCTAGGAAGTAAGACTGCTAAGAAATTCAGTTCAGTTCAGTTCAGTTGCTCAGTCGTGTCAGACTCTTTGCGACCCCATGAATCGCAGCACGCCAGGCCTCCCTGTCCGTCACCAACTCCCGAGTCTGCCCAAACCCATGCCCACCGAGTCGGTGATGCCATCCAGCCATCTCATCCTCTGTCGTCCCCTTCTCCTCCTGCCCCCAATCCCTCCCAGTATCAGGGTCTTTTCCAATGAGTCAACTCTTCGCATGAGGTGGCCAAAGTACTGGAGTTTCAGCTTCAGCATCAGTCCTTCCAATGAACACCCAGGACTGATCTCCTTTAGGATGGACTGGTTGGATCTCCTGGCAATCCAAGAGACTCTTAAGAGTCTTCTCCAACACCAATTAGACGATGCTAATTCTATATTAGTCTGTACTTAGACTCCTGGCCTGAAGACCTTTGTTGGAGAATACAGCAATTATAAATAGAAAATGTTTATTATTGTGAATATTATTATTATTAGCTATATAGATTTGACCTGTAGCTTCCAAACACTGAAAAATGGACCCTTTTATGTTTCTTTCCAGCTCTAGAAACTGCAGATTTGCAAGCTTGGAAAGGGGAAGGGTTACTGAATGGAAAGGAAAAAAAAAATCTAGTGGGTGTTTGGAAATGTCAGCTGAATTACTCTAAGACTGTTCTGTGTGATTTCAAATCTCTCCCTCCCATCTTAATCCACAGATTTGTAGATTCATTAGTGGGACTGGGGGCTTTATCATGTGGGGAAATGTGAGGAGTCTTGTCAGAGAGTGGAGAAAACACAACGGCAGCTGACTCTCCTGTACTTCTTTTTTAAAAATTTATTTATTTTAATTGGAGGATAATTATAATATTGTGTTGGTTTTTGCCATACATCAGCATGAATCAGCCATAGGGATACGTGTGTACACGCCATCCTGAACCTCCCTCCCACCCGCCTCCCCAAGCTATCAGAGCACTAGCTTTGGGTGCCCTGCGTCATACATCAAGCTCACACTGGCTATCTATTTTACATACGGTAATATGTATGTTTCAATGCTATTCTCTCAAATCATCCCACCCTCTCCTTCCCCCACTGAATCCAAAAGTCTGTTCTTTATGCCTGTGTCTCCTTGGCTACCCTGTAGGATTGTCAGTACCATCTCTCTCCATTCTGTTTATATGCATTAATATATGGTATCTGTCTTTCTCTTTCTGACTTCCATCACTCTGTATGATAGGCTCAGGTCCATCTGCCTCTTTAGAACTGGCTCAAACACATTCCTTTTTACAGCCGAGTAATATTCCACTGTGTATATGTACCACAACGTCCTTATCCATTCCTCTGCCAGTGGGCATCGAGCTTGCTTCCATGCCCTAGCTCTTGTAAATAGTGCTGCAATGAACATTAGGGTACATGTGTCTTTTTCAGTTCTGGTTTCTTTGGGGTACATGCCCAGTAGCAGGATTTCTGGGTCCTATGGTGGTTTTATTTCTAGTTTTTAAAGGAATCTCTGTACTGTTCTCCAGTGTCTCCTGCACTTCAGAAGTTGCAGGAGGACAAGGCCTGAAGAACAAACCCACCTCGGGCTCTATTTCTGAAGTGAGTGGGCTTTCAGAATTTGGGACCGCAGGCTGTTCTCTGAAAGAAACCCAGAAAAGCATCAAGTCCCACACCCATGTTCCCACCGAGGAACCTGAGCTGCCCCAAGGGGCCCTGGGAACGACCGTGGTGCACGGCAAGCCGATGTCCAAGCTTGTGTAGATCTGTTGTGTGACTCCAGGGTCCATGGCCTCAGCTTTCTCCTCTGTTCCCGCGAGGAGAGTCCCAGCAGGGATGCTGTGATTCAGGACTGGCAGACCCCTCTGTAGGGTGCTGCTGCCCTTGGCTGGTGTGACTGCTGTCAGAGGCATCAACTCTGCCCTCAGGCCTCTGTCCACGTGCTCCTGCTTCTCCCAAGCCCAGTGATAACAGCGTGTTGTGGGCCCCGACGTGAGTCAGAAGCCCGGAGCACCACACAGAAAGGGTAGGTGGTTCAGGGGCGTGTTCTGTAATGAAGAAGAAAAGGTCTGTGCTTGTGTAAGACCCGGTACAGTAGCCTCAACACAACAGTCACTCTCCGTGCCTAGCAGCACACATCCTGTTGGGTGGGTGACTTCTCTGGACTTTTCCTCACTCAGCATTCCTAATTCTTCTCTTCTTTGTAATCGTGAGTAGTAATCTCATCTCAACAAGGAGGTCAACAGGAGGTATGTGGCAGGGGCTTGTCAGAGCAGCCAGGTGACCAGTTGGAGGGGCGAGGGTGATGGGAGTGGGAATAACAGGTGGTCTCTTCAGCCATGAGGACATACATTGAACTGTCGGCTTTTATCTGCACCCCAATTTAAAGGAGACCAGAGATGTGGGAAAACTGTTGTTCCTAATAGAGTGATCGTCTGGACTTCAGTCTTCATCTCCTTTGTTTGTGCCTTGACACAATTTAGTTCTTTGCTTTCTAGCTCTATTTTTAGATATAGTACCTGGCAGTTTTTGCTGAATAAGGCAGCAGCTCTGAAACCACAGTGAGGCATCAGCCCCCTCGTCTATCCAGTGGCCCAAATGCTTTCAGCTTCTCCATCCTTGAGGGAGGTCTCGAAGCCCTACACACATACCTCTCACTGCCTTCAGAGGTTGGTTTTACTGTGTTTTAAGTAAAAAGGAAGTTCTCTAATCACTTGCTGCTCAACTGTGGTCCTCAGACCAATGGAGTAGTAGTCACCTGGGAGTTCATTAGAAATGCAGAACCTCAGGCCCCTCCCCTGACCTAGCAGAATCCAAATCTGCATTTGAACAAGATCCCCAGTTGATTTCTGTGGACTTCAGAAGCACCACTCCGCTGAAGTTGGAGGCTACCATTTGCCTCCCCTGGTGGCTCAGATGATAAAGAATCCGCCTACAATTCGGGAGACCCGGGTTCCATCCCTGGGTCGGGAAGATCCCCTGGAGAAGGAACTGGCAACCCACTCCAGTATTCTTGCCTGGAGAATTCCATGGACTGAGGAGCCTGGAGGGCTAGAATCCACAGGTTCATGAGGAGTTGGACACAACTGAGTGACTAACACATGCACATTTGGTATTTAACAGCTGAAGGTTACCAGAAAATCCCAGGTAGGAACGGATCCCCTAGAATGATAGGAGCAGAGGAAGAGGGGACTTTCAGGCTGTCCTAACTGCACAGATGGAAAGGCTTCCTATGAACCAGGGAGCTTTGTAGCACTGCTTGTTCCAAGTATTCTATGGGTATTGGCAATATTTTCTTTAGTATTGTCTGCTATGTGCAATGATTTATTTCCTGCATGTCTCCCCAGAACCTGCCAGTTGTAGATGCTCAGTGTAGTTTTGATGAAGGAAGGAAAACTGGGAGAGGAGCTTTGGGGAATCTTTTGGCAGTTTGTCACAGGCCCCATAAGGTAATAGTTTATCTTTTATTTTTGGACTTTTACAAGAACCAACTAGAGGAGGTGTGAATACAACTATTGAGTGAGAACACTCATAGGGAGATTCCTGAAGAGGTGAAGGAGTTGTTTTCCATATTTTGACATTAACATTGCTTAGAAAGTCTATTAAAGGTACTGTAGTGGTTTAGTCGCTGAGTTGTGTCCGACTCTTGCAACCCCATGGACTGTAGCCCTGCCAGGCTCCTCTGTCCTTGGGATTTCCCAGGCAAGAATACTGGAGTGAGTTGCCATTTCCTTCTCCAGGGGATCTTCCCAACCTAGGGGTTGAACCCTGGTCTCCTGTATCACAGGCGGATTCTTTATTGACTGAGCTATGACAGCTCTCTCTTAAAGATAAATAATAGTAGAGATAAATAAAAAATAAAAATTAAAAAAAGGTAAAAATAAATAATAAGGATACTGTGAATGGTGTCAATTGTGGGCTTCGATTTTTCCAGGCAACCGGCTTTTCTCTTGGGGCTGATCATTCCAGCTCTTTGCTCTGTGTTGACTTGTGCAACATCCAGAAGTCATCACAGGGAGCTTCAGCTTAGTGAAGAAAGTGGAGTTCTTTCTGTAGCTTAAAGATTTCATCTGCTGATAGGGCAACTTTGCACACAAAATTAAGAGGTACATGTTGCTGACAATCAAAAATTATCGTAGATTGCAGCAAGTAACATAGAAGTTTGGGTGAAGATTCTGGAAGAGGAGAAAATTACAGGAGTGTTAACAGACTCCGTCGTGTGGGCAATAATCCCTCTCATCCCCCACCTTCTTCATTCTTCCGCCGCTAGAATCAGCATTTACTGTGTGCTTGGCACTGTGTGGGCCAACCCTGGAGTCACTGAGAATAAACACACAACTTTTGGAGAATCTGTAAGTTCTCACAAGTGAAAAGGAGACCCCAACTAAGGGGAGAGTTCCTGAGGGCAGATCCCATCCCTCATTTGCCTGTTTGTTGGTCCACTTTAAATTTCCACCTTACTGCTTGTGGTTACTGTTTGATTTGTTTCTTTATGCTAATCATACTGATTCAACATTAATATGAGGAGTTGTAAATGCCCTCCTTTTTAAAACGTCATTGCTGCCGAGACCATTAAGGGTCTCTCATTAGTGTGAATTGATGTAACTGGATTTTAATTTCTCTCTGACACCAAACTAAAGAAGGCTGTCAAGAAAACACATTTTGAATGAGATGCAGGTGATTTAGGAAGAGCGGATGTGTTAGTTTTCTGCTGCCATAAACTTGGGGGCTTAAACCAACAGACATTTATTCTCTCAAAATCTAGAGGTTGGAAGTCTAAAGTCAGTAGTACTGGGCAGGGCCACACTTCCTCTGGAGGGGCTGGAGGAGAATGTTTCTCACCTTTTCAGCTTCGTGGCTGCCTGCAGCCCTTGGCTTGTGGTCACATGACTACAGTCCCCACCACTGTGGTCACTTTGATGTTCTCTCTTCTCAGTGTCAAATCTCCTTTTGCTCCTCTCTTACAAAAGGATGCTTATGTATCCTTAGTGCATTCCTGACTTAAGCATTGCCCCCTATCAATCTAACCCACAAAAAAACAGCCAGATAAACATTTTAAAATGTAATTATGAATTCTGTTCTTGTTGCTCATGTAATAAACCTAGCATATTCCTTCAAGTTTGTGTAAATATTTATTTTCCATTTACTAGATTAACTTAACTTGGACAGTGAGATATACAACAGCTTAAATAGAGGACTGACATTCTTCCAAACTCAAAATTACCAAAGGAAGAATAAAACAATACTGTGTAGCTTCCAGAATATGTCTGATCAGTAGTGGGTCATTCATTCTCATTTATATTATATGTATGTTATTTGTTTGATGTGTATCTTATGTATGATGGAAAGATTGCAACTGTACTTAGTTCTAATCAATAAAAACACAGACCTTCAAAAAAAAAAAGAAAAAAAGGTCGCTTATGGTTGCATTTAAGGCCTATCTGGAAAATCTCCCCATCTCAAAATGCTTAATTTAATACAATCTGCAAAGTCTCTTTTTTTGGCCTTTATACACTTGCAGGTTCCAGGAATTAGGACATGGGTGCATTTTGGGGGCCGAAGCCTCCCGTTCCTGGTGAAGTGCTATGGTGGGATCTGAGACAGCATCTGTGCGCTGATGCTCTGAGAAGGAGGCCACCATAGGGTGGAGACATGAGCATAGGAGGTGGGAGGGACAAGCTGAAGAAAAGCATGTTCTGTTTCCAGACATGGCAGAACTGTCCTTCTCCTTCCTCTCTCTTCCCTTCCCATTTCCCCTTCTTCCTGTTTGTCCTTTCTTAGCCCTCATTCACCACAGCACCCCTTGCTCCCAGGCCCCAGAATAGAAGCTGCTGTGATACATTTATGCCGCATTATGAGCTGGATCAGCCGGAGTTTACTAAACGCCGACCCTCATTACTGTTTACACACACATGTGTACACACACAGCGGCTTTGTCTCACAAGTGTATAATTCAGACCCAGTCTTTTCCCTGCTGTTCTCCAATAAGCCCTTCTAGCTGGCCACTGGTCTTTTGAAAATGCCATGCTCATATTCATCAAGTTGATCTGGATATAAACTCTGTTTACAAATGGCCTTGGGCAAGTTGCTGTGCCTGAGTTTCCGTGTCTATAAAGCAGAGATGGTGGTATCTACCTCCTAGGCCTATTGAGATGACTCAGTGAGGGAATGTTTGTGAAGTTCCTGGCATGATGTTCAGACTGTAGGAGATACACAGGGGCTGAGATTTGCATGCGCTGATCTGGTTGAGCACCTGGTCTATTCCTGAAACAGTGTTGGACCCTCATGTTACAATGGGAAACAGAACCCAGGTGCTGCCTTTCAGGAGTTTCTCAAGTGAGACAGACAGAAGGAGGGAATCAGATATAAGCAGGCAGCAGTGGGGTGATGGTAGGAGGAAATCAGAGAGGACTTCCTGAAGGAGGTGATGTATGAACTGCATCCTGAAAGGTGAGTGCATTAGCTTTCTCGGGCTGCCTTAACAAATTGCCTCAGACCTATTAGCTTAAAACGATGGAAATTTACTTTCTCCCAGTTTTGGAGACTAGAAGTCCAAAATAGAGGTGTTGGCAGAGCCATGAGCCCTCTGAAGGCCCTAGGGGAGGTTTCCCTCCTTGTCTCCTCCAGCTTTTGGTGGCCTTGGCACTTCTTGGTTTGTGGCAGTGTGACTCCAATCTCTGCCTCCACGTGCCTTCACGAGGCTGTCTGTGTCTCTCCTCCCCCTTTTATAAGGACAGTTGTTGTTGGACTTAGGGCCCACCTGAGTAATCCAGGATGGTCTCACCTTGAGATCCTTAAGTACATGTGCAAACACCCTTTTCCCACATAAGGTCACATTCCCAGGTTCCACATGGACATCAGCTTTCAGGAGATTATCATCCAACCCACCACAATGAGTGAGAGGAAGCCAGGTGAAGACAGGTGGGAGGGATGCCCTCAGTGCAGGGATTGGGACAAGGAAGGACATGAGGGCCTGAAATGACGCCTGGTTTTGAGGAACCACGACATAATCTGGGTCATGAAGTGTGAGACGCATGGTAGAGGATGAGTGGCGAGGCAGTCATGGGTTGAGGTGACAAATCTGATACCCAGGAGTTAAACATTTTTTGTATCACAATGGTTCAGATAAAGTTGCTGAAGGGGTTATAGATGAGCTGGACTTGGGTGAGAGATAAAACCCACAGGCTTGGGGAAAGATTAAGCATGGTGGGAGAAAAACAGAGAAGAGAACTGCTGGGTTTCTGCTTTGAGAATGGACTATGTGGTGACCCCATTAATTGAGGTCAGTTAACGTCAAGGAGGAATATAAGGTCATTTGTGGGGGTTGTGGATATGTGTATAGGGCAGGGCATGTAGGAGAAGATGATTAGTTTAATTTGGGACATATCAATTTTAAAGTTCATGTGGATATCCTATAAGTGGATATCCAGAGACAGTTGAGATAGGAAAATGACAGAGATAAAAATGGTACATTGGCCTGCAGGGACAGATAGACCATGGCCATGGATGAAATGACTTAAGAAGAGCTTAAAGGAGGGACTTTCCTGGTGGTCCAGTGGTAAAGGATCTACCTTGCAATGCAGGAGACATGGGTTTGATTCCCTGGTCTGGGAAGATTCCACCTGCCTCCGAGCAGCTAAGCCCGTACGCCACAACTTTTGAGCCTGCACACCTAGAGCCCATGCTTTGCCGTAGGAGAAGCCACCACAATGAGAAGCCCATGCACTGCAACTAGAGGGTAACCCCTGCTTGTGGCAACTACAGAAAGCCTATGTGCAGCAATAAAGACTCAGTGAAGCCAAAATAAATAACTTATTTTACAAAAAGGGCTTAAAGGAGAAGGGCCAGTAGGGTGGCAAGTACAGAATCTTGGGGGGAGCTGATGGGTGAGGAGTGGGTGACAGACAAGAACTAGGAAGGGGTCATCCGAAGAGAAGAAGGAGAGCTCAGAGGCTCCTGGGATTCCTAGAAGCAAAGGTGTGGATGATTCAAGACGGAGGGGATGCTCACCAGGATCTGACATGGGAGAGATGCAGAAAATGTCTGTAGGACTCAAAAGGTCCACTGGGATTGAATATGAGGTCATCGGGCTTCCCAGTCGGCACTAGCGGTAAAGAACCTTCCTGCCAATGCAGGAGATATAGGAGATGCAGGATCGATCCCTGGGTTGGGAAGATCCTCTGGAGAAGGAAATGGCAACCCACTCCAGTACTCTTGTCTGAAAAGTCCCACGGACATAGGAGCCTGGCAGGCTACAGCCCATGCAGTCACACAGAGTCAGACACGACTGAAACGACTTAGCATACACGCTCACGTGGAGGTCATCATCAAACTCTACAAGCCCCAGAAGAATGGGAGCAGCAGCCAGGGAGCTCAGATTTGCTTTCTTTGACCTGGACAGCAAGGATATGAGTGCTACCTCAATGATTAGTTCAGACCGCAGGCTAGAAAAGACAGTCCTCCCAGGACACCACCTGCTGGAGTTAAATGAGGTGTATCTTTTAGCACAGGTCTGCAGACATCTCAGGTCTGGGGCCTTGCAGGGGGTCAGCGGCAGGGCTGTCCTGCTCTCGTTTCTCCCAGGCTAGTGACAATACAGGTCATCATGTAGACAGCATCTCTTACCTCTCAGGCACTGAACTCCTCCCAGCTCTGTGTTTTGCAGATTTTTGTTCCCTGAATTCCCTCAACAATAAGATGGGTATTACATTCATTTTATATATAAGAAAATCAAGGCTTGGGGAATTCAAGGACACTCGACTGAAGGCACATCACCACGAGGTGACACATCTGGACACAGACAGATCCCGCGTCACCAGGGTCCTCTCCTGCAGAATGCCTGGCCTCGCTCCAGCTCTGATCCTGTTGAGATCAGACGTCATGGGAGAGACTTATAAAGCCCGAGGAGCTCTACCCACCTTCCAGGGGCCAGATGTAGCTGCTGCTTCACAAAGCAGGGGAGCAACTTTCAGTATGCCAGGTGTTCCCCTCTCAGGGCCCCCAGAGGCACACGCCACCCATAGTCGTCAGATTTCTGAACTCAGCTCTCACTTTTGCTCCCCGCATTTCTGATATTCCAATTGTAAAGCAACAGCTTCCAGACTCTTACACATTGGGAGTCTTTGGACAACACGCATTCCTGGGTCCCATTCCAGATTTATGGATGTGGTCGTCAAATCTGTATCTTTAAAAGAAACAAAAAACAATCCCCCCCCCCGCCCAACAAATTCAGTTAGTTTGATGCACTGGTTCACTGGTCCATGGTCTGGCAGTTATTAGATGCATTGCTGAACAATGACTTGTCAATAATGCGAAGTTATGTTGTGGCTATCTGTGGATATTGGATTTTAGCAGATGAATAGGTTAGTGAGCGTAGGTTTTAAGAAGTCTTTTATGTCATTGGTTCTGATCTATTTATTCATAAGGCAATCTGTGGCCTATTTTCTCTGTATTAGGATATCTTGACTCCCTCATCATCTTATCGACTTAAGTACAATCTGTGGATTCACTTTAAAACGTGCCTGGTTCTCAAGGCTCATTTTGAGAAAAAATGAAAGATACTAGCATTATAGATCTGGAAGCAGAGTAACCTGTGCAGAAACTCTCCAGGATTTGGGCAGATTTAGTGGATGGCGCTAGTGGTAAAGAACCCGTCTGCTAGTGCTGGAAACGTAAGAGACGTAGGTTCAGTCCCTGCATCAGGAAGTTCCCCTGGAGGAGGGCATGGCAACCCACTCCAGTATTCTTGCCTGGAGAATCCCATGGACAGAGGAGCCTGGCGGGCTAGTCCATGGGGTTGCAGAGTGAGACCCTGAAGCAACTTTAGCACTCAGGCAGTGGCTGATCAAGGGTTGGTTGGTGCCCTCTAGTGGTTGGAACTTTTCAACAACTTCTAAGACAAGGGCTGATCCACTTGAGAGGCTTCTTTAAAAAGAAACTGAATTCACCCTTCCACTTGCTGTTTAAAGATCAGCTGTGTCTTGCCAGAGAACCTCACCTCTGTGGCTGAAGTATTTTAATAAGCCAATTGGAAGACTAGACAAATATAATCAGGGAACAGGGAATCAGCACGTCCAGAGGGCTGCCCAGGAGACGAGTCCTACATGAAGTCCAGGCAAGGGGGCGCACAGGTGTGTCTCCACTGAGAGATCTCTGTGAGCTCTCTGAGCCTGGAACCGTGGCTTATTCATCTATGTGTCCCTAACATTTGGCGCAGTGCCTGGCATGGAGAAAGTACCCAATAACTATTTGTTGGAAGGAGGGAGGGCAAAGGAAGAAGGGTAGGACATGGACTAGCTTATGTTTGCTCAGAGATGGCAGGTCAAGGTTAAGAATTGGGAAGTGTAGCCTCTGTCTCAGGACCCTGACCAAGACTGCCGGAGGTCTCCTGCTGCCCTCTGAGGACGAGTGAACACATGAGTTCTGACACCGAGGGCTTAGAACCCTCCTGAATTCTTTGACTCCCAAGATAAGCGGGTGTTCCTTCTGCTTACAAGAGTGGGGCAGGGATCAGTGTAACAGGGTTTCTGTGAGGTGTAGGTTGTAGGAGGTGAGTTCTCCTGCACAGGGCCTTTTATTCCTTCCCTGCCCATACTCACACGAAGGTTTTGGCACAGTTAATGGAAAGAACTCTGGTTGCCAGGAGAGCTGGTCCTGGTTCTCTGAGGTTTGACCTTAACAAGTTCTTTCCCTTGTGGTTTCCTTTCCTGCCAACTGGGAGGCTCTCCAAGGACCAGTGTAGTCACAGCCAGGGCCTTTTCTGTGACAGTGAACTCCTTGTATATTTCTGTAGCGGATGGGACCCCCGACATGCCTGGGAAAAAACCACGGGGGGAATGATACACACGAAAGGAAGTTTAGAAAAGGTAGGGCTATGGGACTAGCATTCAAAGAAAAGCAAAGGAGAGAGACAAAGAAAAGGAAAGAAGAAAACAAACCTAAGATCAGCAGATTTCATTCCACAAATATTTGCCAAGCACCTGTTTTTAACTGTGTGATGATTAATTTTATGTGTCAACTTGACTAGGCCATGGCACCCAGATACCAGGTCATAAACCAGGTCAGATGTTGCTGTGAAGTTATTTTTTTTATAAGATTGACATTAACTTAATAGACTTTGAGTAAAGCAGATTATCCTCGATCATGTGGGTGGGCCTCATCGAATCAGCTGACAGCTTTGAGAGAAAAAAGACTGAGGTCCCTGAGAAAGAGGAAAGCCAGCCCCAGACTGCCTTTGGGCGTGAGCTGCAACATCACCTCTTCCCTGGACCCTACCCTGCAGATTTTGAATTTGTCAGCCACCATGGTTGCGTTACCTAATTCCATAAAATTAAAAAAAGAAATGTCTGTCTTCGTCTGACTTTCTCACTTTCTTATATACATTATACACACACACATACACACACACACACAAACGCACACACCCCCTATTGATTCTCTCTCTCTGGAGAACCCTGGGTAGTATCCCTGGCATTGTATTTGCTGCTGGATAGAGTGCGCAACAGACTCAAGAAACTTAGCCGCCTATGTCTCTTACATTGAGAGGTGAGAGGTTTGATGGTGGAGACACAGGGGTGGGGTGTTGGAGAGCAGGGTGTGGTCAGAAGGGACCTTGAGGAAGACCTGGCTTTGCGCTGCACCTCGGATGATGACTCACACTGGCTGGAGGCCCAAGTGCAGGAGTGGTTCAGGAGTTGTGTGAGGAGGGCATGGTGGTGTGAGAGAACGGACGGGGAGGGTCTGCACGGCCCAGGAAAGCTCTTCTCCTCTACTCCCCTTTGGCCAACAGCTGCTCGTCTCTGGTTGTCACTTCCTCAGGGCAGCACTTCTGGCTGTCCTGTTTGGTTGAAACCCCCTAATAAGTGGTCCCATAGGATCACGTGCTTGTGACACACAATCAGGTAGTTATTTAACACCTATCTGAGAGATTATCCAATAAAAAATCTGTAACCTGAGTGACAGATTGGAGGAGTTTGCAACAGGTGGCAGGCTATTGCCGAAACCCATGAAAGAAGTTAGGGGGTGGCAGGGGTGTTGGCTGTGGGGATGTTGAGAATGGGTGGGCTGAAGAGATGTCAAGGAGCAGGGTCTGTCCCCTTCAGGGTTGTTATAGCCCAACTCTTTCTTGTTTATCACAATTTCCCAAGAATTTAGTGGGGTTTCTGGCACGCAGTATGTACTTAATCATGTTGGTTAAAGAATGGAAGGATGCCGCCTAAGGGTCCTTTCTTTGCCTGGCATACAGTGGATGCTTCATGAGTATTTGTCTACAGGGGTGGACAAGTGTGTTGCATCTCTAGTGTCATATCTCAACCAAGAGTCATAGCTTCTGGAACATTGCTTTGAGCGTTGAGCCAGTATGCTGCCTTCCATATCTTGCAGTCAGTTCTAAAGCTGCTGCATGAGCCAGCATATTGCATGGACACAAGCGAATTCGTTGTATTCATTAGAGGTTTGGGAGGCTCCTTGTTTTCCTTCCTATTAAACAGAAAGCCATGCTCTCTTTGGGAATGTGGCTGAGACTATGCGTTTCCTTCGATGTAGTCCCACAGTTGACTCCTGCAGCTCACGTTCTGCAGTATTTTATTTCATACTTGAAATCCTTCCAAGTGTTATGATCTTCATTTTCTAGAGGAGGAAACTTAAGACCAGAGGGCTGATGATTTTGTCACAGTCACCCAGTGGAGAGGTGGAGAGGTGAAGGGCGTCCTATAGGCCTGACATCCTCGTCTCTATACCACTTGGTGTCTGCCCAGCAGAGTGCCTTGGAGTGCCTTGATCTCGCTGCCCAGGTGATTATATTAGCACCTCTGGGGGCCAGGGCCAGGTTTTAGGGTTTTTCAAAGCTTCCAGGTGTTTGCAGGGGGCATGCCACGGTTGGGCAGAACTGCTCCTCAGCCTCTGCCCGGGCCATCTCCCTTCTCCAGACTCCTGCTACATCCTCCACATGTGTGTCCCAGGCCTGGGACTTTCCATACAGCACTCTGATCTCTCCCCAAATTCGTACCTCCTCTCAAAGCCTGGGTTTTAGAATCCCTTCCCCAAAGGAACACGGAAATCCTGAATCTCCACTGACTCTTGCTTTGCTCTTACTCCCTCTCATAGTCACTGAGTTTAGTGGATTTCCTCTTGACACCTCTTCAGAAGGTCTCCCCCCCCAACCCCGCCCTATCCTTGCCGCCACCACCGTCGTCACCCACTTTCTCTCATGGGCTTCAGCAACAGCTAGCCTTTCACCTGCCACCGGCAAGCTCCTCCAATCCATTCTATGTGTATTGTTGCTTGGTTGATCTCACTCAGATGCTAAAAAGCCTTCAGTTGCTTCCCACTGGCTTTAGTTGCATCCCATCTCTTCAGTAGGTCAAGGCTCGCCCAAAGACGCAGGCCTTCTCCTGCTTTGTTAAGGAGCCAGCTGTCCCGTTTTAAGGCGAGGGTGGGATGTTCTGAGACAATGGCATTGAAACAAGTATACTATCAAGGGTGAAACAGATCACCTGCCCAGGTTGGATGCATGAGACAAGGGCTCAGGGCTGGTGCACTGGGAAGACCCAGAGGGATGGGATGGGGAGGGAGGTGGGAGGGGGGATCAGGATGGGGAACACATATAAATCCATGGCTGATTCATGTCAATGTATGGCAAAAACCACTACAATATTGTAAAGTAATTAGCCTCCAACTAATAAAAATAAATGAAAAAAAAAAAAAAAAGGAAAGGAAAAAAAGAAGTACTTGTGGCTTTTCCTCAGAGCTCTAAGCACCCTTGAGCTGACCTGCCTCTGCACGGGCCGTTTCTCATGCTTACAACGCTCTCTTTCCCTGGGAGAAGTGGATGTATCCTTCCCCACCCTGTTCAGAGGGACCTTCTTCCAGGAGCCTCCCTGGATTACATCTGCCCCAGACTGGTTTGGGTACTCATTCTGTGTGCCACTATTATAGCACTTTATGTCATATTTTCCTATTTGGTTGTCTGTCTGCCCCACTAGACTGAGGGGCCCTTAAGGTTAACCTTTATCTGACTCACATTTGAACCTCCAGCCCCAGGCACATGGTCCAGCGTGGCAGTCACTCAGCATGTGTTTGCCGAGTGAGATTATACAAAGTCTGGACCCTCACACCAGGTTTCCAGAATGTAATGCCAGAGAGTTTGGTATGGGCAGTAAGTAGGATGCTTTGGGCACAGGAGAAGGCTGGGAACTATCAGAAGAGAGTCTAGTATCCTGGGTGAGAAGCTGCAAGCCTAGAATAAGAGCTTTGGATATAAAAACAAGAAGGAAGGTGTGATTCTAAGAGAAGCAAGAAAGGGAAAGCAAAACTTGTGATCACGTATTATTTTTTGGTAAAGGCTGGGGCATTTTTAGAGAACATCCTGCTTGCATTCAGGAAGCCTCTACACACAACATGATATCAGGGGAATGTGGTTATAGATTCTTGGACTATTTTTACTTAGGAGTTAAAGTTCTTTATCTGAAATGTAAGTGACACTACTGTAGAAGCTATTTATTATACTGTGACCAACAAGGCCTCCTATGTTGGGGGGAAATCTCCACATTATGAATTCTCCTATCAAAACTAGAAACCAGAATTGAATGTCTCAGTTTCCCTTGAAATCAGGGCATAGGAGTTGACCTGGACTGTGCCAGTCAGACTTTGTTCCTGGCTCCGTGGCCCCCTGTACTAATCCTCTGCCTCTCCTGGAACTACTATAAGCCAGCCAGTAACCTTTCCTGTTTAAATGCTTTAGTGGATTTGGTTGCTTGCAATTTAAAAATGTGACTGATAAGACTGCCAACATATGATAAAAGTCCTAAGATGTTTAGAAGAATGATGTGATCAAAATTGAAATTGAAGGTGTGATCAAAATTGAAATAGTGTAACAAGCAAATAAAAAGAAAGAAGAGAGCTCATTCTTACTATCAGGCAAGATGGAATTCAGCACTCCCCCCCCCCCAAAAAAAAATCCTATTATGTAAGGGTACTTTGTAATGGTAATAGGTATAATTACAAGAAGCTATAATAGTAATGGGGATTTTTGCACTGGATAACATAGCAACTCCATTCATAAAGCAAATTACAAGCAATGTAAGAAGGCTGCTTTTACTCCTTCTAGTCCGTGGCACTAAGTAAGATAAATCTAACTGCTAGATACTGACAGAACTCTGTCCTAGAACTAGAGAATGTACCGTCTTCACAAGTGCCCATGTAACACTTGTGAATTCCAGATATTCCAAGAGTATAAATAGTGCATAAAATATTCAGTGATCATCATGCAATAAGACCAGACTTTAATAATAAAGCCAGAAACAAAATGTCCCTTCCACTAGGAAATTAAAAATCTCTCAGTTTCTATGCTGAAATATTTGCAGAGGAAATGATAAGTTGTCTGGAATTTGGGGTAAGGTGAGCCCAGATTTATCATATATTGATAATTATTGGAGGTAGGTGATGAGTACCTAGTAATTCATTATACTATTCTCTGTATTTTGTGTATGTTTTGAATTTTCTGTTAAAAAATTTTTAATCCCTTTATTAAATATGATATGAAGAAGATATGGAAATAAAAATTGTGAAATTTCTAGAAAACAGCAATAATGAAGCATATCTATAGAATACAGATAAAGCTGAGTTCATGGGGGAGTTTATAAAGTACTTAAATCATTCCAAAAAGAGAGAAATAAATAAATAATGTATCCAACTCAAAAAAACATTTTGAGGACAATGAATAAGCCAAAGAAAAGCAGAAGGAAGAAATGAAACAGATAAAAAGCAGAAATTAATGAGTTAGAAAATACAAAATGGTTGTGCCAAATCCCAAAACTGCTTCTTTGGTAAAATGTAAGTCATTAGAATCAATCTAAGAATAATCAAAATAACCTAATAATAATCAAAATAATCTAATTTTTTATTGGAATCACAGAATCATCATTAGAATAAAATCATTCAAACCAATTTGGTCACAAGCTTGTTGAAAATAATCATAATCTTTTTACTCAGAGGACATTTGCAGTTGAGCAGTTGGACCATAAACTTAATTACATAAGTGTTATTTGCAAAGGCAGATCTGATTCAGCACTCATGCAGAAAAGTATTTGCAGAGGAATTTTGAAAAGATGAAATGAAGCAGTTGCATCATAACTGATTTTCACAGATAATCTCTGCCTAAAATTGAAATGTGCTTCGTGGAGAGCATTTTCTTTACGATGATTACCTCGGCCTGGGTGACCTCTGTCAACATGTGCTCCTGGTTTCAGCCAGCACTTCTCCAGTCAGTGTCAACCAGATGCAAGCAGTGATTAGAGTCTTCTCCACATTTGGAGTCCACAGCCACCTCAAATGCTTTCCTGGACAAAGTTCAAGCCAGAAATCGAGCCAGTTAATTTTGGCCTCTCATTCCCTTCATCTCCAACCACCTCCACCCCTCCATTCTCCCTTCTTTCTCCCCTGTCCTTCCTCAGGAGAAGTCAGGTCCTCGAGAGAAGTCACTGGGACCCTATTCTTTCTCCTCAGCGTCTTCCATTCTGCCCTGTTGGTGCTGTCGAGTCCTCCCCACCCAGCCCTGTCTGAGGAGACCCCTTCCAGTCGAGTTACTCCTTTGCTCACATCCCATGGCTTGCCGACCTCAGGGCGGTGAGCCACCTTGGCTTAGCTCTGCAGTTCTTTTTCCACATCACCAGAGACGTGATCGCATAAACACAACTACTATGCCCTAGGAACTGAGCGAGGCCCGGGGGACAGTGATGAACCAAGTAGCTGGGTCCCTTCTCACGCAGGCTGCACCTGCCACCAGAGAACCGCCGTCCCAGGATGACTTCCCTCAGTCTTCATTACCCCGAGGCAAATGCTGTGAAGAGAAGCACCACCACCCACCCCTGACCACTGGTTCGTATCTCCTCCACATTCTCCAGGCTGGTGAGCCCCTTCTTGTCTTTGCCTCTATTCCTTTCCAGCCCAGACTCCGTGATGCATCATCTCAACCCCCCCTGCATTCGCTCTCTCAACACCCTTGTCCCTCTTCTTTGGCAGATCAGCAAGCATGACATCCATTCAGCTTTTACATCTTCCTCCTTAAACCCGGGATCCGGGTAACGCTGAATAAATCCCAAATCACCACTCCCCTTTGATGGCCTCCAACCCTAGCTGCACCCTCAAGCCTGCTTAGCAAAGCTGCTCTTGTTCCCCAGCCCTTCGTCAGCCTGGACTCGCTCCACACGGTCTTGGCCCCATCTGACATGCTGGTCTCTAGAGACATCCGGTGTCTTATTTCACGAAGAGAACGGTGACCGCTCACAGGAACTCCTCCCCTTCCACTCTCTACCTTCTCCCTCTCTACACACCCAAATTCTATTCCCTCTTCCTCCTCTCCCCACCTCTCCAACAAGGAGTCCCTTCTTCTCTCAGAGGTGAATTTCTCCTTTTTTTCAAGCCTTCCTGCCTCCGCCCTCTCTCCCTGTTATGCCAACCTCCCAAAAGGGTCCAGAAAGACCTTTCTGTCCCACAAATCAGATAGCATTGCTTACCTCTTCAGAATTGGCCAGCGCTCCACACTGACTCTAGGACAAAGCCCCAGGGCCCTTCCGAGGCACCCACGGTCTCCACAGAGGTCCCCGCTGGGTGGCGCCCAGTCTCACTGTCTGCGCTCCCGTGTGCCTCCGGAGACGCACCCAGGAGATGCTTGGCATTCCTCACTCACTGTGCTGTGATCATGCCTCCAACGCGGCAATTATCACTACTGAGCCGCACGTCTGACAGTAAAAGCCTCAACAGCAGATACCACATCTGTTCCCATCCCCGTCTGGGTTTCTAACGCAGTGCTTGGCGCCTGGCTGCTGCTCCGTAGTTTTTGGCTGGGTTATCTTGACCCCTAAACCCCTTAATAGTGGTTCCCTCTTTTTCTGTTGCAAACACAGCTTCCATGTCAGTGTCGCAGAGTGGCTGTCTCATATCACAGATCTGTGCCTCTCTTCTCCTTTCTTCCCTCTTGTGTCTTTGTTGAGAGAAAACGCTCCTCTCTCTTGTCATGTCTTAAGTTTTCCTTCATTTTCTGTCCTCTTGACACCTACCTGTGAAAACGGCTTCGAAACCCTCTGGCCGGACCCCAGCTCTCGTGATGGTTCAGAAAATGAATCTGACACCAGGACGGTGATGCTTTCTGGCCTGTTCTCTGTCCTCCTCGCTGGCTTTTACCTCAGCTGTTGTTTTCCAGTTCCAGTTCTTGTGCTATTTCCTTTCTCCAGTCTTGGTTTCAGGTTCCTTCTTCGGACATTTAATTACCGGGAAGAAAAGGGGGAAGGACATATTTCTGCTAAAAATGAAATTACTGTGAAATCGTGGTGTCCTTCCTGTCAGTGGTGTGGCACCCACAGGGAAATGGTGGGATGTTCCTCCGGCCCATTCCTCTCTTACCCTCATACCTGATCTTCTCTCCAGACCTCGGCGCACTCTTGCATACCTCCCCCCAGCCTTGCCCCGCCCAAGTTTCCACCAACCTCTTACTTTTGATCTCCACTGGTTAGTGGCAGATTTTTTGATTCCCAAATTGGGATGCTCGACAAAGGAGATTTTCTTTCTTTTTTTTTCTTTTCTTTTTAAAAAAGATTTATTTATTTTATTTCTTGGCTGTGCTGGGTCTTTGTTGTTGCACACAAGCTTTCTCTAGTTACAGCGAGCGAGGGCTACTCTCCAGTTGTGGTGTGTGGGCTTTTCAGTGCAAAGGCCTCTCTTGTTGCTTAGAGCTCGGGCTCTAAGGGATGTGGGCTCAGGAGTTGTGGCTCACAGGTTCTAAAGTGCTGGCTCAGGAGTTGTGGCTCACAGGCTTAGTTGCTCCACAGCATATGGGATCTTCCTGGATGAGGGATCGAACCGGTGTGCCTTTCATTGCAAGGTGGATTCTTAACCATTGGACCACCAGGTAAGCCCAGAGATTTTCTTATTTGTGATTTTATTTGCGTGATAAGCCTTAAGAAGCGTTACAATTGCATTGCATTTAAGTGGTCTCTGTGCCAATTTTATTGAAAAGTCTCACTAAATTGGAATTGTTCTAGAAAATATAGACTGAAAGGTTGCTGAGACAAGTGAAGCTATTGCAGAAAAATAAGAGAATTAGAAAAGGGGGGAAATTATATACTCTATTTTAACCAGGTGTTTCAATAAGAGATTTTACAGGGCTTAATTTAACCCAAACTGCTTTAATTTAACTAAAACATCCCTGGTGGTCCGGTGGCTAAGACTGTATGCTCCCAACACAGGGGGTACAGGTTTGATTCCTGGTCAGGGAACTAGATTATTCATGTTGCAACTAAAAGATCCCACATGCCACAATGAAGAGCAACGACCTGGCATGCAGCAACTGCAACCTGGAGCAGCCAAATAAATAAATAATAGATATTAAAACAAAACCCACTTTTGTATTAGTCAAGTGCATTGGTCTGCATGATTTATCACTTAAAGATATTTTCAAATAAGTTATAAGAAGGAGAAATGACGAGGGACATGAGAGAGGACTACCTAAAATAACTGTCTTTGACCATAAATGCCTGGGCAGTGAGGGCAAAGACGCCATTAAAATTGTGTCCTCCAGAAAGATGTCGTCCTAGCCTCTGAGTCCTGATGTTATTTGGAAGCAAGGTCACTTCGACATAATGAGTTAACATGACTTTAGACTGGTGGGCCCTTCATTATGACTACTGTCCTCATAAGAAGATTGTGTGAAGACATAGGGAGGATGACATGTAACAGCAGAGGCGGAGGTTGGAGTCACACTGCCAAAGGCCCGAGATCACCCAGGACAGTGGGTAAGACAAGGAAGGCAGGGAGAAAGGCATAGAAGAGATGAGAGCACAGCCTTGCCGACACCTTGAAGGTGGGCTCCTAGCCTCCAGAACTCAGAGAGTCAATTTCTGTTGTGGGCTTCCTAGGTGGCTCAGTGGTAAAGAATCTGCTTGTCGATGCAAGAGTTACAGGATGTGCAGGTTCAGCCCCTGGGTCGGGAAAGTCCCCTGGAGACGGAAATGGCAACCCGCTCCAGTATTCTTGCCTGGAGAATCCCATGGACAGAGGAGCCTGGAGCGCCACAGTCCACGGGGTCACAAAGAGTCAGACACAACTTGGCAGCTAATCAGCAGCAGCCAGGAATAGCCACATCTTACTGTTTTATACGGTATTTTTCATTCTCTTCACGGATGAGGAAGCTGGAGCAGAGATATTTACAGCTTGCTGCAGTCCTGTAGCAGTAAAGAGGAGAGCCTGGATTTTCAGACGCAGGCAGTCTGGCTCTGTCATCTCTGTTAGTTGCCGTTTAGCAGCTGCAAGAATTTCACCTGAGACTCCTACAGGTCTGTGTGAGACGGCAAGGGCCTGCCCGTGCTTCAGAAACCAAGTCCCAGGCTAAGAGATTTATTTAATCTGTGCAACTCCACACCCACATTCTGAAGTGGGGGGGGCTGGGGTCCCTGGTCCCTGTGCAGCCTGGAGGGCTGCGTGGATTGGTCCCCCTGAAGGAGAGGCAGGAAGGAGACTGCAGTGCAGGGTCCTGAGAACCTCCGCTGTGACATCCAGGCTCTTGGTCTCTCTTGGTTTCACTTTCGGTGATGTGTGATTGTTTCTGGTGATGTGATCACTTCTGGTGATGTGGGTCAGCCACACTTTTCAGACCCCACTTCGAACCACTGTAAGTGGCATTGCTGACCTGCTCGGCCCTTGTGTAATCCATCCTGGGCCTCTGTTCCTGGACTTGCTGAGCGGTCACAGAGGGTCACCACAGACACCACGGCCCTTGGCTCCAGCCCCAGCTTGGGGAACTCACAAGAACACAGAAGCCTGCAGCCACGGGGTCACAGAGCTGGGTTTTCGCTCATTCACGCTAGTTCAGTGTTGCCCAGTAGCCTATGTCCTACCGACAAAGCCAGAGACACCCTTCAGAGGCCTGTAAGAAATGCATTCTGACTTGAAATTTTTGATGGTTTCAGGTAAACTACCTTCTAGGGCTTCAGGTTTGCCGGTGAAGTGTTACATTATGAAATATCAGTGCAGGTTATGTGAGAGTGATAACGTGATCAAGAAGTGTTCCAGAACATACTAGGGGAAATACACCCTGGCAATGTTGAAATGTTTAATAAGCAAGTGCATCCTGTTCCTGGTTGGCTCTGATTAGCTCGGCTCAGATTTTACCCAATGGCTAAGTTGTGATCTGCCAAAGAAGACTGCCAACTGGTTTTCCTTGGCACCATCACAGGTAAGGCGTGGTGCTGCCTGTCAGTCCTGCCTGCTTCTCAAAACAAGGACAAACCACGGGACACACAGGTGTCCTCATCTCTGAACAGGGAAGCCCCACCCCTTCCTCCTGACGCTGTGTAGAGGGCAATGCTCGGAGGAGACCTCTGGGTGGCTGCTGGCGGCGTGGGGTGACTGGGTCTCACACGGGAGCCTGTCACACCACACGGTGGCCTGGGCTCACCTCATCCAGGTGGCACAGCCTTCTCAGAGGGAACTGGGAGGTTCTCATCACCTGGATGCATTAGTTTTCTATTACTGCTGTAGCAGATCTCCACGAGCTTAGTGGACTAAAACAACACAGACTCATTCTCTGTAGTTCTGGAGGTCAGAAGTCTGAAATCATTTTCACCAAGCTGATGTCAAGGTCTGGGTCCTCCTGAAGACTCCGGGGGACAGTCTGTCTCCTCACCCTTTTCAGCTTATAGTTGTTGTTATTCAGCCCAGTCTGACTCTTTGCAATGCCATGGACTGCAGCACGCCAGGCTTCCCTGTCCTTCACCATCTCCCCGAGCTTGCTCAAACTCATGTCCATTGAGTCAGTGATGCCATCCAACCATCTCATCCTCTGTCATCTCCTTCTCCTCCTGCCTTCAATCTTTCCCAGCATCAGGGCTTTTTCTAATGAGTCAGCTCTTCGAATCAGTCCTGCAGCTTCAGCATCAGTCCTGCCAGTGAATATTCAGGACTGATTTCCTTTAGGATGGACTGGTTGGGTCTCCTTGCAGTCCAAGGGACTCTCAAGAGTCTTCTCCAACACCGCAGTTCAAAAAAAGTGTTGAAAAAAAATTAGAAAAGCATCAATTCTTTGGCGTTCAGCCTCCTTTATAGTCTAACTCTCACATACATATATGACTACTAGAAAAACTGTAGCTTTGACTAGACGGACCTTTGTTGTCAAAGTAATGTCTCTGCTTTTTAAAATGCTGTCTAAGTTGGTCATAGCTTTTCTTCCAAGGAGCAAGTGTCTTTTAATTTCATGGCTGCCATCACCATCTGCAGTGATTTTCGAGTCCAAGAAAATAAAGTCTGTCACTGTTTCCACTGTTTCCCCAACCCTTTGCCATGAAGTAATGGCACTGGATACCATGATCTTTATTTTTTGAATATTGAGTTTTAAACCAGCTTTTTCACTCTCCTCTTTCACTTTCATCAAGAGGCTCTTTTGTTCCTCTTTGCTTTCTGCCATAAGGGTGGTGTCATCTGCATATCTGAGGTTATTGATATTTCTCCAGGCAATCTTGATTCCAGCTTGTGCTTAAACAGCCTGGCATTTTGCATGATGTGCTCTGCATTTAAGTTAAATAAGCAGGGTGACAATATACAGCCTTGATGTACTCCTTTCCCAATTTGGAACCAGTCTGTTGTTCCATGTCCAGTTCTAACTGTTGCTTGTTGACCTGCATACAGATTTCTCAGGAGGCAGGTCAGGTGTTCTGATATTCCCATCTCTTGAAGAATGTTCCACAGTTTGTTGTGATCCACACAGTCAAAGGCTTTATTGTAGTCAATGAAACAGAAGGAGAAGTTTTTGTGAAACACTCTTGTTTTTTCTATGATTCAGTGGATTGGCAGTTTGATCTCTGGTTCCTCTGCCTTTTCTAAATCCAGCTTGAGCATCTGGAAGTTCTCACTTCACATACTGTTGAAACCTAGCTTGGAGAATTTTGAGCATTACTTTGCTAGCGTGTGAGATGAGTGCAACTGTGTGGTAGTTTGAGCATTCTTTGGCATTGCCTTTCTTTGGGATTGGAATGAAAACTGACCTTTTCCAATCCTGTGGCCACTGCTGAGTTTTCTGAATTTGCTGGCATATTGAGTGCAGCACTTTCACAGCATTATCTTACAGGATTTGAAATAGCACAACTGGAATTCCATCACCTCACTAGCTTTGTTCGTAGTGATGCTTCCTAAGGCCCTCTTGACTTCAGCTTCTAGGGGCCACTGCGTTTCTGGACTTGGGCCCCCTTCCTTTGACGTCAGTGCCACTGCAGTGCCCTGTCCCCTTGTGCAGTCAGATCCCCGTGTGCTTTCCTCTTACAAGGGTACTTGTGACCCTACAGGTAGGGGCCACCCAGATAACCTAGACATCAATTTTGGCATCCAGTCTGGAGCTCAGTCGGGGAGAGTCCCAGAGTGGAGGGGTGTCCCCTGACCTAATCAGACGCTCTGAGGTTTTTCTCCACACAAGCCTCTTTCAAGAGCGTGAAGAGTTGTTGAAGTCCTTTAGAGGCTAGATTGCCTGAGACCCTTGCCTGGAAAGGCCGAGCCCCAGTTATGCCCTGTCCCCCACCCCAGCTGTTTTTAATAGAGTTCTGAGATGGGAGGAGAGGCAGGAGAGGGACGGCCCCAGCAGCTGTCGAGGCCCTCTTTGCCTTGAGAATGTTCTTCTCGTCCTCCTGCCTGGACTTCCCTGGACTTGCTACTCCAAGGAATTATTTTGAGGGAGAGGAAAAATAGCATCTGACATCGCAACACCTGCACCAGACTCTGGAGAAGTCCCCTGGCCTGCACTCCAAGGCTGCATCCACCTTGTCCCTCTGATGGACTTTTGTTTCCGTCTGGGGAACATTCAGTTCTCATCTTGGGACTTTCTGTTTTGGAAATCCCATCTGCAAGGTGCCGCTTGGAATAAAGTTATGGCTAAATGGGACTTGGAAGTGGCCACTTTGATCTGTGTGCTGTTGTTGTTTTTTTTTTCTGGGAAAGCCTTCTGTCTGCTGGCAAGGGCTCTGGTTTGTTTTCCGTTCATGTGTGAGTGTTTTTTGATCAAATATGGAAAGTGCTCCTTTAATTTCATCTGATAGCCCCTCTTCCCCCACTTCCCGCCAGGGAAACCCAAGGCAGACTGGTCGACCTATAGCTATAAACCCATGACCGAGAAGAAGGAACGAGAGTCTGTTATAATCTTGACTGGCTGGTGCACATTATTGAAAATGAGGAAGGGTGGTCTTTGAATGATAGCCTAAATTATTACAGTATTCTCCATCTAGAGCTATGTGGTCACAGGGATAGAAAGACTGGGAATTCTCTCCACTGCATGTGGGCCAGCCACTTCTGGGGCTCCCTGAGAACCAACTCTGGGTTTGTTGTCTTTCAAGAACTGAGCCAATCTGTTTGGAAGCCTCTGTCTGATCAAACCCATGCCCGCTGCAGTAGAAGGGCAGGTTCTTAACCACTGGGCCACCAGGGAGGCCCCTTGTCACTTGTGGTTTTGTGTATATTGCTTTGGGGTGAGCCATCCTGGCTTGCGCAGGGTGGGAAGACTCTATGCACTCACTGTGTGCCACCGTGAGTGCCCTGTCGGGGAGAGAGAATGAACTCTTTGGGCTACACCCTGTGCGATCTTTGTGAGACCACGACCGCTGTTTGTATGTGTGTGTGTGTGAGTACTTGCACTGACCGTTGAGACATCTTTGTTGAATACCAAGGATTTGCTTTCTTCCTCCATAGTTTTCTTGGGATACTGCTTTTGATAACAGCTTTGTTAAATTTCTTTACCTTTCAAGTGATCTATTCTATGTTTGCCTTAGAAATCTTTTATTGTCACTTGGGCTAAGTGAGTAACTACTGTCTCAACAGTGACCTTTGTATGTCCTGGTAAAACGTTAGTCATAATTCTGGACATTTTAAAATGTTGCATGTCACAGTAATAACCCAGTTTCTTTTGTCAGTTACGTTGTGTTGGAATGTTAACTGGCTTTTCAAGTCTTTCCATGATTTATAGACAGTTACTGTTATACCCTCTGATGCTTTTGCCAGAGTCCTCATTTTCAAGAAGATTTATGCAAAGAACCTTTCAGCAAACACTGGTCTCTGATAACTTTCATATATCAGAGAATTGGATAAGAAATTAAAAAAAAATCCTAATGAAACATCTATTGGCTTCATAAAAAGTTAACAAAAGGATTAGTTACTAAGTGAACTTGTAAATAATGCTTATGGCTTTCCAGACATAGGGAAATACTTCTCAAGCCACTTATGACTTAGACCAATTGGGTAAGTTGCACCTCTGAAGGTAAAGTTGAAATTGTTTCTTTTTTTCTCTGCCTGGTCCCTCCAGAAATTGGAGACTCTTGGGTTAAGGAGATGGTAATTTTAAAAGCAAGATTATGTTTCAATAGATATGAAATTCTAGTTCTGTTCTTTGGAGATTGTAATTATGAAAGTTATTGTGTTAACCACACTTTTGCCCTGATGTTTAGGAGGAAAGGAAAATTTCCTAGTAAAGTTATTAGTTTAGTTGCTCAGTCGTGTCCGACTCTTTGCGACCCCATGGTCTGTAGCCTACCAGGCTCCTCTGTCCACGGGATTCTCCAGGCAAGAGTACTGGAGTGGGTTGCCATTCCCTTCTCCAAGTAAAGTCATTAGAGTGTAATTATTCATGGTGTATCACTGTTTGTTTTAGGTCTACTACTAAAAGCACATGTCCAGTGCTTGTGTGACAGCTGGGTATAAATGATAAAATGTATGGTCTGTGAAGTATTTCCTCATTAACATACTTCCGAGCTTGTTTTTGAGACCTGATTGGTTCTCCTCTGTTGTGGATTAACTGGGCAGATATGAAGGAAGTCTCCTGGCAAGAGAACATTTGAGTGGAGACTTGAAGGAGGAGGTGTGAGCCGGGTAGTGTGTGGGAGGCGGTCACTCCAGGCAAAGGAGCAGCTGAGGGTGGAGGGTGACTTCTGGGTTCAGTCAGGACAGAGGCCATTGGTTTGGTTGGGAAAGAGTCGAGGAGGAAGAGAGAGAAAGAGAGCTGGGGCTGGTCACGTTGGCATCTTTTCAATATGCAAAACCTCGGGGAAAAAATTCAGTGGGAATTAATTTTCAAGTTCAAAAACAGTATTAAAAAAGTTTTAAATGGAATGTTTTGTTACTTGGTTCAGGATTCTGGAGGACGGGGTCTTTACCTTGATCTAATTCTGTCAGGAAACAAATAGCTTCCTAAGAGTTGTCTCTTCCCTCTTCTGGGGACCACCTCTCTCTTCTGCTCTCTCGAGGACATCTGGGGGCCTGCTTGTGTTTAATGCATGCACAGAGGAATGACTTTTAACATATGCCACAGCTTGACACAGTATTATATGACTTTTGTGAACATTAATATGGAAACCAGACTCTCTATCATTGGATGTGTAGGGTCATGAATACCACGCATTTCTGGGTATTCAGGTCAGCTTTTCTTCACGGTAGACTGTTTTGACTGTGCAACCAACTAGCTTTCTGATCTAGACACTTAGTTCCATTCAGTTCAGTTGCTCAGTCATGTCCGACTCTTTGCGACCCCATGAACCGCAGCGCGCTAGGCCTCCCTGTCCATCACCAACTCCCGGAGTTTACTCAAACTCATGCCCATCGAGTTGGTGATGCCATCCAGCCATCTCATCCTCTGTCGTCCCCTTCTCCTCCTGCCCCCAATCCCTCCCAGCATCAGGGTCTTTTCCAATGAGTCAGCCCTTCGCATGAGGTGGCAAAAGTATTGGAGTTTCAGCTTCAGCATCAGTGCTTCCAATGAACACCTAGGACTGATCTCCTTTAGGATGGACTGGTTGGATCTCCTTGCAGTCCAAGGGACTCTCAAGAGTCTTCTCCAACACCATAGTTCAAAAGCATCAATTTTTCAGCACTCAGCTTTCTTCACAGTCCAACTCTCACATCCATACATGACCACTGGAAAAACCATAGCCTTGACCAGATGGACCTTTGTTGGCAAAGTAATGTCTCTGCTTTTTAATATGCTATCTAGGTTGGTCATAACTTTCCTTCCAAGGAGTAAGCGTCTTTTAATTTCATGGTTGCAATCACCATCTGCAGTGATTTTGGAGCCCAGAAAAATAAAGTCAGCCACTGTTTCCACTGTTTCCCCATCTATTTCCCATGAAATGATAGGACCAGATGCCATGATCTTAGTTTTATGAATGTTGAGCTTTAAGCCAACTTTTTCACTCTCCTCTTTCACTTTCATCAAGAGGCTTTTTAGTTCATCGTCACTTTCTGCCATAAGAGTGGTGTCATCTGCATATCTGAGGTTATTGATATTTCTCCAGGCAATCTTGATTCCAGCTGTGCTTCTTCCAGACCAGCGTTTCTCATTATGTACTCTGCATAGAAGTTAAATAAGCAGGGTGACAATATACAGCCTTGATGTACTCCTTTACCTATTTGGAACCAGTCTGTTGTTCCATGTCCAGTTGTTTCTCAAGAGGCAGGTCAGGTGGTCTGGTATTCCCATCTCTTTCAGAATTTTCCACAGTTAACCAGACCTCAAAGCAGGGATATAAAATTAACCTTTGCGAAAAAATTGGCCTCTTTCTTCAGACACCAGCACTGTAATTCTGTGATTAATATATTCTTTTTCATCTCATACAAGGGATTGCATTCACCAAAGACTTGCCTATACATGCATAATTGAAAAAAAAATCTTTGAGGAACTATGTACACAGTGCTAACCTGTCAATATGATACATAATTTCTTTGTCTCAAAAATGCACAAATGTGCTGTCTAATGCCTGATCAGCACAGCTGTTCTCAGAGCTTCTGAGACTCTGTTTCCCAGGGTGCAGTCTTCTGTTTGGCTCAAATAAAATTATCTTTTCTCTCATCTTGAATGTTAGTTGAATTTTTTTTTTTGTCAACAATAGCTATATGGAGCCAATGGATAAATTAATTAGCTTAACTGCGTGATCATTTCATGATGTATATGTTTCAAAAGATCAAGTTGTACACTTTAAACATATTCAATGTTTGTTTGTCAGTCATACCTCAGCAAAGCTGTTAAAAAAAAGACTACAGTAAGTCCCCTATACACGAACCTTCAGGTTGCAGACTTTCAAAGATGCAAATGTGCTTTTATATGCCTAATCACACAAATTAGTCCACGTGTCTGGCACACACTGTCACATGCCTGCGTTCTCTACGAGTGGCTGTGCTTTTGTGTATCTTACTGTAAGTACTATATAAAGTCCAGTAGTACAGTATCTTTATTTGAAGCCCAGGATGTCTGGAAACAAGTGTAAAAAGCAGTGGTGATGTAACTGGTACTTCTAAGAAGCACCAAGTGATAACGATGGACACAAAAGTAAAAATAGTTGAGAGAGAGGAGTGAGGCGAAAAGATGGTAGACATTGCTCATTCTCATACCATGAATTGTTCAACCATTGGCATGATTCTAAAGAACAAAGATAAGGACATCCCTGGTGGTACAGTGGTTGGGAATCCACCTGCCAATGCAGAGGCCGTGGGTTTGATCCCTGATATGGGAGGAGTCCACATGCTGAGGGGCAGCTAAGCCCATGCGCCGCAACTACTGAGCCCAAGCTCTAGAGCCCGTGAGCTGGAGCTACTGAAACCCGTGTGCCTAGAGCCTGTGCTTCGCAACCAGAGAAGCCACTCTACTGCAGTAAGAAGTCTGTGCACCACAGTGAAGAGTAGCCCCTGCTCGCTGCAACTAGAGAAAGCCTGCACACACCAGAGAAAACCCAGCGTGACCAACACTAACTTTTTAAGAATATAAAGACCAAGGACAAGATCAAGGAACATGTGAGGTCTGCTGTGCTGATGATACTGACAATAATACCGAAGAAGTGGAGAAAAGTGATGGAGGAGCTGGAGAAACTTCTCAGTGTGTGGATGTGGAATCACAGCATCTGCGCCCCATTCAGCTTAATGCTGAGTAAAGAGAAAGCCAAAAGCCTTTGTGAAGACTTAAAAAATAAACACAGTTAAGAATCAGAGGGCGCGTCTTTTAATGCAAACCAAGGCTGGATTCATTGGTTCAAGATCAGAGCCAAATTTCACAATGTAAAAGTAAGGGGAGAGGCAGCAAATGCAGATGGGGTAGCTGCCTGGGAATTTCCTGCAACACTTTGAGAAATTTTTGATGAAGGCAGGTTTTTAATATGGATGAGATAGGACTGTACTGTAAGAGGATACCACACTGAAGTTACATCAGTAAGGAGGAAAAGTTGATTGATGCCAGGCTATAAAGCAGCAAGTGAAAGCGAAAATCACTCAGTCCCGTCCAACTCTTTGCGACCCCATGGACTATGGTCCATCAGTTCAGTTCAGTTCAGTCGCTCAGTCGTGTCTGGCTCTTTGCAACTGCATGAATCTCAGCACGCCAGGCCTCCCTGTCTATAACCAACTCCCGGAGTTTACTCAAACTCATGTCCATTGAGTCGGTGATGCCATCCAACCATCTCATCCTCTGTCGTCCCCTTCTCCTCCTGCCCCCAATCCCTCCCAGCATCAGGGTCTTTTCCAATGAGTCAACTCTTCGCATGAGGTGGCCAAAGTACTGGAGTTTCAGCTTCAGCATCAGTCCTTCCAATGAACACCCAGGACTGATCTCCTTTAGGATGGACTGGTTGGATCTCCTTGCAGTCCAAGGGACTCTCAAGAGTCTTCTCCAACACCATAGTTCAAAAGCATCAATTTTTCAGCACTCAGCTTTCTTCACAGTCCAACTCTCACATCCATACATGACCACTGGAAAAACCATAGCCTTGACTAGACAGACCTTTGTTGGCAAGTAATGTCTCTACTTTTTAATATGCTGTCTAGGTTGGTCATAACTTTCCTTTCAAGGAGTAAGCGTCTTTAATTTCATGGCTGCAATCACAAAATCAATCTGCAGTGATATTGGAGCCCAGAAAAATAAAGTCAGCCACTGTTTCCACTGTTTCCCCATCTATTTCCCATGAAATGATAGGACCAGATGCCATGATCTTAGTTTTCTGAACGTTGAGCTTTAAGCCAACTTTTTCACTCTCCTCTTTCACTTTCATCAAGAAGCTCTTTAGTTCTTCTTCACCTTCTGCCATAAGGGTGGTGTCATCTGCATATCTGAGGTTATTGATATTTCTCCCAGCAATCTTGATTCCAGCTTGTGCTTCATCCAGCCCGGCATTTCTCATGATGTACTCTGCATATAAGTTAAATAAGCAGGGTGACAATATACAGCCTTGATGTACTCCTTTTCCTATTTGAAACCAGTCTGTTGTTCCATGTCCAGTTCTAACTATTGCTTCCTGACCTGCATACAGATATCTCACGAGGCAGGTCAGGTGGTCTGGTATTCCCATCTCTTTCAGAATTTTCCACAGTTTATAGTGATCCACACAGTCAAAGGCTTTGGCATAGTCAATAAAGCAGAAATAGATGTTCTTCTGGAACTCTCTTGCTTTTTTGATGATCCAGCAGATATTGGCAATTTGATCTCTTGTTTTCTGCCTTTTCTAAAACCAACTTGAAGATCTGGAAGTTCACAGTTCACGTATTGCTGAAGCCTGGCTTGGAGAATTTTGAGCATTACTTTACTAGCGTGTGAGACGAGTGCAATTGTGCGGTGGTTTAAGCAATCTTTTGGATTGCCTTTCTTTGGGACTGGAATGAAAACTGACCTTTTCCAGTCCTGTGGTCACTGCTGACTTTTCCAAATTTGCTGGCCTATTGAGTGCAGCACTTTCACAGCATCATCTTTCAGGATTTGAAATAGCTCAACTGGAATTCCATTACCCCCACTAACTTTGTTCGTCGTGATGTTTTCTAAGGCCCACTTGACTTCACATTCCAGGATGTCTGGCTCTAGGTGAGTGATCACACCATCGTGATTATCTGGGTCATGAAGATCTTTTTTGTACAGTTCTTCTGTGTATTCTTGTTACCTCTTAATATCCTCTGCTTCTGTTAGGTCCATACCATTTCTTTCCTTTATCAAACCCATCTTTGCATGAAACATTCCCTTGGTATCTCTAATTTTCTTGAAGACATCTCTAGTCTTTCCCATTCTGTTGTTTTCCTCTATTTCTTTGCATTGATCACTGAGGAAGGCTTTCTTATCTCTCCTTGCTATTCTTTGGAACTCTACATTCAAATGGGAATATCTTTCCTTTTCTCCTTTGCTTTTCGCTTCTCTTCTTTTCACGGTCCATACAATTAGGCCAATTCTGTTGTTTGGTGGCAATACTTGCAGTAATATGAAGCTGAAAGTTCTCTTAGTTTATCATTCAGAGAACCCAAGAACCCTTAGAAACACAGCCAGGGGCTATCTTCCTGCTGTGTAGAAGGACAACCCCCAACCTGGGTTATACAGGCCATTGTCTAGGACTGGTTTTCCCACCACTTTATCCCAGAGATAGACAAATATTGCTTGGAGAAGGACATCCCTTTCAATGTTCTTTCGCTGCTTGACAGTACTCCAGGCTACCCCGCATTCATCGATGACTTTCATCACAATGTCAAAGTAATGCCTCTGCCATTGACTACTACATCACTCATCCAACCTATGGACCAGGGAGTTATAGTGACTTTCAAGAAGTTTTATTTATGGGACTTCCCTGGTGGTCCAGTGGCTAAGGCTCCATACTCCCAATGCAGGGGGCCCGTGTTTAATCCTGGTCAGGGGACTAGATCCCACATACCTCAACTGAAGAGTTTGCATGCAACAACTCAAAGGGCCCACATGCCACAGTGAAGACCGAAGATCCCAAGTGCTGCAACTAAGACCTGGTACAGTCAGATAAATATACAAAAATAATAAATATTTAAAAAGGAATATGATTTATGCCACACTTTTTGTCAGGCATAAAGGCCAGTGGCAAATCAGGAGCAGCCTTGAGACAGTTTCAGAAGGACTCTAAGATCTGCAGGGCCATAAAAACATCGACTTTGCTAGATGTAAGGTCACAGCCGTCACTACAAATGGCGTTTGAAAGAACCTTTGCCTGCAGTTTGTTCTTGACTTTCGTGGATTTGAGAAGGTGGTGGAGGAGTCCAAGGAGGTCTTCAGCAACTTAGTGACCCTCAGCAAGAAGCTGGACCTGGATCTGCAAGAGGACAGCTTCACTGAATTCCTTGCTGTGCACAAGAGGAGCTTACTAACAAAGACCTGATGGAATTGGAGGCGCAGAGAAAGGATGAAGAAAGACGAGAGGAAGAAGCAACCAAAGAACCCAAGAGATTCATGACGCAGGAAATGGCAAGGAGATTTTCTTTGTTTGAGGAGGCACTGTTAGTTTTTGAGGCAGAGGACCCAAATGTAGAATGGCAGAGGAAGTTTGTAGCAGCCGTTCAGAAGGCAGTCCAGTTTTACCTTGTTATCTAAGATGAGGAAAAAAGAGCTAGTACCCAGACGTTCCACTTGAGCTAAAAGATGATGCTAAAATCCTAAAAGATGACGCTGTGAAAGTGCTGCACTCAATATGCCAGAAAATTTGGAAAACTCAGCAGTGGCCACAGGATTGGAAAAGGTCAGTTTTCATTCTAATCCCAAAGAAAGGCAATGCCAAAGAATGTTCAAACTACTGCACAATGCACTCATCTCACGAGCTAGCAAAGTAACGCTCAACGTTCTCCAAGCCAGCCTTCAACAGTACGTGAACCATGAACTTCCAGATGTTCAAGCTGGATTTAGAAAAGGCAGAGGAACCAGAAGTCAAATTGCCAACATCCATTGGATCATTGAAAAAGCAAGAGAGTTCCAGAAAAACATCTCAGTTCACTTCAGTCACTCAGTCGTGTCTGACTCTTTGGGATCCCATGAAATGCAGCATGCCAGGCCTTCCTGTCCATCACCAACTCCCAGAGTTTACCCAAACTCATGTCCAATGAGTCAGTGATGCCATCCAGCCATCTCATCCTCTGTCGTCCCCTTCTCCTCCTGCCTTCAATCTTTCCCAACATCAGGGTCTTTTGCAATCAGTCAGTTCTTCGCATCAGGTGGCCAAAATATTGGAGTTTCAGCTTCAACATCAGTCCTTCCAATGAACATCCAGGACTGATTTCCTTTAGGATGGACTGGTTGGATCTCCTTGCAGTCCAAGGGACTCTCAAGAGTCTTCTCCAACACCATAGTTCAAAAGCATCAATTCTTCGGCACTCAACTTTCTTTACAGTCCAACTCTCACATCCATACATGACCACTGGAAAAACCACAGCCTTGACTAGACAGACCTTTATTGGCAAAGTGATGTCTTTGCTTTTTAATATGCTGTCTAGGTTGGTCATAACTTTCCTTCCAAGGAGTAAGCGTCTTTTAGTTTCATGGCTGCAATCACCATCTGCAGTGATTTTGGAGCCCAAAACCATCTACTTCTGCTTTATTGACTACGCCAAAGCCTTTGACTGTGTGGATCACAACAAACTGTGAAAAATTCTTAAAGAGATGGGAATACCAGACTGCCTGACCTGCCTCTTGAGAAATGTGCTTGCAGGTCAAGAAGCAGCAGTTAGAACTGGACATGGAACAACAGACTGGTTCCAAATCGGGAAAGGAGTACGTCAAGGCTGTATATTGTCACCCTGCTTATTTAACTTCTATGCAGAGTACATCATGAAAAACGCTGGTCTGGAAGAAGCACAAGCTGGAATCAAGATTGCTGGGAGAAATATCAATAACCTCAGATATGCAGATGACACCGCCCTTATGGTAGAAACTGAAGAAGAACTAAAGAGCCTCTTGATGAAAGTGAAAGAGGAGAGTGAAAAAGTTGGCTTGAAGCTCAACATTCAGGAAACTAAGATCATGGCAGCTGGTCCCATCACATCATGGCAAACAGATGGAGAAACAGTGAAAACAGTGTCAGACTTTATTTTTCTGGGCTCCAAAATCACTGCAGATGGTGACTGCAGCCATGAAATTAAAAGAGGCTTGCTCCTTGGAAGAACAGTTATGACCAACCTAGACAGCATATTAAAAAGCAGAGACATCACTTCGCCAACAAAGGTCCATCTAGTCAAAACTATGGTGTTCCAGTAGTCATTTATGGATGTGAGAGTTGGACTATGAAGAAAGCTGAGCGCAGAAGAATCGATGCCTTTGAACTGTGGTGTTGGAGTAGACTCTTGAGAATCCCTTGGACAACAAGGATATCCAACCAGTCCATCCTACAGGAAATCAGTCCTGAATATTCATTGGAAGGACTGATGCTGAAGTTGAAACTCCAGTACTTTGGCTGCCTGATGCAAAGAACTGAGTGATTGGAAGAGACCCTGATGCTGGGAAAGATTGAAGGCAGGAGGAGAAGGGGATGACAGAGGATGAGATGGTTGGATGGCATCACTGACTCAATGGACATGAGTTTGAGTAAACTCCAGGAGTTGGTGATGGACAGGGAGGCCTGGCGTGCTGCAGTCTATGGGATCCAAAGAGTCGGACATGACTGAGCGACTGAACTGAACTGAACTGAACCAAACCCAGACATCACTGGATTGTTTTTTTGTTTGTTTGTTTGTTTTAAAGAGAGGAGATTAAGTTGAATTCAGCAAGGAACCAGAACCTGTGCCATCCACATCAAGTGAGTGTGAACTTGCAGCTTGCCCCCATCTCCTGTTGATGAGCATCCTTCAGGTGTATCACCTCCCACCTCCTCTCCCTCCTCCAGTCAGTAATTCTTCTTGCCTGTTCACTTCATGCCAGCCCCTGTGTGCCAGCTGTTGTTCTCCCACACTTTTCAAAGTATTTTTCTGTAAGATTAAAAATGTTTTATTTTTTGTGTTTGTTTTATGTATTATTTGTGTCAAAAGTATTATAAGCCTATGACAGTACAGTACTAAATAGCCTATTGTATTAGTTGGGTACCTAGGCTAACTTTGTTGGACTTAGGAAGGTGCCCTCACAATGGAACCCTTGGTATGTAGTGAAGAAGTGAAGTGTTAGTCACTCAGCGGTATCCGAGTCTCTGTGACCCCATGGACTGGGGCTCACCAGGCTCCTCTGTCCATGGGATTCTCCAGGCAAGAATACTGGATCGGGTTGCCATTTCCTTCTCCAGGAGATCTTCCCAACTCAGGGGTCGAACCCAGGTCTCCTGCATTGTAGGCAGACGTCTGGGCCACCAGGGAAGTTCTTTTATGTAGGGGGCTTAACTGTATTCTTGGGGCTTCCTGAATAGCTCAGTCAGTAAAGCACCTGCCCGCAATACGGGAGACTTGAGTTCAGTTTCTGGGTTGGGAAGTTCCCCTGGAGAAGGAAGTGGCAACCCACTCCAGTATTCTTTCCTGGAGAATCCCATGGACAGAGGAGCCTGGTGGGCTACAGTCCATGGGGTCACAAGGAGTCGGACAGGACTGAGCACGTGTACTTACAGGAGAGCTGCAGCCCTGCTACCAAGCCACAGTTAATCCCAGGTCAGCTGGCTGGATTACCAAGGTTAGGGATATCTCTCTGCATGTGGACTTGGAGGGCACTTAGGATGCACTTGATGATAACAGAACAAGCTCAAGATGGAAAGAAACTGCATTCAACCAAACAGAATGCCACTGCAGGTGAAACCATCTCTCTGCATTTTCCAACCCAGCCAGCATCCTTCTCCTTCCCACAGCCACCCCTAAACTCTAGCAAGTTCCTCAAGGACACCTGGCTGGAGCAGGATCCACACCACCACTGTCGGAGAGGAAAGGACGCGTTCTGGGGCTGCTGCTTCGTCCGTGTAGCAGCTCAGGCCAGGCTTTGGGCATGTGGCTTAGCCTCCCTGAGGCTCCTGTGCCGTAGCGTTTGGTTTCCTGTAAAATATGGTATTGCATCTGTCTTCACAGCACTGTAGTGTGAGAAGTGTCTGGTGCAGAATCTGACCTCTAGTATAAGTGCTTAATGAGTGATGTCTAGTGTTAAGGGCGGAGAAGACAATGGCACCCCACTCCAGTACTATTGCCTGGACAATCCCATGGATGGAGGAGCCTGGTAGGCTGCAGTCCATGGGGTCGCTAAGAGTCAGACACGACTGAGCGACTTTACTTTCACTTTTCACTTTGATGCATTGGAGCAGGAAATGGCAACCCACTCCAGGGTTCTTGCCTGGAGAATCCCATGGACGGGGGAGCCTGGTGGGCTGCCGTCTATGGGGTCACACAGAGTCAGACACGACTGGAGTGACTTAGCAGCAGCAGCAGCAGTGTTAAGGGGCTCTTTGGACAAAAAGCCTCTTGTCCTACCCTTGGACCTCTTCAGTGGTTAGAATAACTTTTCTAAACTCCTGTCTCAGCCATAATGGAACTGCTCAAATCTGCACGGGTAAGAACTGATGCTATCAAGTCAGGCCAGATATATGATTTCCACTCTGTGCTAGACAGCCCGCCCCACTCCTGGAACTCAGAGTTTAGTGGGACATGCACACACACACATGCACACACACTCACACATTCATGCAGACAAACAGTTATTTAAGAGGTGTTGCTGCTGGGGAGTTGGGAAAGTTTCACAGGAGGGTCTCAAAGAATGGTCAAGTGTACCAGAGGGATAAGGGGTGTGTGTGAGGCTGAGGGCACGTGAGGTGGGAGTGTGCACACCTGAAGCACAGCTAAAGGAGGCTGAGTTCGGGAGTCTGGGGGCTGGCAGGAGAAGGGACCCTCAGGTTAGTCTGGAGGGCAGACACCGAAAGGCTTTGTTTACCCCTCTGGAGAGTTTGATCTTTTGAAAGCTTTTAAGCAAATTGATCTCAAGAAGACTGACTCTTAGACAAAAGGGAGGGTGGAAGGGTTGGAGCCTGGAGGCAGGGAGGCTGGCTGGAGGATTTTTGCAGTGAGCCAGCAGGGAGGAGGAAGCCTGAAACAGAGGAAGGTGCAGCTGAGTGGTGTTTCTGACTCAGCATCCTTGGGCTTGGACACCAGTTGGCTGAGGATGAAGGGGAGGAAAGAGGAAGGTTGACTCCGAGCTCCCAACTTGGGGGACCACACAGGTGCTTCTGAGGGAGACGAGAGGTCCAAGCTGAGGCAAGTGACCCAGGGTTGCTTGTGGACAACCCAGGTGAGGCGTCCAGGGAAGTTTGGAAACAGCGAGGTGGAGCTTAGTCAGGCTCTGCACAAGCTGTGAGGATTCCTGGGGGCTGAGGAGCAGCTGAAGCTCTTCTAATGGGTTAAATGTTTTGAATTGTCAGACCTTTTAAAACTGTGTGAGTTATTTCAAGTCTGAACTGCCCACCGAGCTCAGCTCCTCTGTGCAAGGTATAATAAGGTGTAATAAATTGCAAAGAATGACCGTAAGTACAGTATTTACCATCTGCTCTGATGGGATGTCCTTTTACTAAAATTTCAACTGAAAGCCAAACTTTTCAGCTTATGGAACCAAATATTTGTGCAAAATATGTACTCCACCTCCAAGGACAGAGGCCCATGGGCACAGTTTCTGGAGCCCATCGTTAGAATCAGCCTGGTCACCTGCGTTTTCTGCAGCCCTGGACCTCAGGGTCCCTGTGAGGACCTCATAGACCTTCTGAATCAACAGAGGAAGACTGAACAACACCCAGAAACGTTCAACATCAACAATCGTTTTTTGCCTTCAAGCTTATAGAAGATCTCTGTCTCCTAAACCCTTCCAGCCCTCAATCCCCTGACTGCTGTCTGTGCCTGAGGAACGTGATGGATCCTGGGCTTGGAAGATGAACTCGTTCAGAGCCCCCTGTACTCCTGTCACGCTGTATTGCTTATGAGGTAGCTAGACTGAAGATGCCACATTTTACTGGTAAAACAAGTACAGTCTGAGTATTAAACATCTTTCTACGGCAATGGAAGTCAGAAGAGTACACATATAAAACACCCCACGTCTAGTCGATCACATTTCACTAATTGTTTTCCCTGCAGAGGTCTGACGCTGATGGCTGAGTTGCTAGGGGATGGGGCGGTAGCAGATGATAGACTCACCAAACACTTTCGTGGTCCCAGTTTAGAAACCACTTTAACACAGCATAGCTTCCCTGGTAGCTCAGATGGTAAAGTGCCTGCCTGCAATGCAGGAGAACCAGGTTCGATCCCTGAGTCAGGAAGATCCCCTTAAGAAGGAAATGGCAACCCACTCCAGTATTCTTGCCTGGAGAATCCCATGGACAGAGGAGCCTGACAGGTTACAGTCCATGGGGTCTCAAAGAGTCCGACACAGCTTAGCGACTTCACTTTAATACAGCATTAGGTTTCCAGACTATCACCCTCTCTTATCCCCCGTTGTTAGGAATTCACTCTGCTCTGCACGACTGGAGGGGCCCAGCTGAGGGCAGGGACTGTGCTGGGTGTGGAGAAATGAGCGTGTACACGAGGACCGCCCCCCACCTTCCAGTGCTGTGTATGTCCCGACCCCCTGCTCCAGGGCACACTCTGCTCCCTCTCCAGCGTCTGTTCACCACACTGGCCGTGTCAGCAGCGGAAGATGTTACCTCTACAACTGTGGACTAGGTCTTGTCATTTTTGAAGACTGCTCATGGAGGACAAGGGCCACATGCCCTGTCCTGCTTGAGATGTGCTTCTGCCCGTCAGATAACAGACATTCTGATGCAGAGGAGTGAGAGCCCTCCTGCTCACTTGGCTCAGCTGACGACGGAAGAGCCAGCCAGGGTGGCTGTCCAGGGGGACGGGACGGGAGAGGCAGTGTGAGCCAAGGGCCACCCCATGCATCTCCCACTCACACCCCAGCCCCACATGTGTCCTCCTCGGGATGGGAGATGACCGCTGGACTCAGAAGCCTTGTCCCGGATTGACTGTGAGGTAGGGTGGCAGCATGTGGGAAGAGCAGGTCTTCTCTGAGGAGGCTGGGCTTCTCCCAGCATTATTGTCCAGGGGAGACTCACGCCCTCCATCACAGTCAAAGCTCTGAGATGGGTGCTGACCGTGGCTGGGCAGGAACAGGGGCCTCTCCCCGCCTCTCTCTTGAGGATTCTGATCTTGTGCCCAGGGCCTGGGGGCTGATGGAGCCCACTGTGGGGAGGCGGCTCGGAGCTGGGCAGGGAGGTGCCTGTGGGGGTGCTTCACGCTGATGTGGCTAAGGGATGCCTTTTAAACCAGATCGTCCATGTGCATCTGCCCGTGTTTCCCTTTTAGCAGAGCCCGGCTCCGGTGGGGTTGAAGGAGAGCATTGCACCGCTGCTGATCTTCCCATGCTTTCCCTTCTCTCCACACAGCCCTCTGACACACCTGGGTGTGGGTGGCATCAGGATTTAGGAGGTGAGTCCAAGGACAGGGTCAGTTTTCAAAGATAAGGGTTGATGCTTGGAATAAAACATAAAAGAGAGAGAGATCATTAAAAAAGATAATCAAGTTTTCCCTTCCAATGATAGCCATGTGTAAACCAGGCTTCTAGCGAGGCAAGTCCCAGCAGTGAATGAGGCAGAAGCCCAGACAGGTAGGAAGACAGCCAGCCTAAGGGGGCTGGAGGCAGATGCGGGTGAATAGAGGGTGGTACCCGAAGGCCTGGCATCCAAGCTGCCAAGGCATTGAGCACCCAGTCCCCAGAGGGCTGTGGCGAGCAGGGCAGGCACCCAGGAGCAAGGCGGGGGAGAGAATCAAGGGAGGGGACAGAGCCAGGTACTCCAGTACCAGGAGCAGACGGGACCCTGGGTCCTGACCCTGGAGTGTGAGGCAGAGAGTCGTCAGGCCTCGGCCCTGTGGTCGGGCTGACTGGACGCTGGCCACCACTGCTCCTGTAGTCAGGGGTCAGTTGTGTTCTAGACTTGCGCTGGCCAACACAGTAGCTGCTAACCTCAGGTGGCTATTTAAATTTAGTTTTTAATTAACTGTGCTTAAACTGTGCATACACTTTGATCCAATGATTCTGCTTCTGGAAATTTATCCAAAGGATATACTCATAGATATTCAAGAGGAGACCCATAGAAGGGACTTACTGCATGACACTATTACTTTTGGGGGAGAGGGGTCATATTTATTGGGGGTATCATTTATTTATTTATTGGGGGGTTCCCTGGTGGCTCAGATGGCAAAGTGTCTGCCCGCAATACAAGAGACCGGGGTTCAATCCCTGGGTCGGGAAGATCCTCTGGAGAAGGAAATGGCAACCCACTGCAGTATTCTCGCCTAGGAAATTCCACGGATAGAGGAGCCTGGTGGGCTACAGTCCATGGGGTCTCAAAGAGTCAGAGACGACTGAGCGACTTCAGTTTCCATCATTTACATACCATAAATTTTATTCTTACTAGGTGTACAGCTGGATGAACTATGTCAATGTATATAGTGGTATAAGCACTAGCACAATCAAATATTTTTCCATCTTTCCAAGAAGTTCACTTGGTCTGCCCTTTGTCATCATCAGTTCTCTACAGCAAGCCCCAGCCCCTGGCAACCACTGATGGGCTTTTCATCCTATAGTTTTATCTTTCCATCAAGGTTGAACACGTGGAGTCACACATGTGTGTAGCCTTTTCTGTCTGGCTACTTCCACTTAGCAGAGTATTTCTGACGTGTATCCCCAATTTTGTGTCCATCCGTGGTTGGTTCCTTTGTGTTGCAGAGTAGCATCCCACCATATGGATGTACCAGAGTTTGTTGTTGTGCGTTTGGGTTGTTTCTAATGTTCTCAGCGGACACTAGGAATAGAGTTGCTGCAAGCATTCACGTACAAGTCTTTGCATGGACAGCAGGGCATTATTCATGCAGCATGCTTTCAGAAATAACCTTAGTGTCTGACATCTAACACCTAATACTTCTTAGAGTGAAGGGACCAAGTGCAGCCACTGAAACCATGTTTTCAAAGGATAGTTTATGGCATGGAAATATTTTACTTGTTTAGCATAAAAATAATGGAACACAAAGTCTATTTTCAGGATGATTATCTCCGGCTCATGGAGGATTTTTGTATTGTCCTTTGTTTTACATTTCTCTGTTGGACACTCTGAGATTTCAAGAATGGGAAGAGTGAGATTTCCTGTAAGGAACTGTGGGGCAACGAGGAAGACAGGAATCCAGTCTGCACGGGAGACTGGAGTGGGGACCACGTGGGGAAGACGGAGGCAGTCACGTACCCAGAGCTCTGCAGAGGTGCCGGCTTGCTGTGCTCAGGCCTCCTTCCTCCCCTCTCTGTATTTCTCATCCTGCCTGTCAGCCAATCCAGACTCCCATTGCAAGACTTCCGTGTGCCAGGCCCTGTTTCTCTCCAGGCACAATGCAAATGTGCTCCCTTCCTTCATGAAGCTAGAAGTCTAATGTCGCCTTAGTGTCTTTCTGCCTCCTCCTACCACCAGCTAAACTGTTTCCCTTCATTCTCCTCTGTGCCTCTTGTTCGTGCATGAGTCCTGCTTCCTCCACCCTTTGCTTCCGTCCTTCTCTCCCCATGTCCTTAGACTAATGCTCCTCCTACCTACCCACTTTCCACTCCTGTATGCCTCACATTTACCCCCCAAGAGAGGACTTGATGGGCTCAGTGAGTCACAGTGAAACCAGGGTAAAGTTTTCAGAGGAGTCCACCCTATAGGCCCTGGCCAGCCCAGGGTTTGGCTGCCCTTGAGTCAGGGATCTATCCTGGTCCAGCCAGCCATAGCTGGTCTTGGGGGCCGGGGGTCAGAGCCACAGGGCACACAGCATGGCCAGCCATGGGTAAGAAACTCCTAGGAATGGTTGTGAATGTGGCAGGCCTCCCAGTACAACACACTGTTGCCCAATATAATCTGTACCCTTTATACATTTGTTAAAATAGGTACCTGTTACTTGTTAAATTGAAAGAGAGGGAGAGTCAAAAATAATATCGTATAGAAAGAAAAATATTTTCTAAGAAGGGTAACGTTCTGGTGTATCCCAACTGATTATATGTGAGCAGAGGTTAATTCATCCACATTGGCTGCCAGTGAAGGAGCAGAGGGCAAGGCCTGAGTGAATGGACTTAATGAACTTGGTCTTTGGAAAGAGACAGAGGGAGATAGAGAGATAGAGACAGAGATAGAGAGGAACTCTAGGTAAGGCAGAACGAGGGCTGGAGCATAAATTTACTTCTGTGTTCCTCTTTTGCCTGAGGCAGCCCTGAAGGGTTGAACCCCAGGAGAAAATGTGGTTTCACTGTCCCTAACAGAGGCCATATCAACTTGACTTGCTATTAAAAACAAAACAACAAAAAAGCTTTCTATGGAGACTTACACCTCATATCTCCCCTGAACACAACAAAACCTCTGCTTGGAAGGATCGACCTCTGTTATTTTTCATTCTTATCACTGTCTAAACATGGCAGCAATCAATGAACGTGTGTGTCTTTGTTCTTTTTACTCCTGTGCATTTTCCCTGTGTTGACACTATCATATTTATTGTTTTAATGGCTCTATATTCTTTCAGATGAATGTATGACAGTATCCCAAAGGTTAGGCATTTGGATCGTTTACAGGTTTTTTTTTTTTTTTTTGCTATTATGAAAAATATACCTTGAAATAATTACAAATTTGACTTTTTTTTTTTTGCCAGTAGTAACAATGATCTTTATCCTTTACAAGACCAATTTTATATTATGTTTTGTTTCCTATTTACAAAACATGTTCATTGTAGGTGTTTTAGAAAAAACTAAGCTACTTGGGGTGTTTATGACCCACAGGGGATGCCATCACAGACTCCCCTTTTATTTTTCCAGTTAAAGGAGACCTTGCTGACAGCGGTTGGTCCTCCCTGCCCCTCAGTTGCCTAGTAATCCCAGGGGGTCCAGAAGACTCAGTTCATATTCCAAATGCAAGCTGGAGAAGATGCTGGAGCATCTAGACAGCCCTCCAGATCCTGGGTGACCCACTGGCTTTGTTCTCTTACCAGCCACAGTGCCCTTCTAGAAGACTGGTTTGCCTCTTGGGCACCAGATTGCCACATAAGCAACAATGATGATTACAATTGGATTTCTAAGACTAATATCTTTTTTTTTTTTAAAGCTTACGCTCAAACACTTAACCATTGCTTCCAAAAGAGGGTGCTAAGTCTGGAAGAGACCCCCACCCCAGCCACAACCTCAAAACAACAAACTGAATCAAACTCTCTAGTGTTTACCTTCTGGGCTGAACCCAGTCGCTAGTGGGGAAAGACCCGGGTGGGAGCATGCCACTTGGATAGTGTCCACAGGGACAAGAAGAATGTCCCCCAATCCCATAATGATGTCAGGTAACTGGGCTGACCCCTCGTGCCTTCAGAGTCTCAAGCCTGGGAGGGTGGGTCTGGCTCCATCCTGTCCTGAGGCAGCTAAGGCGAAGGTGCCCTTGACAAGGTGTGCCCGGAGTGGCTTCTCCACTTCGGACTCTGGAATGGGGCCCTCAGGCCAGCGCCTGAAGGGAAGGCTAATTCTCGGCTGAGGCATGACCAGCCATGAGGCCCTCGTGACCTGGAGGCCAAGTTTCTTTGCGCTAGAAATTCATCTCCCGCAGTTCGCACGTACCTAGCTGTTCCTGCCAGGACCAAGCCAGTGCCAGGGCTTACTTTGGCACTTTCTCCTCAGTGACCTGGAAGGACTTTCCCCCTGCCCCCAGACCCTCCCTGTCCCTGGGGCAGGACTGCTTCTTGCCTGCAGGACAAGGTAGGCCCCTCTTCCTCCAGACTGTGGTTCTAAGAGGAGCCTACTCATTATTTCTTAACTTCTATTTATTATTTCTTTAGTTATTTTGCTGCTCCGGGTCTTAGTGGTGGCATTTGGATGTGGCTTCTGGTATCTACTTCCCTGAAGGGATCAAACCCGGGCCCCTGAAGTGGGAGGGCAGAGTCTTAAACCACTGTGCCACCAGGGAAGTCCCAAGCCTACACATTCTGCTAAGTGAACCAACCAGACAGAGAAAGACAGCTACTGTATGATATCACTTACATGTGGAATTTTTAAAAGATGACACTACTTAGGATAACAAAAAAGAAGCAGACTTAACAGACATAGAGAACAAACTATGGTTACCAGTGGAGAGAGGCAAGGAGGAGGGGCAAGACAGGGGTAGGAGAATAAGAGGAACAAACTTAGGGATACATTGTACAACACAGGGAACAGAACCAATATTGTCAGTTGATTTCTTTCCCAATAATCAGGTGCCAGACAGTTAGTAGTCATGTATGGATGTGAGAGTTGGGCCGTAAAGAAGGCTGAGCGCCGAAGAATTGATGTTTTGAACTGTGGTGTTGAAGAAGACTCTTGAGAGTCCCTTGGACTGCAAGGAGATCCAACCAGTCAATCTTAAAGGAAATCAGTCCTGAATGTTCATTGAAAGACCTGATGCTGGAGCTGAAGCTCCAATACTTTGGCCACCTGATGCGAAGAACTGACTCATTGGAAAAGACCCTGATGCTGAGAAAGATTGAAGGCAGGAGGAAAAGGAGATGACAGAGGATGAGATGGTTGGATGGCATCACCAATTCGATAGACATGAATTTGAGCAAACTCTGGGAGTTGGTGATGGACAGGGAAGCCTGGTGTGCTGCAGTCCATGGGGTCTCAAAGAGTCAGATAGGACTGAGTGACCAAACTGAACTGAAACAGTATTGGCACCTTGACTTGGTTTTAGTATACACTTTAAGTCATTAGATTTGAAGCCGCAAAATGGCAGAAAGTTTGTTGTTGAGAATGAACATTTTTCGATGACTTGGTCTCAGGCATAGATGTGTCCCCTGGCACTTCATCTTGCTTACTCAGAAAATGAACATTTACAGAGTGCTTTCCGCGTGCTGGGCATAGAGTGCTGGATGTACAATGGTAAACAAAATTGCATCTGATCCTGGATCTTTTGGTATTTTGCACCTAGAGCAAATGATGGCTATTTTTCAAGTTACCACACAAATATATGTGCGGTCATCCTTTGGTATCTGCATGGAATTGGTTCTAGGACACCCTTGGTACCAAAATCCACAGATTCTCAAGTCCCTTTTGTAAAATAAGGTGGTACAGTTGGTCACCCACACCTAAGGAGGTTGAGTTCACAGATGCAGAACCCACAGGTATGGGGGCTGACTATAATCACATCCCTTTACTGATTGAGATAAACCCTCAGGATAAAAGGGACACAATTTCATGAAAAGAAAGAACCTAGCTAAGAGTAGGACTCAGGAAGAGTTTGGATCTTCTTATACCTTGAGTGGAAACTGAGATACTCATGCAAAAACAAGAAACTAAACAATAGAGATATTTTTCAATTAGTAAAGCTTCATATTGTAAGTGTCCCTGGTGGCTTGGAGAGTAAAAAATGTGTCTACAATGCGGGAGACCTGGGTTTGATCCCTGGGTCGGGAAGATCCCCTGGAAAGGGAATGGCTACCCACTCCAGGATTCTTGCCTAGAGAATCCCATGGACAGAGAAGCCTGGCGGGCTGCAGTCCATGACATTGCAAAGAGTCAGACACAACTGAGCAATGAACACTGTTACTTTCATTGTAAGTGTAGTGGTATTTAAATATAAGCATAAATTAAGATTCCTGTCATTTCTCTATCCCCAGAAAGTCCTGGGATGAATGAAAATAAACATTATAAGCAACTCACAAACCGAGATTCTGAAATAGCCAACCGTTCTCAGAGCACAAACTCATCTGCTTAGGGCCCTGCCAGTTGAAGTCACCTCTCAACTATTTCTGAAATGGATCCAGGTGACATGTGCTAAACATGGGCCCAGCACTGGCAGTGAGTCAGGCCTGGGAAGCAGTGGGCAGGGCTCGAAATGGTGCAAGTGCTGACTGCTAACTAGGTAAGAAGTCAGAATATCGTCCTTCTCTCAAGGCTTTCTGAAAGAATGCAGGTAGCTAGCTGAAGTCAAAGTTAATTGTTCACCACAGATTGAAGAGAGGCAAACAGTCGTTGCTGAAATCCATTTATGGCAAATAATAGGGACAGAGACAGGGGTATTAATTAAATTCAACCAATGCCATAAGAATATATCATTGCATGAGTATTATGCTCAGTTTATTATTAAATTAAAATCTGACTCTCATGCACTTCACTGAGTCAAAAGCACAGACACTGAGAAGTTTAGAGGAGAAGAGAGCCTAGAGTTTAGTGAACCCGACAGTTGGAAGATTTTTGGATTTGGCAGACTGATAAAATTCCTAAAAAGGATTTGGAAGACCTATACAGAGTTGCCAACTTTCAATTTACTCAAAGTAATTAAAAACACCTATTATTCACTATCACCCTCATGTTCCATTATATATTATAATTATATTACATATTATAGTTGGGACTTCCCTGGTGGTTCAGACAGTAAAGAATCTGCCTGCAATGCAGGAGACCTGGGTTAATTCCCTGGATTGGGCAGATCCCCTGGAGAAGGGCATGGCTACCCACTCTAGTATTCTTGCCTGGAGAATCCCATGGACAGAGGAGCCTGGTGGGCCACAGTCTATGGGGTCACAGAGTTGGATACAACTCAGTGACTAGCACGTTCACTTTTCTTCACTTTACATGTTATAATTATATATTAAACCAAAGGTAATTTAGTGTTTTGATGGAAGTAAATTAGCTTTATGATAAACTCATTACATTTCTTGGGGGGTTGTTCTCTCATTTCTACATAAAGCTGTGAAAAATGAAAATTTCTTCCCAGTCCGGAACCAGTTCTTGCACTGGGATCTGTGAATCACTGATTTAATTCACACCCTTCCCCCCATTTTATTTACTTTTATATTGGAGTATAGTTGCTTCACAATGTTAGTTTCTGCAATACAATGAAGTGAATCAGCTATATGTAAACATATATTCCTTCCCTCTTAAGCCCCACTCCTTCTCCCCAGCCCCCCATCCCATCCCTCTAGGTCATCACGGAGCGCCGAGTTGAGCTCCCTCTGCTATTCAGCGGGTTCCTGCTAGCTGTCTGTTTTACCCATGCTAGTGTATCTGTGTCAACCCTCATCTCCCAATTCGTCCCCGCTGTGCTTAACCCTCTGTGTCCACGTGTCCATTCTCTGCCTCCGCATCTCTATTCCTGCCCTGCTTATAGATTTATCTGCAGCACTTTTCTAGATTCCACATATATGCCTTAACATATGGTATTTGTTTTTCTCTTTCTGAAACCGAAGCCCCACAGGACCACAAACATGAGCCAATCACAGGCACTACAAGCTCACAGCTGGGAACAGCCCTGTTTAGGCCCAAAGTTTTGTTTTGTTTAATTGAAATATGGTTGATTTACAATGTTGTGTTAATTTCTGCTGTACATCTGCATGACTCAATTATATACATATATATGTTCTTTTTTATATTTTTTTCCCATTATGGTTTATCCCAGGAGGCTGGATATAGTTCCCTGTGCTATCCAGTAGGACTTTGTTGTCCATCCATTCTAGATGTAATAGCTTCCATTTACCAGCCCGACACTCCCAGCCCATCCCTCGCCTTCTCCTGCCCGCTTGGCAACCACGAGTCTGTTGTCTGTGTCTACGAGCCTGTTTCTGTTTTGTAGACAGGTTCATTTGTGCCATCTTTTAGATTGCACATGTAAGTGATATCATATGGTTTTTGCCTTTCTCTTTCTGACTGACTTCACTGAGTATGATAATCTCCAGTTCCATCCATGTTGCTGCAAATGGCATTATTCTTTTCTATGGCTGAGGAGTGTTCCATTGTATATATGCACCACATCTCCTTTATCCATCCATTGATAGACTTTTAGCTTGTTTCCATGTCTTGGGTATCATGAATTGTGCTACCGTGAACTTAGGGGTGCATCTGTTTTTTGAATTGCAGTTGTGTTCTGATATATGCCCAGGAATGGGATTGCTGGATCATATGGTAATTTTATTTTTAGCTCTCTGAGGAATCTCCATACTGTTTTCCATAGTGGCTGCACAGGGCCGAAAGTTTTGAAGGCGAGTGCTATGCCTCACTCTCTGCCTGTGCCCACAAGTCACTGCAAGGGCCCCACCACTCTGTTTATGCTGATGGGTATTGTCCTAGGGATGCTGAGACAGGATGGATGAGCGAGAAAGAGGGAGAACCAGGAGCTTATTCCTTCTTGATCCTCCTTCTGGGTCCTGCATGCCCTGGCCTGGAAGCTTCCTCCTGTCTGGCATTCTCTGAGTTTTAGATATCCTTTGTTAGGTACACTGACTCTTCAGACCTACTGGGAAATACTTTGTATCTTTATAATGTCCATTCATCTGCCTCTCCTCTTCTCCTTCACAATCTGGGCTTTAGGAGATATAGGCTTATTTGTGTTCAGTCCCTCAGTAGTGTTGGACTCTTTGCAGCCCGATGGACTGCAGCATGCCAGGCTTCCCTGTCCTTCACTACCTCCCTGAGTTTGCTCAAACTCATTGAGTCAATGATGCCATTCAGCTATCTCATCCTCTGTCACCCCCTTTTCCTCCTGCCCTCAATCTTTCCCAGCATCAGGATCTTTTCTTGCTACTGATGTTTTTAGAGAATCGAGTATCATTTTAAAAGCACCCTACTATGTTCCATGTTTTGTGGCAAAATGAAGGTTTAATCTAAAATAAAACAAAGATTCCCTTTTATACAACACTGTGTATAAGGCAAGAAGAATACTTCATTTGGGAATTTTAGCTTTAAGCCACAGAAAGTGACTCTGGTTTATTTTTAGCAGTAAGGGGCTTTCTGAAAAAGGGTACTGAGTGGTTGACAGAATCAACAGGCAGGCTGGAGAATTAGGCTTGGAGACTGAACAGCCAGGGACAGCTGTTGAAATCATACCTGAAGCCTGTGAAGGCCACTGGTAGGAACGCTGGCTGGAGGTAGCTTCTGGAGCTTGTGCCCATCAGTATGGATGCTGCATCATGCCTGTTTGTTCACCTCACCAGCTTCTAGTGGAAAGCTGAGGCTGGGACCCTCTGATGGGCAGAAACTAGGTCATTGCCTGACCTTCTAGGGAGTCTGGGGAAGTGAGTCTCTGGCATTTTCTTCCTTTGTCCTGTAAGGCAAACTTTTGCCTCAATAAAGGGTTGGAGGGGTTCTGAAATGCAAATACTTAGATGCTGGGCAGCCAAGCAGAAAAACAGCTAATTTCCTTGCAAAATTTCTCAGAAAGTTGGGGCAGCAGACAATCATAGTAGTAGTAGTAAACAAAATCTATCAACTTAGGTCCAGGTTTGATCAGCACTCAGTTTTTCTTGCTTAAGAGAATCCCAGCCTGAGAGAACCTGTCATGACCACTGTAGGGGTAATTCATAGCAACGTCTTGGGATTCTCTTTTCCTGTGGTGAGTGTGTTGAACTCCAGAGCCCCACTGTGGCCTACTGAGGGCTGATGAGGGGTCTGACATTCCCCAGCCAGAGGGGAGTGTGTTGAGTACACCTTTCCAGGGGAGGGCTTGTAAACCACACTGGCAAATTCTCCTTGTGAGATTTCATTGCAGCATGAAAAGTGGTTCTTTGTCCTTCCTCTTGTGTAAACTCTCTTTAGAGTCTCTGTAATCAAAGTGCATAAAGGGAGAATATGAAGCTGGTCAACACTGTGTACTTCCCAGGTTTCTAGGTGGGTCGTCCAGCCAGGAGGATTTCAACCTGGGACTTACCCAGAACAGGCAGTTCCAGCCAAAGCTGACGCTGGATCAACCTTCCCAAACCTTTCCATTAAAATGCTCCTAAGGGCTGAAAGCCAGAGAACAAATAATCCAAAAGGGAAGGAGAGTGTAGCCAGAGGGAAGGCTAAAATTTCTTTGAATTTAGGTTTGCACCACTAAACTTAAATCATGCAGGTTTTGATAGCTCACTAGAGCATAAACTAAAAAGCTCTCCCCATGTGTAAACAGGTGCTAGCCTGAGCAGGAAGAATTTGTTGTTCTTGGAAAATGTTGCTTGCCTTTCAGCCAGGCATGCTCACAAGAGAGCTGGGGTCTGCCCGGCGGCCTGGTCTCCATGTCACCTCCCACCCGAGAGAGAGATGACGACAAGAACTGGTCCAGACTGGCACAGTGCAACATGAGCTAATTCTTTTCTTTTTTTTAATTGTGGTAAAATATACATAACATAAAAATGACTGTTTTAATCATTTTTTAAAGTGTGGCATTAAGTAGCTTCACATTACTGTGCAACCATCCCCTTCATCCAGAACAACTTTATCATCTCTAAGTGAAACTCTTATGCCCGTTACATCTTAACTCCTCAGCCCCCTCCCCCAGCCCCTGGTAACCTGATTCCACCTACTCTCTGTCTCTAGGAACCTGACCACTCTAGGTACCTCATGTGTGGACAATATTTGTCCCCTTGGACTGATTCTTGATGGCACCAGAAACTGAATGGGCTGGATTCTGTGAAATGCACTGTTAATTACTGACTGGTGTGGGCCAGCGGTGATCAGATCTTGCGGGCAGGAATGGATGTATTCTTCTGAACAGAAGGATGCTCCTACTGTTTATTGTTTAGTCGCTAAACCATGTCTGACTCTTTTATGACCCCATGGATCCCATGTAGCCCGCCAGGCTCCTCTGTCCATGGGATTTTCCAGACAAGACTACTGCAGTGGGTTGCCATTTCCTTCTCCCAGGGATCTTCCCCACCCAGGGATCGAACCTATGTCTCTTGCTTGTCAGATGGATTCTTCACCACTGAGCCACCTGGGAAGCCCTGCTGTTAGCCATCCTGAAAAAAGTTTAATCCCAGAGTAGGAAAAGAGGGTGACTGAGACTGGGGTAAGTGGATTTTTTTTTCCCCTCTGGGTGTTGATGGCCAGGTGTGGAGCTACCTGGAGATTCCCATTGGTGGGCTGTGGGCAGTGGGTGGTGGTGTGGCACCCTGTGCCCAAGGAAGCCTTCTGAGGGCAGAACGGTGACTGTGCCGGTGACCGTGCCTGTAGGGGAGAATGCTAAGCCCTTCCGGGCAGGCATGTCACCTCCCTATGGCCCTTCAGTTACTCCAAGGCTCCAGCAATACCTGGGCCACAGTCAGCACAGCATCTCAGCTGAGCCGTGGGGAGTGAGAGGGGACTGTCCTTCCCATGAGGTTGAGAGTGGGTGGCAGTGGTGGCCACTAGCTAAGGACAGCTGGGCCCAAAGGGGCAGATATCTCCCAGAGCGTCAGAAGAGGTCAAAGGCACCATCATGGCAACGGCCTGGAGAAGGGAGCAGGCAGCAAAAGCCAAGTAATATATGCTAGAGTATATGAGGCATCGCCCCTGGGAATTCTTAGAAGTCCTAGTGAGCAGCCTGCTGTGAGGGCACAGCATGATGATTTGGTATTTTTTGTTGTTGTTTAGTGACTAAGTCATGTCAGTCTCTTTGTGACCCCATGGGCTGTAGCCCACCAGGCTCCTGTGTCCAGGGGATTCTCCAGGCAAGAACACTGGAGCGGGTTGCTATTTCCTTCTCCAGGGGACCTTCCCGACCCAGGGATGGAAACCACGTCTCTTGTGTCTCCTGCATTAGCAGGTGGATTCTTTACTGCTGAGCCACCAGGGAAGCCCGATTTACTATTAAAAGAGATTATAATTTCCTTTTTAGACATGGGCATAGGAGACCAAATGTACCAAGTGAAGCACATTTGACTTAATCTGACAATGGGATTTAAAGTTCTCTTCAGGAACCAAAGCTGAAGCTCATGGAAGATGAACAGTTTGTGGCCCTCTACCCACCCACCTCTAGTGCTCCAGTTGGAGACCCAGAGCTCTGGACTGATCACAAATTGCAGATTTGATCTTGTGCTCAAATGTGAGAAAGTTTGATTTTAAAGTGTGCCATATTTTCCATTTTTATGTAGCTTAAGTCAGAGCAGGTATCTTGAGTCCCTGTTCTCCTGCGTGCCTAGGGCACCACAAGCTATAGGTCAGGAGCTGCTTGAGGGGAGATACAGGGATCTAGGTAGGTGGTGAATATTAAATCTGTATAGTGGAAGATAAAGCTGTAAAAACTAAGTTTCACTATGCACGGAATCTGATGGGTTTGAAGGTAAGATGCCCACAGGGAGTTCATAGCTTCAAGACTCTGTGGTGCAATTACAGAGAGATTTCCAATTCTGAGCTGTAAAGTCTTAAAGATTATACTTAATAATAGCCTTCTTCCTACTATTCTTTATTATCCAAACCATGTTCCCAGCTATCAGCTTCTTTGTCCCTTTACCCTATGCCTGTGGGAGAGGTTGGCATAAGCTATTATTCCTCTTTTATGAGTGAAGAAATTAAAGTTCAGAGAGACTGAATGATATGCCCAAAGCTCTAAAATTAGTCTGTGGCTAAGGCAAGGTGAGAGCTATGTCCCCTGCTTTTCCTCCAGGGTTGTGCTTCTCCTTCTAAAGCTGTATTTATTATTTTTTTCTTCCAGTTTTATTCAGATGTAATTCACATAAAGCATTGGATAAGTTTAAGGTGAATAGCATAACAACTTGACTGGCATACATCTCGAAGTGGTTACCGCAATAAGTTCAGTGAACATCCATCATCTCATATAAGATTAAAGGAAACATTTTTTTCCTTGTTATGAGAACTCTTAGGATTTACTCTTAACAATTTTCGTATATAACATATAGCAGTGTTGATTTGGTAGCACAGTGGTAAAGAATTCACCTGCCAGGGCAGGAGACAGGAGATGTGGGTTCGCTCCCTGGGTCAGGAAGGTCCCCTGGAGGAGGAAATGGCAACCCACTCCAGTGTTCTTGTCTGGGAAATCCCGTGAGCAGAGGAGCCTGGTGGGCTACCTGGTGGGCTTTGGGGTTGCAAAGAGTCCAACACGACTGAGCACACACTCAGTGTTAATTACATTTATCTGTTGTAGATTATGTCCCTGCTTTTCCTCCAAGGTTGTCCTTCTCCCTTGACACCAACACATATCAAACCTTTCTAGATGTAAATATCTTTGCCAACCTCATCAACAACCTCAAAATCTTTATAAAGCCCACTGGTATTCTGGTTTCCATCTGTGTTCCAAATCAACACACCTGAGTGCTGTCTCAGAACCTATCTTCCAAGAAGCTTCTCTAACCACTTCAGCCTAGGCTGATCCTCATCTTTGAAAAACTTACACTGAACTTAGAATCAGCACCACAATGCGGAGCATGTACATGCTTTCTGGATTGTTTGCTGCTTGCTTGCCAATATCAGGGGGAGTTTGCTGAAGAATAGGCAGCCAGCTGCATCCCACACTTCTTTGGTGTCTTCCGTGGCCTCTAAAAGCAATCAGGCCAGGACAGTTATCTAATACAACTTGCTGAGTGATGTTTGGACACTGTGGTGTACACGTGCTGAGTGAGTCGATCATCTTTGAGCAGGAAGACTCCACTGCTCATTCCAACCCTTCTCTGTCCCTTCATTTCTCTTTCTATACAGTAGTTATCACTACTGCTGTATGGTACTATTTATCTATTGATTTACGTATTTTTGGTTGTCTCCCCAATGAGAGTGTAAAATCAAAGAGACCAAAGCCGCCCTTGCTTCTCCAACTCCTAAAACATGTTGTGGTAGGTGCTCAATAAATGTTTGTTGAATAAATGAAAGTTTAAATTGATGCACCGTTTGGGGTGGTCACCAGCCCTCTTGCATCAGAATCACTCAAGATGCTTATTAGAAATGCAGGTTCTTGGCCTTATCTCAGAATAACCAAATTAGAATCTCTGGAGATGGGACCCTGGACACAGCAATGTTGGTTTTCATGTGCGCTGAAGTTGAGAATCAGCACTCATTTTTTCGATGAGAAAAATTGAGCCTCTGAAATATCAAGGGGTTTGTTCAAGGTCACCAGATAGATTATACCTATACCCAAGCTGTTAGTAGAACTCAGACTTCATACTCTCAATCCAGAGCTCTAACCCCACCAGGCTCCCTAATTTATAGAAACTATAACTTTTGCAGAATGATTACTCTGTCATTTATATGATGTCATTTGATATCAGCCAGGCCTTTGTCCTCCAGGTTTGAGATTGAAAAAGTCCACTGGGAGTCAGACCAGCCCAAGAACAAAGTCTTAAAAGATACTGATTATGAGTTTCCCAATGAAACAATTGAGCCAGATCACCCTAGGGTGATGTTCATTGCTGATAAACCCCTACTACATGTCACTCTTAAGAGCATTTGTTCAAAATTTATCTCATGTAAGGAGAACCCTCATGTGAGAGATTCAGACCAAGACAAACCAGCATAAAGAAGCAACATGAAAACAGCAGAGACATTCCAAAAAGGAGGCTTTAAAGAAACCATCAGGGATGGTTAGTATCTTCAGCGATACAAGAAAAGATATTTCAACCTTGATTCAGTAGCTGAATGATATAAAACAGGAACTTTTGAAGAAAAAGGAGCTTTAAACATTCAGAAGCATGATAATAGAAATTTTATAAATTGAAAGGTAAAACTGAAGAACTCTTCCAAAATGTAGAGCTGCTGCTGCCGCTGCTAAGTCGCTTCAGTTGTGTCCGACTCTGTGCGACCCCATAGATGGCAGCCCACCAGGCTCCGACGTCCCTGGGATTCTCCAGGCAAGAACACTGGAGTGGGTTGCCTTTTCCTTCTCCAGTGCATGAAAGTGAAAAGTGAAAGTGAAATCGCTCAGTCCTGTCTGACTCTTCATGACCCCATGTACTGCAGCCTACCAGGCTCCTCCATCCATGGAATTTTCCAGGCAAGAGTATTCGAGTGGGTTGCCATTGCCTTCTCTGTCAAAATGTAGAGCAAAAACCCCAAAAGTGATGTGAAAGAGAATATGTAAAAAATAGAGGATTCATCCAGGAAGTCTCATTATTTATATAATAATAGATTGAGAAAGAGAGAACCAAGAATGTGGAGTGGAAGAAGTCATTAACAAAATAATCCCAAACAAATTTTCAGGTTAGAGTGGTATGTTTCCAGGGTGACAGGCAGGAAGGAAAGCAGACACAAACCAAGGTGTGTGATGGTTCAACTTTAGAACTCCTGGGATAAAGAGAAGATTTTAGGATGATTAAAGGATAGACAAGTCAGATTAAAATATTAGGTTTCTCAGCAGTAATACCAGAGGCTAGAAGAAAATAAAGCAATGCCTTCAAAACTCTGAAGAAAAAGGATTCCTACCTTAGAATTCTATGTGTAGGCACAGCATCATTTATGTATGAAGTTTGAATAAGGATGTTTTTAGAAAGGCAGTGCTTCAAAACGTGTATATCCCGCATGTCTTTGGCTTCTAAAGGAAAGCTTCTAGAGGATACATTTTGCCAAAGCAAGGGAATAAACCAAGAAAGAAGACACAAGATCCAGGAACAGGAGATCTACCACAAGAGTGAAATGAAGAGAACCCCCAGGAGGGTAGTGAAGGAAAATCCCTGAATAGGTTCCACCCTAGTTGTTGGAAATAGACAGTCCAGACCGGAGCCTGTCAGAGAACCTAAGAGATATTTCTTCAAGAAGGTCAAATCAAAAAAAAAAAAAAGAAGGTCAAATCAGTGAAATATGTGTTGCTCCCCATGTCTTGACGGGATAGATGTTTGTGTAATTCAGTGAGACTTTGTGTTTGAATTTGTGATAAGCACTAATCACCATCATTATCATAACAAAATTATTATCTGGGGGAAAGTTATTTAGGATAGAAAAAGCCAGTGTAGTTTACTACAAGACTTTGCTCAGAGTAGCATTTATGTGATCATAAAGATATAAACACTGAATAAAGATCTAACAAAAACTATGATATAACTGTTGCAAAGATAAGGGGATGGGAAAGGCATGCATGTGTTTCATGGGGGTCTGGGGAGAAGAGAGAGCCAAATCCCTACCTAGCTCGAAAAGTGCTAAGTCAATAGCCAATGTTTAAAAGTGAAAAATCAAGGAAACTGTGTGGGAGGGAAAATAATTTTTCCTCTACTTAGATTCTGAGTTCTTAGCTAAGTCTTCTGTAATAAAAGACTGATGAATGAGAGAAAAACAGACGTTTATTAACATGTGTACCTCAGGTATGCCTAGGGCTTCCCAGGCAGCTCCGTTGGTAAAGAATCTGTCTACCAGTGCAGGAGACACAAGAGGTGTGGGTTTGATCCCTGGGTTGGGAAAATCTCCTTCAGTAGGAAATGGCAACCCACTCCAGTATTCTTGCCTGGGAAATCCCATGGACAGACGGGTCACATGGGGTCACAAAGAGTTGGAAATGACTTAGCAGCAGAAGCAGCAGCACTTCATGTACGCCTGGAAGATATCCAAGGAAACTAAGAACCTCCCCAAAATGCCTTAAAATTCAAACTTATCTGCCATCTTCACAGGAAAAGGAGAAAGGGGGTAGCTGGCCCCTTCGGGGAGAGGAAATGATTTTTGGATGGTGAATGGGACTTTACAAGAGTAGGCAGGAGGTGTGATAGTTTGTGATGATAGTTATGTGTCTGGGTGTGGTGTCAACTTGTAGCCTCCTCTCAGGTGACAAGAGTCCCTCTTTCCTGACTGATGAGACTCCTGGAGAGGGGGTCCATGATCACTGGCTCCTTTTGAGGTTCTGACTTTAGGCGGATAAGGAGAGTTCAGAGAAAGATTCTCCCTGCATTGCTGTTTCTCGAGTGTCTAGAGTTCAAAGCAGCAAATATACCAAAGCAACATATTTTAGGATGTCATACAGGCTACCCTTCAAGAACAGTAAGTGAGCATTTTCTTTAGCAACAAAGAGATCAATACCCAAAGCATCAACTCAGACACTTGAGGATTGTTCTTATGGAGAAGGGGTAGTGGGGGAACTACTGTGTGTCAAAACAAACACTGTAGAACTATTTTACTCTTTAAAATTCACGCTGATATTACTTTAATACAACGTTTAAGCATATAAATAAATGGCAAAAGGCCCACATAGCCTGCTTCTCTGAACTAATAAAGGAAACTAAGGGGTAAATATTCTAAAGCACAATTCCAACCAACATCATTTGAGACACCTTGAACTCAGAGCCAGAAAGTTCCATTTTTAAATGTGAAGAGATGCTCAGCCCTGACGTGATAGACACAGAGAGAGTGGAAGCAGCACCTGCCCAGAGGTGGGAGAAGGCACAGCCAGAGTCGCAATTCCACTTTCTCTGATGATTGAACACCAGCTGTAACCTGCAATTTCTGTTTTTAATGTTTTTATGCCATGATGCTGAGAAGGAAATCTTGAGAACTACAGAAAGATGATTGGACGTCGAAAGATTAGCTGATTTTTCTTAAAAGCAGTTTAGACTTCAGTGTTTACACTTCCTGATGTGGAACCAAGCCAAAAATAACATGAAGAAAATGTGAGCACAATAGTGGTGACTTGAAATTCAAAGTTGTTGACCAGTCAGTCACCTGTCCTATTGGTTGAACTCTGGTTGCCTGTCCTCTAGCCTTATCCTGTTGTTGATACCCTCAGGTGAGAAAGCATTCAACAGAAATTAAAGAATGAGTAAATAAACCTGGTGGGAGAAACTCACAGGGGTGGGGTGCAATGGAGAGCAAACATATTACATTTCAGATCCCAATGAGTCTAAAGAATTAACTGCTAAATAACAGAATGTACACCTGAGCCTCTGTGAGAGCTGACTGAAAACGTTTTCAAAGAAACAGAGAATGAAGTCAGATAATACAATTAATTCCCAAGCTTGCTTGCTTCCTTTCTTCTTTTCTTCCCTCCTTCTTTCCATTCTGTTTTTTTCTTTTTTTCCCCCAAATCCTATTTTGGTTTCAGGTTAGCTTTCCCATACCCTGTTCAGGCTTCAATGTCATGGTGTAATCAAGCTTGGGTAACCACCAGTTGTAATTGGAGTTGGCTGGTCAATAAAACAAAAGCCATCAAAACTACTCATCTGTATTGCTAAAATCTAAAACACTGAAGAAATTAAAAGCAAAGATAACCCTTTACTTAATTACACAATCTCAGGGAATGATTTTCGCCTTTGGGTGTTGTCATTATGGGCGTTTAATTTGTGAAAACCAAATGTGTAATTTATGCAAAAGCCATCACAATAGTTTCTTGGAATAGAAACTGTAATTTTCTGTGTTTTACTGACAATCTATTTTTTAATGTGTATTTTGAAATTTACAAATAGTGAAAAAATTTTTGATGTATAGTTCCATAAGTTTTAACACATGTGTAGATTCATGTGACCCCACAACAATCAGGATACAGAACAGTCCCATCATCCCAGACTCCCCCTTGCTGCCTTCCACGTAATCCCTGGAAAATCACTGATCTGTTCTCTGGTCCTAAACTTTTGCCTTTTCCAGAATGTCATAAAATGAAATCCTTCAGAATGCACACAGCTTTTTGTGCCTCGCTTCCTTTGTTTAGTATAATGTATTTGAGATCTATCCATATTATTGGGTATCATATGTGTGTGTGTGTGGATGTGTATATATATACTTGTGTGTGTAAAGTTTTTGTTTTGAAATACAATCACAGGAGGTTGCAGAGATAGTGCCAAGGGGTTCCCTGGGCCCTCAACCAGTTTCTCCCAGTGGCTCCGTCCCACGTAATTATAGCGCAAGAAGCAGGACATTGGCATTGATACGATGCTTGCCGTTTTATCACATGCACCGAGACCTGTAAGCACCACCTCAGAGAACTATCGCAGCCCCAGAGAGATCTCCATAGTGTAACTCCTTCCTAGTTAGTCCCTTCCTCACTCCCTCCCACCTTCCCCTACCCATGGCAACCACTAACCTATTCTCCATCTCTCCGATTTTGTCATTTCAACAAGGTACATAAATTGAGTCATACAGTAAGTCAGAAAGAGAAAAACAAATATATTGTAGAAAAATGATACAGATGAACCTACTTTCAGGCCAGGAATAGAGATGCAGATGTAGAAAATGGACTTGTGGACACAGCAGTGACTCCTATACACGACCATGTGTGAAATAGCTAGCCAGCAGGAAGTTGCCGCATGGCACGGGAGCTCAGCTCAGTGCCGTGGGGGGCGGGTTGGGGACAGTGGGAGGGAGGCTCAGGAGAGAGGGGGTACATGTGTGCGTTGTGTGCATGTAGCTGATCCACCACTGCTGTTCAACAGAAACTAGCACAACATGTTAAAGCAAAATATACTCCAATTTGGAGAAGGAAGTGGCAACCTATGCCTGGAGAATCCCATGGACAGAGGAGCCTGGCGGGCTGCAGTGCGTGGGGTCGCAAGAGAGTCGGACACAACTGAAGCGACTAAACAACAACATACTCCAATTAAAAAATAAATTAAATCATATAGTATATGACCTTTGGAGATTAGTCTCCCCGCCCCTGCTCAGCACAAAGCCCTAGAGAAGTAATATTTATCAAAAGTTAATTCATTTTTATTACTAGGGTATATTCTATTGTATGAATTCATGAGAGTTTGGTATGGTATTTATGAGAGCTTGTTGGATATTTATGAGAGTTTATTTAAACATGCACCTGTTGATAAGACATTTGGATTGTTTCCAGTGTTGGGCAATTATAAATAAAGCTTCTATAAATATTTACATACAGATTTTTATGTAAGCATAAGTTTTGATTTCTCTTGGGTAATACCCAGGAATGAAGTGCAGTAAGTGAAATGTTTATCCTTATAAGAAACTGCTAAGTTGTTTTCCAGTGAGGCTGCACTGTTTGCATTCTCATCAGCAAAGTATCAGGGTTCCAATTAGTTGCTCATCATCCCTGCCAGCACTTGGTATTTTTTGTTGTGGTTATTAGTCATTCTGTTAGATGTGAAATGGTATCTCATTGCTTTATTTTGCATTTTCCAGGATAGATTTTGAATTAAAAAAAAAAAGGAAGCCCAGTTTGAAGAAATATTACTTTGATTTCCCTACTTTATGTATTTGTATTATCACTTGGGCTTCCCAGGTAGCGCTAGGGATAAAGAACCTGCCTGCCAATGCAGGAGACATGAGAGACACAGGTTATTTAATTTTAAGAGAACTGAGAATGCTTGACATTTTGAGGAATTCTCAGAGGAATCTCTTTGTTAAAAAGGAATCAACACGGTTTAGAGGAAAGAGCACAGAAATAGGGATTTGGAAGTCCTCTTCTGGAAACAGTCAGTTCTACCTGGTCCTTACTGTGTGACCCTGACCAAGCCTCTGAAACCTCATTAAGGCTGCGTCTCCTCCTCTGCTAGAAGAGGGTTTGGACTCACTTCGGTCACATCTCCTGGCATGTCATCCACAGAACACAGGGTGTATGGGATTAAGATGAATGGAAGAAGAGAGGGCTCTATATTCAGTTTAACATGGGAAACACTGAGATTAAATTCAAGAGGGTTCACTGGCGGAGGATTTTCCAAGTCTTTAATTTGCTGACATATATTTTTAATCCCTGTGAGAGGGCTGTCACATGCTGTGTCTTCACTTGAACACCGGACTCTTTCACTGAGTAATTTATGAACATATGTTCGTCTTTGTCTTTCCTTGAATGTACTTTGGGAAATGCTCTGGACTAAAGTATTATTAATGTCCCTTCCAAATCTAACTTTTTGATGTTTCAAGTTTTTCTGTAAAAAATTCAAATACCTCCTGGTGTATTTGTTTGGAAAGTTTGCATTTCACATGTCAAGTTTTGTGCAGACCGGCTGCATGGTACTATTCGGTGACATAATCATAGCAAAAATAACAACAAGCTTGTTTCTCGGGCTTTTGTATTTAGGGTCAGGCTGGTTTAAACCCACACAGAGATCAAGCAGTTCTCAGAACTTGGCAGGGTAGGGAGAGCTGTGAGAAATGGAGGTGCAGGTGAAGAGCAGGCTTGGAGAAGGACCCGCGTGTGAGCAGTCAACAGCCTGAGTGTCCAGAGTGAGGCCAGAACCATACAGAAGATCAGAGGGTCAAAGGCGTTGTCTGCTGGTCAACCAGGAGTTCAGCAAACACCTAGCCAAGGTTAATGCAATGTCATGGGTAACAGGACAGACAAGGAGTAAGGAACTGAAAAATTAGTAGGTGCCCGAGGTCACATGGGTCATTCTCCAGGAAGGCTATCACTAAGAAGGAGCTTTTAATACTGAAGCTATCTCACCAGCTAAGAAGCCCCACTTCCTGCTGGGACAGCAGCCAAGACTTCAGAGAGGCTCCCAGGTCCTGGCAGGTAGGTGTGAGGTTGTGGGGAGCTGGGGCCAGGCTCAGAGATGGTGACTCTAGAAGAGCACTTGGGGGCTTTGCACAGAGCAACAGGAAACCCGCCTCACCTCTCTCCAGCTTCCTCCCCTCTGGATCACTCACTGGAAAGCTTGTCTCGCTCTGTGAGCCCCAAGAGTTTAGAATGAGGAGATTAATTGACCAGAAATGAAGGCTTGAGACAGTTTACTACAGTGAAAAGTACATAGATTAAGAGTCAGGAGGCCAAGTTCAGCTCTTTGACCTGAGCTGTGGACTTCGGTTTCCTCACTTGTGAGCCAAAGTTCTTTTCCAGCTCACAAGTACCAAGATTCCAGTTTGGGAGGGGAAAGCCACACTCCATCCTAGATGAGGAGGTGAGCGGGGCCTCCCCTCTCCTAGTCCACCGTGGCTGCCCTCACCCACCTCCGGGAACAGCACGCTCATGGCCCTGTTCACAGGCTTGTGCTTGGGGCGAATGGCACAGCTGCCAGCTTCACAGGGGAGAAACCTCAGCCCGGAGCTGAGAGGGGCCAGACCCAGGAGGACAGCCTGAAGTCAGGCAGCCGTGTGTCCTGTTGGTCAGCGCAGGACTCAGGGCAAACGGGGGCCCAGTCAGGAAACACCAGACACAAACAGAAAGCCCTGTGTGGTGGGAAAACCAAGACCACACGCCCCCCTACCCTCACCTCACCGCAGGGGACGAATGACCTGGGGTGGAGCCTTCCTTCCAGAGAGCTCGGACAGAGGAACTTTCCGATAATTGGAAGGAGGAAAGTGTGTTTTGAAATTAAAATGGGCACAGTAGGTACAAGTTACAGCTAATTCGAGAAACGTACCTCCCTCCTGTGAGACTAAATGCGACTGTCAGAAGGAGGCAGTTCTGGTAATGAGGTAAACTTGGGCAACCAGCTGCACTGGCTGTGTGTGGAGAGATGGGTTTGGAGAAAGTCCTCCACAGGCCCCACCCTCCGCCCTCTCCTCTTAAAGAACTGAGCTCCTTCCTGGCCTCCTGGAAGCTGCAGAAGCCAAGAGAGAAGCACACTGGTGGGTGGCCACAACTCCAGGCTGCTGAGTTTGCCAGCCTCCAAAGCGACTGGGGCTCCCTTGGCATTAGGGGAGAGGCTGGGTTTCCCCAGAGAGGGTTCTGGTACCTGGGCTGGATGAGACGTACGTGTAGGGGCACAGAAGCAGCGTGGCACTCCAGGGAGAAATGTCTTAAGAAGACACCACAGTGTCTTTAAAACTGCTCATATTGAACATTACTATGGACTCCTCTGTAGGCCAGAGACCTTCCCAGGAGCAAGGAGGTGCCCCCCCCAACCCACAGTCAGCGGAGTCTATAGCTGTCCCACTGCTTGTGTTGAAGGTGATGGGGTACATTCAAATAATCATGTGAGGGCCCTAGTTTCCAGCCCAAATTCTTTGTGACTTTGTGTATGGGTATTTTTCCTAATGTCAAAAGTAACTAGCACTTCAACACCTTACTTAAAAATAGAATTATCTGTGTATCCCTGTGAGTCTTCCCTCATGGGTCTTTTCTACTTTCTCCTCTCCTAGCGTTTGGTGACTTACTCTGTAAAGGTTGTTAACTTTATTACTCAACACATGCCAAGTTCAGGCTCCCAACAAAATAAACTTCTAGTGTATTAGTAAGTAGATGATTGTGAATTCTCATTATTTCCTGGTGGAGCCTGAATAGTAGGCAAAACAGAGTCTCAGGATTATTCCCTTCTTGACTTTGGGGTAATGCATTCAAGAAAGAGTCCCCAGTGATTTTTTTTCCTGCCATTCATCTCCCTTCATCCAAGCTGAGGAAAAGAGACATCCCCCTGGCAAAGGTCTTGTCCAGGGTGACTTTGAAAGGTTGTTCTGAAGCTCCTCTGGTTCCCCAGCATTCCTGTTGGAAGATAAACCATCTCCCTTGTTAAGTCATGATGTTAGTGACAGTGGTATCAGCTGTTGTCATTAACAATAGCTGGGGTGGAAGACAGGGGCTTCAGGGCTGGGTGCTGGAAGCGCAGACTAGATCCACCAGCCCTCCACTTCTTCTTTCTCCTTGAATTTCCTTTTAACTGTCATCATTCTTGGAAGCATGGAGTCTAAGAGAAGTTTAGAGGTTTCCCCAACTCTCTGGTTTTAGATTTAGAGGTTTTAGAGGTTTCTCAGCTCTCTGGATTTGGATAAGATTAAATCAAACTTCTGGCTGAACCAGCCTGGTTTTACCAGTCTCCAAAGAATAAAGGATTCCATCACCACCCAGAGGGACCTGAGCTCTGAACTCTGTTGTTTTGGTTGACTCTTTCAAGGCTTGTCTGTCTGGTATGCAAACAATTCTGAGTGCTTCTCAAATCAGCTTTTAATCTGGTATTTTCTATGGCTACCAGGTGGAATTTACCTCTAAATGAAAGTCTTCACCTTGCATTGAAGTTGTAGACTTAAAAAATATTCACAGTCTAAAAGATGAGTTATGCTTTATTTGGTGGGAAATTTTAGAACTTCTAGCCCAGGAAGCAGCATCTCAAATAACTCTGAGAGAACTGTTCCAAGGAGTGGAGGAGAGCTAGATAATATAGAAGTTGTGCAACAAAGAACAGGTAGTCTGAATGTCAAAAGATTATTTTTAATGAAAGGAAAACCAGATATCTCAATTTAAGGAATTTATCACTTTTCTCTGTATGTGTGTGTGCTCTGTCACATCCAACTCTTTATGACCCCATGGACTGTAGTCTTCCAGGCTCCTCTGTCCATGAAATTTTCCAGGCAAGAATACTGGAGTGAGTTGCCATTTCCTACTCCAGGGGATCTTCCTGACCCAGGGATCAAACTCACATCTCTTGTATCTCCTGCATTAGCAGGAGGATTCTTTATCACTGCACCATTTGGGAAGCTCCTTTCTTTGTATCAGAAGATGCCAGAATCTGGGGTCTCTGAAATCATTCCTTTCAGAGGAATATGCGCTGCAACTATCTGGGGCTAGTACCCTTTGTTTTCACATCTGGAGTTTCCTCAGGGCTCACTGTAGGGAGTGGCTGCAGTCTGATGGCTGCTAGATGGCAGGTATTCTTTCCTTCCTGAGTTCTCTCAGGGCTCACCAGCTCATTTTGAAGCGCTGCAATTGCTCATGACTGTGACATCCTTGTTTACTGATATGGCAGGAAACATTTCATTTCTTAAGGTCTGGAGAGTTTTATTTTGTTTTATAAAACAATAGTTGTACCATCTTTGAGGACCATTTGATCTATTGATCTTCTCTTATTCACGTTACAGATTTTTATCTTTCTTCTTAAGGGAGGACCCAAGACCATGGGAGATATAACCAGAAGAGTTCTGCCTGAGAAGTGGAGAAGTAGGAATGTTTTTCCTCAGTGACTAAAGCAAAAACAGCAAATTCCACATTTCGTGGGTCCAGGGTCACAGGGTGCTGGGAGGTTGGTGTGATTCTGCCATTACCAAGAGTATAATCTAGACCTCCCTGGTTCTGTCTCCTCCTCCATACAGAGTCCTTCCACATCCAAGGAGTCCCCAGGGAGACTGGGACAGGCCCACAGCTGCCCCAACTCTGAGTCACCCTGCGTCCAGGACAGCTTCCTGGGGATGCCTTCGGCCAGGGCCCCTGCCTTCCAGATGGGCTCATTTCAGAGAGGGTCCCACTGCCCACCTTCACCTCATCCAAGCCTGTGTGTTTGAGTCCTGCTGAGTGCCCAGCTCATCCATTGTGCCAGTCAGCCTTCCGAGCAGCTCTGTCTTCAAGACGGATGAGAGCTGACTCTATTTTAAGGAACTGAAATGAGTCAGTGAGTCAAAGAATAGGATACAAATGACCCTTCTGTAGCAACATGATTAAAAATAGGTAGTTAGGGGAACTTTCTCAACTGTTGAGATATTAATGGGTGTAGATGTAAAATAATAGGCCTGACTTCCCTCATCTTCCCATTGGTGACGTGTGTGGGCAGACAGGGCTACTTTTTGCCACTTCAACCGACTGAATACGGCCTGCGCATGGGACAGGAGCACATCTAGGCTAGCCATGCCCCCAAAGCAAGGCTGAGTCATATTTGTACGGTACTGACGCACTGCCTAGTTCACTTACCCAAGTCTCAGTATGCTTTCTTCTTTGGGTTTGGTGGCTGGATTTTTGTATGAACAACCAGTGCGCATGCAAGAAGTCTCCCTTTCAGCATGCACCCTCTAAGTCAAGGGACAGCAAACTTTCTGTAAAGAACCAGATAGTAAATATTTTAGGCTTTGTGGACCGTACATTTTCTGTAGCACCTACTCAACTGCTGGTATAGTGCATGGGGAAGCAGCCACATGTAGCGTGCAAACAAATGGGCTTGGCCTTGGTTCCAGGAAAAGTTTATTTGCAAAAGCAGGTGGGCCTGCAGGCTATAGGTTGCCCACCCCTGCTCTGGAGTTGAAGAGGTGAGGAAATTCACTTTCCTGAGTGTGCCTTCCTGCACTCTTTTCAGGTGAGCCTGAGAATTGTGTATTTGTTAATTTGTGTATCCAGGAACTTCCCTGGTCATCCAGTTGTTAGGGCTCTGTGCTTCCACTGTAGGGAGCATGGGTTTGATCCCTGGTAGGGGAAATAGGATCCCACATGCCATACAACAGAGCCAAACCCCCCCCCCCCCCCCGCCCAAATTCATGCATCCATTTAGCAAATGCTTATTGACAGCCCACTGCTATGCCAGACTCCATTATGTGAGCTTTGGATACAATGGAGAATAACATGTACAGGGCTCCCTGCCTCATAGAACTCAGATCGTAGCAAAGAGGGCCGTGCCCTGGGGTGTGATGGGAGAAAAGGGTTTGAGGATGATAGTGGTGGGGATGAGGTCAGGGAGATAATGGGAACTGATCTTAATGCCTTATCTATCACTTCAGTTCAGTTTAGTCAGTCAGTCATGTCTGACTCTTTGCGACCCCATAGACCAGCATCACCAACTCCCCGAGTCTACCCAAACTCATGTCCACAGAGTCGGTGATGCCATCCAACCACCTCATCCTCTGTCATCCCCTGTTCCTCCCACCTTCAATCTTTCCCAGCATCAGGGTCTTTTCAAATGAGTCAGTTCTTCACATCGGGTGGCCAAAGTATTGGAGTTTCAGCTTCAACATCAGTCCTTCCAATTTAGCTTTTCCTCTGTGTGAAATAAGGAACCAGTGGAGAATTTTGAACAGAGAAGCAACATGATCTAACTGAAATGTGTTGAAAATACATGTAAACTGTGTTGATGAGAGACTGAAGGATGGGTGCAGGGATACCTACCAGGAGGTTGTAACAGTCCTCCTGAAGCGAGGGTGTGGAAGCCTGAACCAGAGCACCACAGGAAAGGTGGCAAGAGGTGTTTAGATACATGGTATATTTTGAAGGTAGACCTGACATGATTTCCTAACGTCTGCATGGTGTGTGTGAGTTAAAGGAGTCAAGAATGTTTTTGGCAGTTGAAACATAGAGTTGCCACTAAATGGGATGGGGAATTCTCAGGGTGGAAGCAGTGTTAAACTTGTGAATTTGAAATTTCTCTTTGACATCTAAGTGGATGCATCCCAGCTTACCATTTAGAAGAAGTCTGAGCTGGAGATATATATTTGAGTGTTGTCAGCATAGGAAAAATGCATGGTATTTAAAGCTATTGATTGATGAAATCACCAAGGAAATGAGAATTTAGAGAAGAAAGGAGAACAAAGACTCTTGGGCAGTCAGGCATTGAGAAATCGGGGAAAGGAGGAGGAAACTTGAATTCAGGGTCCCAAATGACCTCACCACACTTGTCAGGAAAAGTATACATGAGAACATTACATACTAAGTGACCATAATCTTTAAAAAATCTTGCTTTTTCATTCTATATCCAATGAACTGCTCTGACTCTTTTGACTTATTTGTATTTCTCAAGTTGGATTCAAGTAGGTTAGTGTTAGTAGTCTTACTATGTAGGGTTTTTTTTTTTTTTTCCTAAGTAAAGAAAATAGTTTGCTTGAGGTTTTTTTCAGACCACATTATAGATTCACCTAATTCAAGATTATTTAAGCAGTCTGCTTTGCACATATGCCTCCCTCTCTTTGTGCTGTGTCCATTGTCTACAGTTGTTTACTAGTTTACTCTTTGCAAAATACAGTCTAATCCAGCCTCTACCTAGTAAGTAAACCTCAGGTACTTAATTCCTATGAATCAATCCCTGCATTTTAGTTCCTGATTCTGACATTCAGAGAATGGTAGGTTGTTCAAGATCTAAGAGAATCTCCACCATTTTGTGCTTGGCTTAAGTTGCAAAAATAACTCTGGGGGTTTCTTATTTTGTATTTTACTTGAAAAATTTGGTTAACATCATTTTTTTTGTTTTGTTTTTTCATTTATTTTTATTAGTTGGAGGCTAATTACTTTACAATATTGTAGTGGTTTTTGTCATACATTGACATGAATCAGCCATGGATTTACAGGTTAACATCATTTTTAAAGTGAACAATCTTAAAGGTTTGTTTTCTTAAAAAAAAAAAAATCTGTAGAATGCATCCAATATCACAAAGGACTCGTGAAGCTTGTAACAATTCCCATCTTATTGTTGATGGATCTGAGCTTCAGATGAGAATGTCAAGCAGTAAGAAGAGGCCTGGTCTCATCCTTAGCTCAGTGCTCTTATCACAATGATACACCTTTTTCTGGAAGCATCATGACAGATTAAGGGCTCAGGCTAACATGCTAGCCAGATTGCTGTCTTAGCAAAGCCTATGTCCTGACTCTTCCAGTTGTTTGCTTTCTTTGACCCCATTTCCAGTAGGACTAATACCCAGAACATTAATTGGACCACCCTATGGTTGGTATAGGGCTTCCCAGATAGCACTATATGGTAAAGAAACTGCCTTCCAATGCAGAGACGCAGGAGACTTGGGTCTGATCCTTGGATCAGGAAGATCCCCTGGAGAAGGAAATGGCAACCCACTCCAGTATTCTTGCCTGGAAAATTCCATGGGCAGAGGACTCTAGTGGGCTACAGTCCATGGGGCCACAGAGTCTGACACAACTGAGTGACTGAGCGTACCATGGTTGGTATAGTTGAAGAAACACCCAAATTAAACAGTCCTTTCACAGATATGGGTCTTTGGGCAAGTCAGATGCAAAATGTGATACAGCCTGGGCTCTCTTGAAAACCAGAGCTATTAATCACTTTTAGGGTGCGTAAGCGTGGGCTCTGCCATCCCTCTGTGCCCTATTTATTGACCTAGCCTCTAGGCTATTACTTAGTTTGCAAGGTGGAAATTATCTCTTCAACCTACACCTACTGTGGGCTTATGTAAAAAGACAGATAATAAGCTACAGACACAAATTCAGTATTCACGGGAAAGGCTGGGAACATTTCACAGAGGACTGCTGGTTGCCTTGGCAACCTGACAGCCCCCTAGGACAAGGCTCCAAATAGGAGGCGTGGACACCAAGGCCAAGGTCTGTAGGAAGATGGCTTTGTGTGCTTACGGTCTCTGACAGCGTTTATCTCTGAAACACGAAAGCCCCAAGGCCTGTGCTTAGGAAGGCAGCCTGACAGTCAATAGGAGGTCAAGACTGATCTGATGTGATCTGCCTGAGTAGAAGAACACATCTTGTTTTCCCTTACACGGCTCCACAATTTGGATGACTCCGGAATAAAAAAAGCAAATGGAGGCATAGCTCTTGTCCAGTTAGTTTACTACCATCCTGAAAAGTATGATTTAGAAAATGGAAGGTGATCCTTTTTTAACATTTAAAGAAGTATTTAATTCATTTATTTATTTGACTGTGCTGGGGTTTGGCTGGGGCATGCGGGATCTTCAGTTGTGGCATGTGAACTCTTAATTGCAGCATGTGGGATGTAGTTCCTCGACCAGGGATGGAACCCAGGTCCCCCGCATTGGGAACACAGTCTTAGCCCCTGAACCACCAGGGATGTCCCAGGAGATGACCTTTTTAACAAACACATAAGAATTTACCTATCCATATGATGACTTTACTTCAATAGGGGAGAGCAAGGACACGACTGTTGCCTAAAATATTAGTGGTGCTGAATATGTTCCTTTTTAGAAAGTACCTTTGTGGACATTTGCTAAATATACAAGACAAGATCAATGTGATTAGCTTTGGGGAGGGGTCACACTTCAAGTCTGTTAGTTCTTGACTGGGAAATGAACTGTATATTGATATGTCACTCCCTATGAAAGGTTGTTGCTGAACAATAAAATGCCGGGGTTCTTGGCCTCCGGAGGAGACGAATTCAATCCGGGGCCAGAGACGAGGCTGCATCGCTCAGAGCTTTTGTGTAATAAAGTTTTATTAAAGTATAGAGGAGATAGAGAAAGCTTCTGACATCGGCATCAGAAGGGGGCAGAAAGAGTGCCCCCTGCTAGTCTTCAGCTGGATGTTATATAGTCACTAGTAGTCTGTTAGTGAAAAGAAAGGAATGTCTTAAAACTCAGAATGGCACCAGGGCCCTCATCCATAAATTGCATTTTGTGATAATCTTGGCACCAGATGATTCATCCCAGGCCATAAAACGATTGACTTGAATCTTGTAGAAGGGAGGATTATCATACAAATAGTTTTGTTTACATAGATTAGGGAAACAATATCCAAGTATAACATACTGGTTTGTTAAGTAGGTTCTGAGCCATTTGGTGGAACTTGAAGACAGAGTCTGGGGTACATTAATGTAGACAAATATTTCCATAAGAAAAAATATATTGGTTAACTCACGGTTTGAGAATAGTTAGCTTCAGGTGAAACCAGGTGTCATGGCAACACAGCATTTTAAGAGAAACCTCCTTTTAAATTTGTATAGAAAAGGAAAAAATATCGCCAGTTTGTTTCCTCCTGCCACTTAAGAAAGAGAAAAATGTCTGGCACTTGCAACCTAGTTCCTCCATTTGGAGACCCCTGGCCTTCCTGCCTGTTACCCTCTCCCCTATTGCCCAACACATACTGGTGGTGCATGAAATCTTTAATGAGTGTTGTTAATAATCCACCTCCATCACTGGATTGCCCCCAGATCAAATCCATCTTTAAAGACTCACCAGCACCAGTAAGTCAAAAGGACGTTCAGCAGAGTCTAGCTGGGTTTCCAAAAAGGCGCTCCCAGAAAGCTGGGAACTTTGGATTTCCCAGGTGGGTAAAGAATCAATGGTAAAGAATCCACCTGCCAGTGCAGGAGATATGGGTTCGATCCCTGATCTGGGAAGCTCCCCTGGAGAAGGAAATGGCAACCCAGCCCAGTATTCTTGCCTGAAAAATCCCAAAGGACAGAGGAGCCTGGAGGGCTACAGTCCATGGGGTCACAAAGAGTTGGACGTGACTGAGTGACTAAGAAACAACGACAGAAATCTGTGAGCGAGGATGATAGCCCTGGAGCGTGTAGATGGTATCCTCGTGAGACTCCTTTGAAGGAGGCAGTAATCAGTTGGTGTTCACTTGAACGGGGGCAATAGTCACTGGGTGCAGTGATTTACAATGACGTATTAATTTTGGGTGAACAGCAAAGTGATTCAGTTATACATGTGTGTATGTGTGCGTGTGTGTGTGTGTGTGTATACATACACACACATTCTTTTTTATATTTTTTGCATTATGATTTATCATAGCTCCCTGTGCTATACAGTACGACCTTGTTGTTTATCCATTCTATATATGCTAGTTTGCATTGGTGCAGTGGTTTTAAATCATGGCCACATATCCTTTGACACTTTGCCCATGAAAGATGGGGTTTGTGTTCTCTTGAAAGTGAGCAGTTTTATGACTTCTTTGACTAATAGGATTCAAGAAAGTGACACTGTGTGTGTGTGTGTGTGTCTTAATTGCCCAGTCATGTCTAGCTCTTTGCAACCCTATGGAATGTAGTTTTCCAGGCTCCTTTGCCCATGGAATTCTCCAGGCAAGAATACTGGAGTGGATGGCCATTCCCTTCTCCATGGAATCTTCCCAACCCTGGGGTTGAGCCTGGGTCTCCCACATTGAGGGCAGATTCTTTACCATCTGAGCCACCAGGGAAGCCCCAAAAGTGATACTATATGACTGCTAAGGCCAGGTCATCAAAGCTCATGCTGCTTCTGCCTTGTTAGCTGGGTATTCATTTTTAGAGCCTTGAGATGCCGCCTAAGAAAGCATGACTACCTTGATTCCACCCTGTTGTGGGTAAGCTCAATATCCATGGAGAGGTCAAATGTAGATGCACTAGTCAAGAGCCCAGGCTTTGAGGCATTCCAGCTCAGGCGTCAGACATATGAATGAAGACATCTGCAGATGATTCTAGTGCCCAGCTGTTCAAGCTGCTCCCGGCTATTTGAGTCTCCCCAGCTGAGGCCTGAGACATTGTGGAGCAGAGACAGGCAGTCCCCACCACACTCTGTCTAAATTCCAGACCCAGAGAATTTGTGAGCATAACAAAATAGTGTGCTAACTTTAGGATGGCTTGTGTAAAACAGTAGGGAGCTAGAGCACTTGGCTTGACAAAACACTGAACAGCTATAAGTAAGTCATATTATTTTATTTTTTTTTTCACATATGATAATTCACATGTTTCAATGCCTTTCTCCCATATCATCCCACCCTCGCCTACCTTTTAAAATATTATTTTAAAAGCCTACCTCTGCTATCTGTTCTAGATAAACTGAACAAAGATTATAAGAATAGTTTGCTCGCTTTTACCATGATTGTACCAGATCGTGAATCTAAGTTTTAGATCTCATGGTATCGGTGTCTCCTGTTATGCCTGCCACGATTGAGGGGTGGGTCTTTCTAGGCCTTTGTTTCTTCATGTGCAAGGTGAGCAATAGGTAATCTCCAGCGATTTTATGGTTCTGAGGTTTCAGGCATGAACTGAGTGCAAAAAGTATTATTCCCACACCAGTGTTGATAGGAGCATTATTCACACTAACCAAACAAAATAAGAGAAAATGTGATGCAGACATACAACAGAACAGTATTTGGCCTGAAAAAGGAGTCAAGTACTGACATAAGCTACAACGTGGACGAATCTTGAAAACATTACCTTTAGTGAAATAAGCTAGACACAGAAGGAAAACATTATATGACTCCACTTCAATGAGATACCTAGAACAGGCAAATTCACAGACACAGAAAGTATTGGGTTGGTCAAAAGTTGTGTTCAAGGTTTTCATATGATATTACGGAAAAACCTGAACAGACTCTTTGGGCAGCCCAATAGAGTGGAGGTTATTAGGGGCTGAGAGGAGAGGGGACAGGGGAGTTAGTGTTTATTGGGTACGGAGTTTCAACATGGGAGGATGAAACAGTCCTGGACACGGGGAATAGTGGTGGTTGAGCAATACTGAACATGGACTTAACGCCACTGAATCATACATCGAAAAGTGGTTCAAATGCGAATTTCTATGTTGTGTGTATTTCACGACAGTAAAAACATTAAAAAAAAAAATTTATTCCCGTAACCTTTGGTGCTGAAGCCCTAAACCTCTCATCTCTATGAAGAATGAAGATGTGTGCTCCTGCTCACCTTCATATAGTTATCTCGGTGGGTTGGAAATAGTCTCAGCCTTCTTTGTGGTCCCAGGATGCAACCCAGTCCTTCATGTCATCAACAGAGATTTCTGAATGCTAAAAGGAGCCTCCACAATTCGGTGGCCCATCACCCTCATTTGACAAGTGAGGAAGAGGAACTAAACCTCAAGGAACCACCTTCTGTGGGAATAAAAGTAATCCAGCTAGATATCTTCAGTTCAGTTCAGTTCAGTTCAGTGGCTTAGTCGTGTCCGACTCTTTGCGACCCCATGAATCACAGCACGCCAGGCCTCCCTGTCCATAGAGTCATAAATAAACTACATCTGGCCTTCTTCTGTCTAGGATAATAACTCTGCTTTTCTCTAAAAGTCCTATTTTTAACTTGTTTGTCGTTTTTGTATTCATCTCTAGGCCAAGGAGGTTATAGAGCCCAGAACAGGACTCTAGTGAGATTATTCTCTTGAAGCTCTAATTTGAAATCTCCTTCTCAACCTAGTCATCCAAGCAGTCACCACGAATCCACTAGAGTTGCCTTGAAAGATGAAATCTATTTGCTGTTCCTGTTACAATGTGCTTTATGGTGACATGGTGGCAGGGGCACTGAACTTGAAGTCCGATGACCTGAATTTAAATCTAGATTCTGCCGTGACCTAGGGCAGTCATTAAACCTCTCTGTTCTTCAATTTGCTTCATCCATAAACAAAGCAATTGGAGGAGGTAAATGCTAAAATGCCCGTTAGTGTCTGTGACTCTGTAATTACCTGGTTATTCATTTGTTTTTGTTTGTGCTTTGAAAATTAGGAAGTGACCCAAATACTTGAAAGTTATACATCGATCACTTCTACTATGTTTTCCATGTGAAGATGGAAACTTGCGTGGGTTGGTGGGTAGTCTCACTGTAGTGGATGTTTTACTGCATTCCCCAGTCTTCACTCCAGACGGAAGGGCTTGTTCCACCAGCAGCAGGACTGGTGCCTGCAGACCGCTCTCTGGTGTCAGCCCCTCTCAGGCTCTTGCTCTTGACTGAACCCCACATTGCCTGACGCATCCTGCCTTCCTGGGTGCAGCCTGTACCCAGTGCCTGACTCATGTGCATTACAAAGGCCTCTACCCCAACTCGGGACAACCCGGGAAAGGTTTGACAAGGTTCAGAACTCCTTGCAGGGTTGGCTGAGGCCTTTGAAGAAACTAAATCACAACATGGCATTTCCCTCTGTCCAGACTTTCTTCCTCGTCTTCCCTCACCTGAGTCGAATATATATACAACCGAATCGCTTTGCTGTACACCCAAAACTAACCCAATATAGTAAATCAACTATATATCAATTAAAAATAAATTAATTTTAAAAGCAAAATAAGTTACCCCAGAGTTAGGAACCTAGGGAACAACAGAGCAGTCCTACCTCTGGTGGTGGTGGTTTAGTTGCTCAGTCATGTCTGACTGTTGCAACCCCATGGACTGTAGCCCATCAGAAGGTTGCCATTTCCTTCTCTAGGGGATCTTCCTGACCCAGGAATCAAACCCTGGTCTCCTGCATTGCAGGCAGATTCTTTACCAACTGAGCTAGAAGTGCTACCTCTAGCCCCTGCCCAATTCTGAAGACAGAAACGGGGACAAGACAGGAATCCCGGTGGCCTCCTGCAGGGGGAGAGAACAGGGCAACACCTGTGGCACCAGGCAGACGGGAGAGTTCTCTCTCCACACGCCTGGATTGTCATTTGCATTTCCTTCCTGGGTCAGGAAGATCCTCTGGAGAACAGCATGGCAACCCATTCCAGCATTCTTGCCTGGAGAATTCTGTGGACAAAATAGCCTGGTGGGCTGCAGTCCATGGAGTCGCAAAGAGTCAGACACGACTGAGCAACTAACGCGTGCACGCACACACACACACACACACACACACACACACACACACCCCAGTGTTGGGGCAGTGCCAAGCCTGGGACCGTGAGCGTTCCCAGTTGAGTCCTGTGCTGCCTGGACACTCTCTCCCACCCTGTCTACCCGTACTGTTGTTCTCTGCCACTCTCAGAGGCCATCAGCTGCAGAGAGGTTTTCTGTTCTGAGAGGGGATACACCTGACGATCCCCACATCCCAGGGGAGCCCATCAGAGTGGCTGTGTGGCCTGACGTCTGGGGTAATGACAGTAGACAAGGTTGTAGCTTCAGCCCCACTCCCGCCACACTCAGCCTCTTAGGGAAACTGCAGACCTCATTTTTTGCCTCCGTTTTCTCATCAGTCTGTTGAGAATGATAACATTTGTCCTTCCTTCATAGAAAGCAGTTGTGAAAAACAAATGTGATCATCATTATAATAGTATTACTTGGAGGTTACAAGTGTACTATCCAAAACCTATTTTTACATCTTCTGGAAGCAGAAATCGAGAATTGAGATTGCTGCTTGTTAGTTCTAAAATTAATTTAAAAAAATTTTTTAATATCTCATATCCTTTTATTTCTTATCACAGATGACTCAGAACTTACCCGTTTTGCTAAATGGCTTCATGTTTTTCTTCCTTGTGTGAGGTTTTGTTGTGGATCTGTATCAGCTTCATAGTTATCTAATCCCCAGTACAAAGATCTCAGATTAAAGGTCAATCAAATATGTTCAGCTTGCAAATAGAATGAATTTTGACTCCCATAATGTTGTGGTTGTTTTTTAAACATGAATTAGCTGACAACACAAATCCAGGTTTCCAGCTTTGTTAAAAAAAAATATCAGAAGATCTGCCTTCTTTTCCACGTTGCAATGATGGCTGGTGCAGAATAGCAGCTGCTCCTTAGACAGGTCATGTGAGCTCTGGTTTGCCACAGTCTCCACCACTCCCTATTGCCAGTCCTGACCAATGCCCCCAAATGCACACTTTATTAGGTGATGTGGATTGGTGGAGACCTTGGTGCTCTTAACTGTTCAGGTTGGTTGAGGAACTGGGATTAGTGAGTCTAGAGGATTGATAGGCTATTTGCAGCTTTTACAGCTCAGATCTTAGACATCCTCAGATACACCTGGATGCACTGGTTGTTTCTGTTGGTTAATGGTGCCCTAACACATTCTTTACAGCCTTCCCCTGAATGTCTCTGAGACCAATTCCATCTTGGGATAATCTTTAAAGTCTTGTTCTGTTTCCTCATTCCTACTGCTATAATTAACACCTTCATCTCATATTTATATTATAATTATATCACTATAATAATATTTACAGTGATATAAGGTATCTCAGCTTGTAAAGAATCCACCTGCAATGCAGGAGACCCTGGTTCAATTCCTGGGTTGGGAAGATCCCCTGGAGAAGGGATAGACTACCCACTCCAGTATTTTGGGCTTCCCTGGTGGTTCAGACAGTCAAGAATCCACCTGCAGTGCGGGAGACCTGGGTTCAATCCCTGGGTCAGAAAGGTCCCCTGGAGGAGGGCGTGGCATCCCACTCCAGTATTCTGGCCTGGAGAATCCTCATGGATGGAGGAGCCTGCTGGGCTACAGTCCATGGGGTCACAAAGAGTTGGACATGACTGAGCGACTAAGCACAGCATGTCTCACATTTACAATTATATCACCGATCTTTTTGTCTCTTTCTTTCTTCTACAGTCTATTTGCTTTACTGGAACAGTTAATCTTCCAACACAACATATATAATCAGCTCTCTCCTTCGCTTATAAATCCTTACTGGTTCCTGCTTCCTGAAGGATAAAGTCCAAGCTCCTTCGGAAAGACCCTCCCCCATCGAACCCTAAACCACTGCTCTGCCCCACCCCACCCCACACACACACACACTGCACTCCTCCCGTTCTCCGCATGCACCCTGACCTGTCCCCACAGAACAGCCTCTGCATTATCCGTCTCCTCAACTGGTACTTCGTTACCCGCTCGTCTCACATCTTAAAATTTCAAAGACCAGTACATTTTTTTAAAAGTGTGGGTAATGTGTGTTATTTTTATTTGGGTCAAATAAGAGATGCTTGAAGTTACAATGGTACACTTTGTTACCATCTTTATTTCATAAGAAAAAGAAAAACTGTCATATTTCAAAGATAGAAACAAACCAAAATTTCTTCAAATTGAGTATATCTAGCCTTTGGAAACACTTACCCTTATTTTTCTTATTTTCCTCAGACTGGTGATAAAATATATCACCAGCATCTGTCCAGGGCTTGCTTTTGAAACCCACTTCCCTACCCATCTTTTTCTCTCTAGAAAATTCCCACCCACCCTTCAAGATCAAGTCTGCAGGCTGCTTCTTAAAGTCTTTCCTGACTCCCCAGGTCAGAGGTAGGCCCCGTCCTCTTGTTTATATCCTTTTACGGTGTAAAATACATGAATTTTTAATGGCCACTTCTTTGGCCTGTGGAAGAGGGCTTTAACACCACAAATCACTAACACCCCTTAAAAACCTTCTGAAACATAAACCCCTTCTCCCAAATTTCCATACCCTATGGCAGCTATGCCCCCTCAGTCTCTCTTCCTCTTTTAATAATTTACTAAAAATAATTCTTAATCACAGTAAATTTGACATCTTACGTTAATTTTAGGTATACAACATAATGACAATATTTATATATATTGTGAAATAACCACCACAATGTTTAATTAACATCCATTGCCATGCACAGGTATACTTTTTTTCCTGTGATGAGAAATTTTAAGATCTACTCTTAGCAGCTTTCAAATGTACACTGTATATTATTAACTATCATTATCATGCTGCACTTTATATTCCTGTTTTTTATTTTATAACTAGAAGTTTATACTTCTGATCATCTTCATCCCATTTCCCCGCCCCTGCCTCTGGCAACCATCAGTCTGTCTTCTATGAGCTGTTGTTTTTTTCCATAGATATCACATGTAAGTGATATCATATGGATTTGTCCCCTCAAATTCCACTTCACAAAAGCCCTTAAGGTCCATCCTCTGTCCATATTGCTGCAAATGGCAGGATTTCATCCTTTTTCTAATGGGTGACCTCAATCTCTCTTAAAGGTTCTCCTCCAGCCTCTCTAGGTCCACTCCTCCATCTCTATTACCTAAAGCAGCACTGGAACAGACTTCAGTAAAACCTAAATCTGTCTTCAGCCCAGAGATAAACCACTGTGCCTTAAGCATTCCTTTAATCCAGCTTGCCACTCATCCATGTACTTAAAGTCTTGTGGCCTCAAGTAAACTGGTAAACAGCGCAGAAAGAAGTCACCTTTGCATGCGGTGCCTCACGAGTGCACACACACACGTGCGCACATACATGCACACACATATACACAGTTTGAAAAAATAAATCAATGAATGAATGAGCGAATAAAAGTGCTATAACCAATATTGATACAGTAGATGCCACTATTCAGTTCTTAGGGATATCCCTGCCACTTTCTCCCATTTAACACAACATTTTCTGTTCCTATGAATCGTCTCCTTCTCTAGAATGAGGGATAAAGCATTTTAAGACACCAGGACACCAACATCTGGCAATCCAGGCATGATGGGAGGCATGCTGCAATATGGATAAATGCCATGCTGTCTCCTTTGTGCACTCAGTCACTCGGGGTGTCCGACTCTGCGACCCCATGGACTCTTTGCTAGCCCACCAGGCTCCTCTGTCCATGGGATTCTCCAGGCAAGAATACTGGAGTGGATTGCCATTTCCTCCTCCAGGAGATCTTCCTCACCCAGGGATTGAACCCGCATCTCCTGTACTGACAGGCAGATTCTTTACCACTGAGCCACCAGGGAAGCCCTACTCTCGCCCAAGCCCCCTTCAAAGGCAGGGATTTGTAATGGTGGAACAGAATGGATATGAATGTGCTTGTAAATGTGTTCCCCACGCACCAGCTGAAATCAGCTGCATTCAGTACTTGTTCCTGTGACCCCTTTGGCCAACTTCCCGGCCCTGGCTGTCAGTTCAGTTTGAGAAGTCAGAGAGCAGAGGCTCCATGCTGGCATTGGTATGGGGACAAATTAACACAATAACTGTACCCTGGAGTTCTTAGAAACTGCCCGTGGCTCAGCCAGGCCTGTGGGAAGGGTCTCTCATGCCAGCTACACAGATTGGCTAACAAGCAATGAAATTCTGGGACGAAATCACACCCTCTGTGCTCTTTCTGCTCTTGCAAAACGTGGGCATTGTTGGTTCCCTGGAGGCTCCTTTACTACGTCCCTTATCTGTCTGGGGAGAGGGCTGCCCAAGCCATGCTGGTGGCCCGGTGGCTAGATCAGCTGGGAGAAGAATACGTGTGGCATATCCGAAGGTTTCTGTTCATTTGGTCCTTCCTTGGGTGTCTTGCTGCTTATTGGCAATTCTCACACAGAAGGCAGTCTGTTTTCAAGGTGCTTGAGAAAGGAAGTACATGTGCCCCCTTTTAAGGAATACATTATTGCTCCCCTCGGGCTGTTTCTTCAAATCCACGTCATGTCATCATTCAAAAGAAATGACATGATAGCCTGATGATGAAAACATGGAGGGCAAATGATGTCTTGTGAAGGTAGCACTCAGGTGGCAGCAACCTGGGTGACAGAAATGAGTATGTTAAAAGAGGCCTTTCTCCCTGCAGCAGAGTCTAGATCAGACCTTTCACGTACCTTATTGCTATTGTTGTGTTTTGCTTTTATTTGTATGTATAAGGGGGCATCCACAGAGCAGAAGGATATTTAGTTTTTTATCAAGATCACCCAGTTCAAAATTTAGCCCCTGAAAGATGCAATATCCTTTTTCTAGCTTCTCTGAGAGTAAGAGAAAGGGCTTTACCATCTGGTGGCTCAGACGGTAAAGAATCCACCTGCAATCCCTGGGTTGGGAAGATCTAGAGGAGGGCGTAGGAACCCGCTCCAGTATTCTAGCCTGGAGAATCCCCAGGTGGGCTACAGTCCATGGGGTTGCAAAGGGTAGGTCATGACTGAGCTGCTAAGCATGCACACGCTGAAGATAAGGCAAAGTGTGGTGATAAAGACAGACACAGGCCTTTCACAAATAACCGTGCTGTCCCTCTGCAGCCCTGGTTATCTCTCAGCCCTGGGTGTCCCTGGTGAGGCCTGCTTCCTCCTGACTCCTGAGCTGCTCACATGGTCCAGCCACCCATGACTTCTGGTGACCATGCGTGTCCGTTCTCCTGTAACCTGCCCTGACTCTGCTGACTTGCCGCAGCTTCAGCCTGTGGGAAGGTCCCCTCCACCTCTCCAGTCTAGCCTTTTTAGCAGGTTCCTTATCCCAGTGACTTGAACTTCCAGGAAAATAGTCCTTTGGTTGTTAATTCTTTACAAGTACTCTCCTTCCTGGGGTGCCTGGGCCCCACTTTCAGGGTGAATCAGGGCACATCACCCACAACCCTGAGAGACTCAGAGCCCCGGGCCCATCCTGCTGCTGACTCTGGCTCTCTCACCCCTCCTTCCTCAGCAGTGGGGAGTTAGCCTTCTAGGGACTCGGTGCTCAAACCTCAGGTCTGTCAAGCCCCACGGAGCCCATCCAACTTTTCTGCACATGCGCTGGGATCCCAGCTTTGGCCAGGATAAAAGTTCCTTCCCATGGAGCTTCTGACAGATCAAGACTGGGGCTGGATGGTCTCTCAAGTGTCCTTTGACATTCCTTGATTTTAAGGAGCGTGGGCTGGCCCCGGCAACTGGACTGTCTCTGCATCTCCCCCATGTTGGGGTATCTGAGTCTTTGGCACAATCAAAACTCTGTTGCCAGAGTTTCTGTGTTCATGTGACAGAAGAAACTGCCACCCTCTCCTTTTACATGAAATGGCTCTGGAGTCCTGAGACCCTCCTAGGGGAGGAGAAAGCAGACGTTACAGGGGAATAAGGTCTTTTGTGATTCCAACAAGAGATTCCTCAGAAGAACATCAGAAACCCAGCTCTTTTCCATTAAGGGATGGAGACCACCAGCTTCAAGAGCAGAGTGAGGGGTTTGTTAATTGAGGAGCTCCTCAGAACGGGTTCAGCTCTGCTGTGTCCAGGAAGAAGAATCACTTGTCTCTGAGAGGTGTATTTGTCTGACTAGATCAGCTAGAAGAACCCCTCCAGGCCTGCGGCCCTCCGGGCGCCCTGAGTGTGGAGAAGCACCCACCAGCGAGGGCGCACCCTGTGGGCAGGAGCGGAGCTGTTCAGAGGATGGGATGAATTTTTTAAACCGAGACAACACAGCAGACACTCGGGGCTGTGTTGAAATGAAGGGAGCATGGGGGTGCAAACTGAGGATGAGACGGCCAGGTTTGCAGGGGAAGGAAGGGCCCTGGGCATCCCCCAGGGGAGACTAGGTCGCTGGGTGGGGCCAGGAGGAGGACTGTCTGTAGGTGGAACCTGAGCCCTCACTCTCTTACATTGTAATTCCTCTTTTTTTTTTCCCCAAAACTTTTTTTTTGGTAATAAAATATATGTAACATAAAATTTGCCATGTTAACCCTTTTTAAGTATAGGATTCGGTGGCATTAAGTATATTCACGATGCTCTGCAGCCATCACTGCTACCTACTGTCTTTCCAAAGCATTTCATGATCCCAAAGAGAAATTTTGTACCCATTAGACAGCAACTCCCCTTCCCCCAACCCCTGGGAACCACTGTTCTACTGTCTGTCCGTATGAATTTGCCTATTTCAGGGATCTCACACAAACAGAATCATGCAGTATTTCTCCTTTTGTGTCTGGCTTCTTTCTCTTGGGGCTTCCCTAGTAGCTCAATTGGTAAAGAATCTGCCTGCAATACAAGAGACCCGGTTTCAATCCCTGGGTCAGGAAGATCCCCTGTAGAAGGGAATGGCCAACTGCCTCCAGTACTATTGCCTGGAGAATTCCATGGACAGAGGACCTGGTGGGCTACATTCCATGGGGTCGCAAAGAGTCAGACATGACTGTGTGACTAACTTTCCCTTCTCTTCCTTCCCTTAGCGTAATGTCTTCGAGGTTCATGTAGGTTGTAGCCTGTATCAGAACTTCCAATCCTTTCGAAGGCTGAATAATATTCCATTGTGTGTATATGCCACTTTTGTTTACCCATTCATCTGTTGATGGACATCTGTGTTGTTTGCACCTTTGGCTGTTATAAACAGTGCTGCTATGAACATCGGTAAGTCCTTGTAATTCCTTTTTACACTTGCCCCCACCTTGCAGTCTGGCGTGCTACTCTGGGGGAGATGAAAAGGGTCAGGTGGCAAAGGGGAGGCCATAGCCCTCTATCTTCCCCTAGAACTTCTGCCCAGTTTCCTGCAGGAGGGACCACAGCCCGAGTCCCCACTCAGCAACACGGGCAATGGCGGAAGCCGGCGGTGGCAGAGGAGCATCCAGCGGGGACACGTGTGGGACAGAAAGTGTGGCCGATTTCCAATTACTTCTTTATGTAAAGAACACTGCAGAAATAGGCTACACTTTATCTCCCACAAAAGTCCCTGCTAGATGCCACCCGGGGAGGGGATGGCGGCCCATCCCACATCTATTTGGTGACTGCGTTTATAGTACATAATCTGGAAGGATATGAACCAAAATGTTTGCAGTGCTTATTTTGGAGGATGGAGTTATTGGTGATATTTACTTTCATACTAGACAAAAATAGAGCTATGTCTATTTTTAAAAAATGAATGTCACGTTGACTTACTCGGATTAAAAAAAATATCAAAATATTCTATTTTAAGGCTCACTTTCAAAATGCATTGTCAACAGTCCAGTTCAACTGTCACTTCTAGCTCTGTTTAGCAGGAGGTGTTTCTACATTAGAATTGTCACCAATTTTATTGTTTCTTTTAAATGTCTATCTTAAAGACTCAATTTGTGGCATCAGCTGAGCATCCATTGCATGCATAGTGTGCTGTGTTAGGAAACTAAAAATAAGACAGATAAATATTTATACTCTTGAATTGTAATAAATCTGTGTAACATACATAAAAATATAAGATCTAAAATCAAATTTCTACCAGCCTCAATGCATGCATGCATGCTAAGCCACTTCAGTCATGTCCAACTCTATGCGACCCTATGGGCTGTAGCCTGCTAGGCTCCCCTGTCCATGGGATTCTCCAGGCAAGAATACTGGAGTGGGTTGCCATGCCCTCCTCGAGGGGATCTTCCCGACCCAGGGATTGAACTCTTGTCTCTTATGTCTCCTGCTTTGGCAGGCGGGTTCTTTGCCACTAGCACTACTTGGGAAGCCCAGTAGAACTGCTTTTATCATATGCTGTATGTATTTGGAAGGTAGAAAGCTTTATGTGCATCCACAGGGCCAGTGTGCTTAGGGTGTAGTTTTAGGGAATCCAGATGGCCCAGCTACTCCTTCTAATCCCTGCAGCCTTGGGGACCACTGCCCCAAAGAGGACAGGAACATGTTGTCACCTCAGATGCTTCCGTGGCAGGAACTTGGGTGGGTAAAGCAGGCGGGGTATAGGTGGTGACGGTGTCATTGATCTTCCAGATACAAACACTCTGAAAGGTGAAGAAGAGAGCTATTAGTAACTGTGCAGAGATGATCGGCATCATCTGGACCATGCAGGCAAATCAGGATATTATGCTCCCCGATGGATAGAAGACACATGGAATGAGGGACCTCCTGCTCCAGCTAGAGCTGGTCCTTATCTGGAGGCAGGGAGGTACAGCAGTCTTTAAAACAGGCTCAGACCAAACACGCAGTCACTGATTTATGACATCTGAGAGCAGATCCATCCTTAGCAGTCCCCTCGAGGAGCTCAGAGCAGGGGGTCCAGGCACACACCTCCTTTGAGATACGCCACAGCAGCTCAACCAGTGACACACATGCACACCATGCTCCCTTCTGTCACACTCCACCCTGAACACAACTGAAGTGTTCAATAATGTGAACTGATTGGAGAAATCATGGTCCATTCGTATGAGCCTTTACTGATACTGTCCTTAAAGATTTTTTTCAGTAAGATGGACAAAAACCTCATGATTATAATGTTGAATCCAAAAAAGACTACAGGACAACATATATAATATGAGCCCAATTATGTGAGATATATATATGCACATACACACATATATATGTATATATATTCATATATATAACAAAGCAGGAAAGAGATATATAAAAGTGCAATTTGCCCCTGGGAGGTAGGTGAGGTATGATTTTTGTTTTCTAAATTTTCCATGAGTTCTTTTTTCTTTTTTTTAAACAGTAAGTATATATTGCAAAGAACTTCCCAGGTGGCTCAGATAATAAAAAATCTGCCTACAATGCAGAAGACCCAGGTTTGATCCCTAGGTTGGGAAAATCCCCTGAAGAAAAGAATGGCTACTCAGTCCAGTATTCTTGCCTGGAGAATCCCCATGGACGGAGGAACCTGGCGGGCTACAATCCATGGGGTCACAAAAAGTCAGACATGACTGAGAGACTTACATGTCCACATCATATATTGCAAAATTGGGAAAAAGCACTTTATATGTGTGTGTTAAAGCTGAATATATATGTAGGCGGGTGTCTACCGATACTGTTTTCTCATGTGGTCTGTCCAGCACCAGTCCATCTGGCCAGAGAATCCCACATCATCTTCTTACACCCGCCCCTTGATGGTACCCTATGTCAGGATCATGCAGGGCCCATGGGAGAGCCGAAAAGGATCCTCAGAAAATATCTGCTCCCTGAATTTTCTGCCCAACCTGGTGCCAGGAAGGTGGAAGGTAGAATCTTGTTAAATATTAGCAGGAGTGACTGTGTACATATTTGTGGTGAAAATTTTAACCTGTTCTTACACAGTCTTTAAAAATGGGCTTTCCTGTGTGCAATCTGTTTTATCAATATCTCCTCTCTGCCCCACACCACCCCACAGAAAGGAAGGTTGTTGTTTGTTGGTAAAGCTGGATTCCACTGCCCAGCCATGAAAGGAGACCTAATCAAGACCCCTGTTCCTTATGTTCCCCAGGCAAGGAGGTAGGTCAGAGGGTTGTCAACACACAGTCTAGGAACAGAACCCTACTTTCTCTGTTTTGCTACCAATTCTTCAGATTAAAAAATATCACAGAAGCTGGCAAAGTTGCCGTGTTTTCCTCTTTGGATTCAATAGCAGGATATTGTATCTTCATGTGCAGTTTGTACTTCATTAGAAAGGCTTGGAGATGGCATAACAGCATTTATATTCTTAGGTTAGATTTCATTTATGAGTCTGTATTTATAATTTAGAGTTTATACTTCAATAAAAATTTTCAAATGAAGGAAAGAAATCAGTGAAGTGAAGTGAAAGTAGCTAAGTCATGTCCAACTCTTTGCAAACCCATGGACTATACAGTCCATGGAATTCTCCAGGCCAGAATACTGGAGTGGGTAGCCTTTCCCTTCTCCAGGGGATCTTCCCAACCCAGGAATCAAATCCAGGTCTCCCACATTGCAGGCGGATTCTTTACCAGCTGAGCCACAAGGGAAGCCCAAGAATACTGGGGTGGGTAGCCTATCTCTTCTCCAGGGGATCTTCCTGACCCAGGAATTGAACCGGGGTCTCCTGCATTGCAGATGGATTCTTTACCAACTGAGCTATCAGGGAAGCCCAAGAAATCAGAGCAAAGGGGAAGTAAAAGTAGAGGAGCAGGAGACTGTATGGGAAATTCGTGCGCAGGACACCTATGATGTGGTCACGCTGAATTACAGAGGTTGCGGGGGAGGCTTGTCTGTCAGTCCAGTGGTTAAGACTCAGCCTTCCAATGCAGGGGGCATGGGTTGGATTCCTGGTCAGGGAACTGAGGTCCCACATGCTGCAGAGTGTGGCCAAAAATTAAAAAAAAAAAAAAAGTTTGGGTGGGACACTCAGCCACTGAGGCCCTAATGGTTAAAGAGAATCTCAACCCAAGAGTTGCCTTATAACTGATTCAGTGAAGAGAGGACTGTGGAGCAGTCTTCTTCATGGTTCTGATCGTTTTATAGCACTATCAGCAGGGAGCTGTTACTGTGTGAAATAAGGTGGGAAGGATGGCAGAGCTAAAAGATGGAAAAGAGACTTAAGACCTGAGTCACCTCCTGCAGAAAAGACGTCCACCTACCAGGAATTTATAGTCAACATTTGGGAGTTTGTGTGTTACAACAGTTAACCTGCCCTAACACACCCAAGAGGAGAAAATGTTATCGATTCATGTCATTGCCTTTTTATATGTTTGAGTCCCTTCTCTTAAGCCTTAAGTTCCTTTGGAACCTGCCTGTATTTTTTTTAATTAAAAAAATTTTTTCTATTCCCTGAGAGTCTAGCATAGAGCTGTGCACACAATGAGTCTTCAGTACCTGCCGAATGATAGATTCAACAAGCTCCTAATGGGCTGAAACTGAGCCTTTGCCGTGTGTTTCCTGTAGTACTTGGGACAGGATTATGTGCTCTTTGTATTCATGCTCAGTTGCTCAGCCCTGTCTGACTCTTTGAAACCCCGTGGACTGTAGCTGCCAGGCTCCTCTGTGCATGGAATTTTCTAGGCAAAAATAGTGGAGCAGGTTGCCATTTCCTCCTCCAGAGGATCTTTCCAACTTAGCGATCGAATCCACGTCTCTTGCATTTCCTGCATTGGTCTTACTGTTAAGAGACTTGAGACCCAATATTCTCATAAAGACTAGAGATCTAGAGGAAAGAGATAAAATGGATATGCCCCAAAATCCATTTGGAATTTCTCTGAGATGTTTATCTTTTTAAACCCTGCAGTTATTGAATGTAATGGAAGCTTCAATAGGACTTTAACAGGCCTGTGAGTCAGGCTTGAAGTCTCTTGGCTCAGCTCCACTACAAACTGTAACCTTCAGTTTCCTTGCCTGTAAGAGGAAAAGTGATCCCCAAGGGAAATTCTATAGATTAAAGGAACACTGGCTGCCATTCAGTTATACATTTGTGTCTATATGACTATATATTCTCCACAGGATATTGATGCACCATCAGGTGTGTGAACCACTGGACAAGGTGATTTTAACCTATGAGACTGTCTTTTATAACATGGCAACACAAATTCACATTCCTGACCTAAGATTGTAGAAGTTAGAACTGCCAAGAGATAGAGGACTGAATTAATCCATCTCTTTGGGGGAAAAGAAATGAACAGTAATAACTGAAATGCACCTTTAGCTAGTCCAAAGATGAAATGGAAAAATAAACATGTTTTAAGATGATATGATAGAAGAAATATTTTCTTTGATAGGATATTAGAGAATTCGTCAAGAATTATTAAACAAGAAAGTCAAAGGTTCCATTGCAGGAACTTAATAAATATTTGTTGATTGACCAGTTGATGTGCTAATTCAAGCAGAGAAGGAATTTTGTTGCTGTTACAAAGCCAGAGTTTCTAATTGCCCATTCAGGGGGAAGATAAAAACCAAAACTCTGTGTTGCCCTTAGCAACCTAAGGGCTTTCCAGGTAGCTCAGAGGTCAAGAATCAGCCTACCAGCGCAGGAGACTCAGGCAACTCTGGTTCGATCTCTGGGTGGAAAAGATCCCCTGGAGGAGGAAATGGCAACCCACTCCAGTATTCTTGCCTGGAGAATCCCATGGACAGAGGAGCCTGGGGGCCTGCAGTCCATGGGGTGGCAAAGAGTCAGACAGGACTGAGCACACAGGCAAGCAATTTAAACTGTCCATGCCATTCATTCCAACAAGCACCAAAGAGGATTTAATGTATCCTTTAGCACAGGAAGCTAGAACTTCCACTCAAGCTTCTCTAAGGTAGATATTCTTAGTTACTTTTAGTTATGAAGAAATGTTAACATGACCTATACCCTGTACTTGCTTCCGTGGTGGCTCAGACAGTAAGGTAAGGAATCCGCCTGCAATGCAGGTAACCTGGGTTCAATCCCTGGGTTGGGAAGATCCCCTGGAGAAGGAAACGGCTACCCACTTCATTATTCTGGCCTGGAGAATTCCATGGGCAGAGGAGCCTGGTGGGCTACAGTCCATGGGATCTTAAAGAGGTGGACATGACTGAGTGACTTTCACACACCCTGTACTTGACAAAGTAGGTTTAAATGCTGAGTTCCCTCCAAGAATCTGAGGCAGAACACCTTACCCTTTAGGGGTAGCTTCATTCCCTGGCCCAGAAGAGAAGCCCAGATGATGAAGGCAGAGCTTTTCAAAACAGAAAGGATCCAAGGTCCTTTCAAAAGTGCAGCAATCAGAAGAACTATTGATTCTGAAATTGAGCAATTTCCAGTGGAACCAAAGAATTGGCATATTATAGTAATTAGAGTATGTCTTCTATTCAACACATTCCAAATTATTTTCCATTCAAATATATTCAAAATGTACTTCATATTCAGCATGTTCCTTCTTCAAACAGTATCCCCCAATTAGCCTGCATCTCCTTTCCCCTCACTAGTTGTTCCCACCTTTATTCTATTTGGAGGGCTTAGCAGTCACTTGAATGCTCTTTGCTCCAAGTTGCTCTCCTTGAAACAATGCACTCAAATTTCATATAAATTTGAATTATGCAAATTTAAAACCATGCTGTGTAAAATAGTACTAAAATATCATGGAATGGGTGCCACTTGAAATCGTGAAAATTCTTTCCAGTTCTTATGACCGATCCAGAATGCCATAACAGATCCAGAGCACCAACTTAGGGAAGTTCACACCAGTCTGGTGGCCACCTCATGATACCAGTAAACAGAAACCCCCATGACCCTTGTCTTTGTGAATCAAGCACAGAGGGTTTTTGTGTGTGATTTTGGTGACTGTAGTGATGTTATTCTATCATTCATTGTTTTGATAGCCTGACATCTTTTCTACCCTGTGATAACGCCATCTAAATTCATATAAAGTACTCTCGGTGAACATGTGCTGTAAATTACTATGTTCAGTTCAATTGCTCAGTTGTGTCCGACTCTTTGCGACCACATGAACTGCAGCACGCCAGGCCTCCCCATCCATCACCAACTCCCGGAGTCCACCCAAACCCATTTCCATTGAGTCAGTGATGCCATCCAACCATCCCATCCTCTGATGTCCCCTTCTCCTCCTGCCTTCAATCTTTCCCAGCATCAGGGTCTTTTCATATGAGTCAGCTCTTCACATCAGGTGGCCAAAGTATTGGAGTTTCAGCTTCAACATCAGTCCTTCCAATGAACACCCAGGACTGATCTCCTTTAGATGGACTATGAAATGAAGTTAAATGCAAGAATTAGGGAAGACATTGGCCATGATCCACAGAGCTGCTAATTTGGGAGAAAGGCTGCAAAATAAAAATGATACTGCCAAAACTTTTTTAAAAGCATCATTAAAGCAAAAATGTGTTACTATTTATGTATCTGAGACCATACTCTCCACACCAATTTTGTGATTATAACTATAAGAAAATTATGCTTAAATTAGGCAAGTTTTGAATGATATAGTTCTTCAGGAATGCAGTTGTCTTTAAAACATTTTCCTGTGAATATAGATTATACTCCTCCTAGATTACAACCCTTTAAGAGGAAGCAAAAACCATCTGCTATTTGCATAGTCCATACTCCAACAACATAACAGTAATCATGGTAATGTTGTTTTAGAAGCTGTCTGTTTATAAAGCAAATTGTCTCCATTTGCCCTCATTCAAGGTGAGTTTTCTTATTCTCCCCATTTTACCAGAACCCAGGGGTATAGATTCCTTGATTTGCTCACTCAGCAAGGGATGGTAGGTAAAGGAACTGTCACTTTGGAATGGGACCTTAGGGGCATCCGGATGGACTTCTAACTTTGGCCTCACCTGATTCCTCCCTCTGAACATAGGTGTGTTCTAGCAACATGGAGGGTGAGAACACTCTCTCTGTTGGTTCATAAACTAGACACTGTCCTCAAAGGAGAAGGAGAGGCTGAAGAAAGAGGCAGACAGTCCAGACTGGGGGGTGACAGGTTTAACAGGCAAGGGAACTGACATAGGGTTGTCGTGGGCCCCATAAAACAGTAGGTCTCCACACCCACCGCCAGATCTTTGGAGTTTATAGAGAGGCCTTCACTGGGTTCAGCACATATGTCATCCAGGTGGTCTCAACCACATCATCATCTCAAGGCTGTGTCCCTGGGAGCAGGGACGCAAGCTGAATGCTCGTTCTAAGGATGGGGACCTGGTGAGGAGCCTCCAGTCGCCCAGGGCCAGCTCTCGGGTCCACTGGCAGTCATTTTCCGTCTGAGACCTCCTCCCACAGGCCCCTGCGTCCTTCCTGCGTCAGCTGTGACTGTGGGCCTGTTTCCATCCCCTGGAGAACCTCTTTTCAGGCAGTAGTTTTCTCTGGGGTCGGCTTGCCATGTGCATTGCTGTTCAATGTCTGAAGTGTGTCTCTAGGAGGGTGAGGAGGGCTGGGGCTCAAGCACGTCGGAGCAGGACTGTCAGAGCTTCGGGTTCCAGCGAGGGCCATGGAGAGTGACAGGGGACTGTGCTGTTTCCAATCAGAGCTAGTCAGGAGATCTCAGGACGGGCGCTCTCTGGGCCTTGATTTCCTCACATGCGAAATAAGAGTAACACTTGTCCAAACTACTTTCAAGACTGCTGTGGACGAGGTGGGTGTTTTCCTTCTTACATAAGCCACCTAGAGCGTGACAGACCCACGGGCATGTGTCCCCGCAGGTGGGAAGCCTTCCCAATGAGGCAACATGTCCACCTTCTAGCCCTCCACCTGCTCCCTACTGGGCATGGGCCGGATTTTGCTATTTGATCGTTTACTTTGAAAAAATAAACTCAGCTTCTCAAATTCAGAGAACAAGTAGCAGATATGATAGCTGGCCAAAGGAACAGAAATACATGTGTATAAGCAAACCTACATTGTTCATTTATACGGATTCGAAATTATGTCATCTTCTTCTGTCTATAAATGAAAATCTGTAAAATTATTCAGGTGTTCAGAAGTAAAATCAGTTCAAAGTGTTTTATTGTGAAAATGCCCAGAATAGATCACTTCGATGCATTCTTGATGAATCCTCTCTCCTAGAGCTTGGCCACACCAAGGACCTAGGAGAGGACTTGTCTTGATAGATAGAAAGTGTCTTGTGGAGGTCACATGGGGGGCAGGAGGGGCCGGAAAACGCCTGAAGTTCCCAGGTGCACAGCCCAGGGGAGGGCCCTGGACAGAAGAGTCTCTTCTTCCATACCTCCACTGAAAGGTTGCTGCTGAACAATAAGACCCCGGGGTTCTTGGCCTCCGGAGGAGATGAATCCAATCCGGGGCCAGAGACGAGGCTGGATCGCTCAGAGCTTTTGTGTAATAAAGTTTTATTAAAGTATAGAGGAGATAGAGAAAGCTTCTGACATAGGCATCAGAAGGGGGCAGAAAGAGTGCCCCCTGCTAGTCTTCAGCTGGATGTTATATAGTCACTAGTAGTCTGTTAATGAAAAGAAAGGAATGTCTTAAAACTCAGAATGGCACCAGGGCCCTCATCCATAAATTGCATTTTGTGATAATCTTGGCACCAGATGATTCATCCCAGGCCATAAAACTATTGACTTGAATCTTGTAGAAGGGCAGATTATCATACAAATAGTTTTGTTTACATAGATTAGGGGAACAATATCTGAGTATAACATACTGGTTTGTCAAGTAGGTTCTGAGCCATTTGGTGGAACTTGAAGACAGAGTCTGGGGTACATTAATGTAGCTTAAGACACACATTTCCATAAGAAAAAATGTATTGGTTAACTCAAGGTTTGAGAATAGTCAGCTTCAGGTGAAACCAGGTGTCATGGCAACACAGCATTTTAAGATAAACCTCCTTTTAAATTTGTATAGAGAAGGAAAAAATATCACCAGTTTGTTTCCTCCTGCCACTTAAGAGAGAGAAAAATGTCTGGCACTTGCAGCCTATTTCCTCCATTTGGAGACCCCTGGCCTTCCTGCCTGTTACCCTCTCACCACCACGCAGGATCTTGCCCTTGGAGGCCAGCCTCTCTTTCCCCAGGCTGTCTCTAGCGTGCACAGATTTTACCTGAGTTCACAGATTTGTGGGGAGTGGTTGCACAGTGGGACTTGCTCCAGGGAAGGAGACCAGTGGGTTCTACTGTGAGAACACTGCATTCTGCCTTGTGACTGACTGATCCAGCTACCTGGAGGGCCAAGTTAAAGATCAACCTTAGTATCATTTTTCTAGATTCCATGTATATATATGCTTATAACTGTTTCATGTTGCACAGAAGAAACCAACACAACATTATAAGCAATTATCCTCCAATTAAAAATAAAAATTAAAAAAAATGAGTCTCAGTCAAGACCTGGGTAGGGCAGAGAGTAATGAGCACCCATCCCTGTAGCTATATCACTTCTCCTGGGCCTCATGCTCCCTTAAGGATGGTCATGGCTGGCAGCCTATGGCAACTGAGCTTCTCTGTTTTATTTTAAACATACCAGAATTGGGCATAAAGCAAGGGTGTTATGTTAGAGTTCTTCATAGAAAAAGAATATATGCATATAGATAGATAAAGAAATTTGTTCAAGAAATTGACTTGTGTGGTTATGGAGGCTGAGAATTACGGGTCAGCTGGTCCAAAGGTCCAAGAATTAGGAGCACCAGTGTCCAAGGGCAGGCAATGATGCCCCTGCTCAATCAGAGACAGCAAATATGCCCTTCCTGGTTTTGGTGGTGGTTGTTCTACTCAGGCCCTCAACAGAGTGGTTAATGCCCGTTAGTGAGGGAAATCATCTTTACTCAGACTACCTAGTCAAATGCTAGTCTTCCCTGGAGACACACTTGCAGAAGACACACACTTCTGTCACACCCAGAAATAGTGTTTTGCCAGCCATCTGGGCATCCCTAAGCCCAGTCAGACTGACGCACAAATTTAACCATCACAGTGTGCATTTGCCCATTGAGAACAAAGGCCTTTCATCTTATTCGTGGTATAAATTAATTGTGCAAATGAGGAATTAGCAAAATCCTCAAATTGCAGAGGATCCAGGGGAGTTCTAAACACTCCCCCCCATGCCTCCCCTATTTTGGCACTTCAATCTTTACCGTTCTGAGTTTGAGGAGGGAGCTCTGGGAGACCATGTGATTTGCCTGGGGCTACTTAGCCAATTAGCAGAAGAGCCTGGACTAGATCCCTTTCTCTGAACTCTCCAGTCTTGGGGCACGGCTTGCAGGACCTGGTTACCTGTCGGGTGGGAAAAAGATCAGGATCAGAACCTGGAACTAGTTGTCCCGACCCGAATGGGACAGGCACCTGGAACACACACATGGAGAGGCCTTGGCTAAGAGCAGGGACAGTCTGGGAAACAGAATGAGGTCTCTAAGGGCTGTGGCTACAGAAAGAGGTAGTATAACTAACGGACAGCTGTTGGCGCCCAAGAAGCTGGGAGCAGGTGCTCTTGGGAGACCTTGCAGGCAGGTGGTATTTGGTGCCCTAGTGGCAGGCAGCAGGACCTAGGCATGTTGCCCATTTCCAAGAACAGTTTTCCTGTCCCTGGGAGGGTCTCTGACACTTAGAAACTCAGTCCCATAAGGACTGAAGTGCTTGGCAAGACTCGTACATGGATATTTATACAGCCACTTGGTGCATGGATATTCAAGTTTAAGAAATAGGGTAGGAACCCACCAATCAAGTCCAAAATGGAGTCCACTTTGGGGGGTAAAGTGGGAGCACAGCAGACAGGGGCCAGGAGAAGGTGTTCGGGCCCCTAAACTCTGGACAGGATCGGCCCCGGAGGCCAGACTGAGGCTGAGTCTGCAGATTTAGGACATTTAAAGGGGGTGGTGCAAAGATAAGTTCTGCTGATCAGACAGAACTTGGCACTGACCTTCAGCCCAGTGCCCCTTTATACTGATTATTTATCTGTTAGGAGTTCTGCAGAGCTGGAGACTTCACCCTTTACCTAAAAAACAAATGAAAGGAAGGGTAAAGGAATATGAAGTTCGAATTAGCTCCTGCCAGTCTGGGGAAAGCAGCTGTATTTATGAAGATTTGGCAGTTGCATATTGGAGAACTCGAGCAAAGGAAAGCCACAGCCCCCCAAGAGTCTCCCATGGCTAGGCTTTGAGTTCTTCATGCTGACAGCTGACAAGTACTCAGTTGTGCCCATCTCTTTGCGACCCCATGGACTGTAACCCTCCAGGCTTCTTTGTCCATGGAATTCTCCAGGGCAAGAATACTGAACTGGATTGCCATTTCCTTCTTCAGGGGATCTTCCCAACCCAGGGGTCGAACCTGGGTGTCTGCTGCATTGGCAGGCAGATTCTTTACCACTAGCACCACAGAAAATGGGCACTTCACCAGTGTAATGTGTCATCCTTTGTAAAAAGCAGGGCATAAAATATGGGATCTGTCAATGAGGTGGGTGGTCACTGATGCTTGTCATGTGGGAAGAAGGGTTGAGGAGGATATCTGTGGCAGGATAGAGGTGCGGCAAGAACACTGGTCTTGGAGTTGGAAAACGTGGGTTCTGAGCAGAGCTCTGCCCTGGCGATTGCTCTGGGCTGTGTCCTCATCTCCAACTCGAGGACTGGATGCCTCGGAGATGGATGAGGAGCACATGCCATCAAGTGCCCTGAAGGAAGTTGCAGAGAATCCTTCTCCTGGAATTTCAGTTCATAGTCCCTTCCGTCTTTCTCCGCCATTCCGATACTCCAGGCTGGGTGAGAATAGAGGACTCCACTTGACGTGGCCTCTGTAGACTGACCTCGGAACTACACCAGTATTCCACAGGAGCTTGGTGGCTGGTCCTCCTAGCGATGACTGCCCTTGTGTGTGATTGCACTCTCTCTGAGAGTAGGAGGGAGAGAGGCTCCAGTCCTCTCACTCTCCACACATCTGAGATGACTGGCATCACGCTCTTTCAAACTCCCGGGGGAACAGGAGGCTGAGGTTCCCAGGGAGGCCACATAACTCCTTCGTGACTCTCCTGTACCAAGCTCCCTTATCCCTCGTTTTCCCGGGGACACATCCATTGTCCATGTCTGTGGGGCAGGTAACTCGTGCTGGACCCACTCCTGAGAGTCTTCCAGACCTTGCCCTCTGGAACTGGCCAAAGTCAGGAGGCAAGGGACTGAACATCCTAGAACTGGCATGGTCAGCCCAGGAATCAGAGAAGGGCCCCATGGGCCCTATCACGGCATATGGCATTCATTTCCTGGGCACACTATGTCTGGCACTGTGCTATCTGTGATCTATACATACCGAAGAGGTTGTCACTGTAGAGGTAAGATGAGGATGATAAAAGTTAAGCGGTTGCTCGCTGTTGAAGCTAGCAGGGGGCAAAGCAGAATCCAAGCCCAGTTGGCTAGAGAGCAAAGCCCTGCTATCTATATAATACCGCAAAAGCTCCTCCTCAGAGAGGTGCGAATTACCTGGGCTCAGGCAGTAGGACTGGGCATGAGCCAGAGAATCAAAGGCTCACAGCGCACAAGAGCAAGCCCAGGGTCCAACAGTGACCACTGAGACCCTTCCCTCCCCTTTGCTTTACCCCTTCCCCTCCTCCCTCCTGTGCCTTTACCGGTGGCAGAGACCCCCAGAGAGGTGGAGGGAGCTTCAGCTGGGTCTAGAGGTACTCCCGGAGACCAAGGCTCTGCAAACCAAACCAGGGAACCAGAGCTGTGAATTCAGTCCCACAAGGACACGTCGAACATGTACCATGGGTGCTGGATACGGACAGCTAGCATCTTCATCAGGGAGCAGGACAGTCAGCCCCGCATTGTTCTTGACGGTCGGGGCTGTGTCTGACTGGAGGCCAGGAGGGTGCCAGGCAGCGAGGGCTCAGTTGGCAGCTGAAAGCAGAGGTGAGCAGTGAGGATGCAGGGAAAGGCTCTCGAGAGACACAGGGCCCCCACCGCAGCCTGTGCAGCGACTGGCTTAGAGGGGTGCTTGTTGAATGAATAAATGAAATGTGAAGGGTGGTTTGAATTCAGACAGGAAGGAATGAATTGATGGCTCAGATGGTAAAGCGTCTGCCTGCAATGTGGGAGACCCAGGTTTGATCCCTGGGTCAGGAAGATTCCCCTGGAGAAGGAAATGGCAACCCACTCCTGTACCCTTGCTTGGAAATTCCCATGGACGGAGGAGCCTGGTGGGCTACAGTCCATGGGGTTGCAAAGAGTCGGACACGACTGAGCGACTTCACTTCTTCACTTCCAAAAATGAGGGAAAACACCGAAGAAGTCTTAGGGGCAGGGATAAGCAGGAAGAGGGAGGAATGAGTGGGGATGAAATTGGGTAGAGGTGTGTGACCGAGGAACTCAGGGCTTCGAAGGCCTCAGAAGAGTCTGTCCCTGCCACAGTCATGGCACACTGGCTACTCATGGGCTACTCATGGGCACACTGGCGTCCCCTCTGGATGGCTCATGGCCTCTCAGACTTTACTTGCTTCAAGCCAAGCTTTTGGTCTTTCTCAGCTACATCCCAGTTTTCACATCTTAGACCTACCCTTCCACTCCCTCAGGCCAAAAATCTCGGAGTCATTCCGGGCCTCTCCCTTGCTCTCACAAATGACAGCTGGTCCACCAGGGAAGCAGACAGGCTCCACCTTCACCATCTTTAGATTCTAGAATGCAGCCCCGTCTCACCGTCCGCTCAGCGCCTCCTGCCGAAGGTCACCACAGTGGCTTCTGGGCTGATCCTCTTCCACCCACCCCTGCTGCCCTAATCTGTCCTCGGTGCAGCTGCCAAAGGCATTCTTTTAAAACTGCAGGTTAGATCATGTCACTCCCTTACCCAAAACCCGTCCCTGGCTGCCATCTGTCTCAGGGTGAAAGGCCAGCATACTTACCGAGTCCGATGAAGCCGATGATCCCATGCACTTCCCGCCACCCTCCACAGCCTCACTTCCTCCTGCCCGGGCCCCCTCACTCACTCTGTTCTGGCCGTGCTGGCTCCTTGCTGGTCCTCCGATGCTCCAACCTCAGGGCCATCATAACTGCTGTTTCTTCTGCCTCTGATGTTCTTCCCCCAGGCATCACCATGGCCTATTTGTACCTTTTCTATGTCTTTTTCCAGTGTCACCTCCTCAGGAAGCTCTTCCCTCATTATCTAACCAAAAATCACATTACTCCTCTGCTTTGGCACTCTTTCTGTAATCTGACATATTTACTTCTATCTACGGCAACCAGAACGAAACTGTGTTACTGAACCCAAGCTTGCTCTGCTCGCCGCAGGATAGTGAATCTGAGAGACGGGGTGTTGAGGCAAGGGAGACACTTTAATGAGGGAGCCAGCAGACGGAGAAGATGGTAGGCTAGTGCCTCAAAATAACCATCGTGTTGGGGGTCTGGATGCCAGGTTCTTTTATAGATTAGAAATGGAGGGAGGTGAGAAAGCAAAGTAAAAAGGCCATTAATCTTGCAAATATCCCCTAGAATGGCAAGCCTCAGGCAGGGGATGTGTTAATTTCTTCCTTCCTGCCATCCACAGGTGGACGTGGTTCTGAACAAAGACACTTTAACAGTCAGGCAGAGGGGCAGGATTCTCTGAGGCAGGCCATTCTGTATGATTATAATAACAAAAGCCAACAGAAAGCAAGTCAAAGAAACAGTTTTAACATGGAGTCAGAATTGGCTTCCTCCCTGCAACCTGAGGATCAGAGTTATTGTCTGTTTTATTTATTGCTATGTAGCCCCTAGAACAGCACCAAGCACATGGTGGAAATTCAATAAATCTATGATGATTCAGTGACTGAGTGATAGAAAACTTGGTCAGGGAGGGTGTTGGAAGCAGATAATAAGAACAACTAATAATAACAGCAAGGCTTTTCAGTTTCAGCTAGTATCTGCTTCTTTGTTTGAGCTCCATCTGGGTTGGTTTCTCTTCCTCCCTTCCCCTACTCAGCACTGCTTGCAGGATCTTAGTTCCCCGACCAGGGATTGGACACGGCACCCCTGCAGTGGAAGCGCGGAGTCCTAACCACTGGACCACCAGGGAAGGAAGTCCTTCCATCTGGGTTTGGAAAGACTCTTTAGGTATCGTTACCTGTCTTCTCCCTGTTCAATCCCATTAGATGGTAGTTTTGTTGCAGGAAGGGGGACCCCTTCCAGGGCCCGAAACTGGGCTCTTGTCTAACACTCGGAAATGAATTGTCCGAGGAGACGCATGCTGACAAAGCAAGAGATTTTATTGGGAAAGGGCACCCGGGTGGAGAGCAGGAGGGTAAGGGAACCCAGGAGAACTGCTCTGCCGCATGGCTCGCAGTCTTGGGTTTTATGGTGATGGGATTAGTTTCCGGGTGGTCTTTGGCCAATCATTCTAATTCAGAGTCTTTCCTGGTGGCGCACGCATCGCTCAGCCAAGATGGATGCTAGCAAGAGGGATTCTGGGAAGTGGACGGACAGGTAGTGTCTCCTCTCGATCTTTCCCGAACTCTTCCGGCTGGTGGTGGCCTATTAGTTCCGTATTCCTTATCAGGATCTCCTGCCATAAAACAACTCATGCAAATGGTTACTATGGTGCCTGGCCAGGGTGGGCGGTTTCAATCAGTGTGCTTCCCCTAACAGTTTCATAGTTCCGTTGACAGAGAAGAGGGATTAGATGGTATTGTGAGTTAAACTGTATTCCCCTCAAAAGAGATAGAATGTCCTAACCCCCAGGACCTCAGAATGTGACCTTATTTGAAAATAGGTCCTCTACAGAGGCAATCAAGTTAAAATAAGGCATTAGGATGGATCCTATTCCAGTATAACTGATGTCTTTATAGATGTGGCAATTTGGACATGAGACAGACAGGCAGGGAGGGAAGATGACAGGAAGACACACAGTGGGAAGAGGCCTTGTGAAGATGGCAGCCGCTGGAAGCTGGGAGAGCGACATGGAACAGATTCTCATTGCAGACCCCAGAGGGAAGCAACCCACCACAACGGATCTGTCTTGGACTTCAGCCTCCAGAATTCTGAGACAACACATCTCCGTGGTTTGAAGCTGCCCCATTGGAAGTGCTGGAAAACAAGACGGATGGGATGCTTCCTCTTCACCAGGCAGTCAGCCTGATTTGGGCAGAAAACCCAGGCCTCGTCTCACCCTCATGCTGACAGCTGGGTGTGAAGATGAATGGGGATAATTGCAGACGGCATTGGCCTGAGGGGCTGAAGAACCTCATAAAGATAGGCTGGGGCACCACAATCCAGGGTTTCGGTTCCCACCTTGGCCACGCCAGGTGCTACCGCAAACCACTCCACCTTCTGGGCCTCCACACCATTACCTGTAAAGTGAGCTTCGGGGAATGAATTCTGTCTACAGCTCCAGCCAGCTCTCCATATTCCACTGTTCTACAGCATTCTCAGGGAAACATCCGTGGAAGGCAAAAGGAAGAGAACATTTGATGAAATGGTGACCTTGAAAACATTTTCAAAGTAACTCTTAATTTTCAGCACATAGTTGAGCAGTTTTAAAAACTTTGTCCATTTCCAGTAGCTGGTTTTTCCTCAGCGTTTATTTCCAGCCTGGCCTGATGTCATTGATAAAATGAACAGGCGAGTCAGTGCCATCATGGTAACTCCTAAATTAAGCTAGCTGTACCTTCTAAAGTTCCATTTCAAAGCAGAAGTGAAAAAAAATCACGGAAAGGAAGAGGCCCAAAGGAAGATCATTTTTGGTCTGTGAGAGAATAGATTTGTACCAAGGGGCCTGAAATACTACATAATTGGCAAGCTTCTTGTCAACTCTGCTACTTTGGTCCCGACAGAATTATATGTCTGTTGTGTATACTGCTATAAATAATTATCAGTTTTGCAAAAATTACATCCAGGCAGAAGAGCGAATGTCATGTGGATCTACATCTCAGAAATATCCAGATTCGGAAACAGGATTAACTGCCTCCGAAACCTGCCACCGCAGCCTGCAATCACTTGAGTATTCCAGCAACACAAGTGCAAGCACTCCCCTCCCCTCTGAAAATGGGTGTTGGGGAGGGGAGACTGTGCCAAGTTGGTCTGGACCAGACACAGCTGCTGTCTAGCCAGAAATGGGGACTTTTAGAGGTTATCTAGGCCACCTCCAATTAAACTCAAACAATTAGAATCCAGTGGGATGAAAAGACTTTTCACTGACTCATTCAACATATCCTTATCCCAGGGGCTAGACCCTAGAGATACAAAACAGACATTGTTTCTGCTTTACAAAACTTATAATTTCACATAAAATATCTGGAAATTATAATAAGATCTGGGAAGGAAACAGAAACTAACAAGGACATTTAACTTCGATAAGTGATCATTGAAAAGGTGAAATTGAGACCTGGCAGAAGGGGAAGAGCTTTTCAGGTGAAGATTGAGAGCAAGGCCACTCGAAGCAGAGGGAACAGTGTGCTCTAAGATCCTGAGATGGGAAAGTTCAGTTCAGTTCAGTTCAGTCGCTCAGTTGTGTCCGACTCTTTGTGACCCCATGAACCGCAGCACGCCAGGCCTCCCTGTCCATCACCAACTCCCAGAGTTTACTCAAACTCATGCCCATCAAGTCGGTGATGCCATCCAGCCATCTCATCCTCTGTCGTCCCCTTCTCCTCCTGCCCCCAATCCCTCCCAGCATCAGGGTCTTTTCCAATGAGTCAACTCTTCACGTGAGGTGGCCAAAGTATTGGAGTTTCAGCTTCAGCATCAGTCCTTCCAATGAACACCCAGGACTGATCTCCTTTAGGATGGACTGGTTGGATCTCCTTGCAGTCCAAGAGACTCTCAAGAGTCTTCTCCAACACCACAGTTCAAAAGCATCAATTTTTCGGTGCTCAGCTTTCTTCACAGTCCAACTCTCACATCCATACATGACCACTGGAAAAACCATAGCCTTGACTAGATGGACCTTTGTCAGCAAAGTAATGCCTCTGCTTTTTAATATGCTATCTAGGTTGGTCATAACTTTCCTTCCAAGGAGTAAGCATCTTTTAATTTCATGGCTGCAATCACCATCTGCAGTGATATTGGAGCCCAAAAAAATAAAGTCAGCCACTGTTTCCACTGTTTCCCCATCTATTTCCCATGAAGTGATAGGACCAGATGCCATGATCTTAGTTTTCTGAATGTTAAGCTTTAAGCCAACTTTTTCACTCTCCTCTTTCACTTTCATCAAGAGGCTTTTTAGTTCCTCCACGACCCAGATAATCATGATGGTGTGATCACTCACCTAGAGCCAGACAGCCTGGAATGTGAAGTCAAGTGGGCCTTAGAAAGCATCACTACAAACAAAGCTAGTGGAGGTGATGGAATTCCAGTTGAGCTATTTCAAATCCTAAAAGATGATGCTGTGAAAGTGTTACACTCAATATGCCAGCAAATTTGGAAAACTCAGCAGTGGCCACAGGAGTGGAAAAGGTCAGTTTTCATTCCAATCCCAAAGAAAGGAAATCCCAAAGAATGCTCAAACTACCGCACAGTTGTACTCATCTCACACGCTAATAAAGTAATGCTCAAAATTCTCCAAGCTAGGCTTCAGCAATACCTGAACCGTGAAGTTCCAGATGTTCAAGCTGGTTTTAGAAAAGGCAGAGGAACCAGAGATCAAATTGCCAACATCCGCTGGATCATCAAAAAAGCAAGAGAGTTCCAGAAAAACATCTATTTCTGCTTTATTAACTATGCCAAAGCCTTTGACTGTATGGATCACAATAAACTGTGGGAAATTCTGAAAGAGATGGAAATACCAGACCACCTGAACTGCCTCTTGAGAAACCTATATTCAGGTCGGGAAGCAACAGTTAGAACTGGACATGGAACAACAGACTGGTTCCAAATAGGTAAAGGAGTACGTCAAGGCTGTATATTGTCACCCTGCTTATTTAACTTATATGCAGAGTACATCATGAAAAACGCTGGTCTGGATGAAGCAGAAGCTGAAATCAAGATTGCTGGGAGAAATATCAATAACTTCAGATATGCAGATGACACCACCCTTATGGCAGAAAGTGAAGAAGAGCTAAAAAGCCTCTTGATGAAAGTGAAAGAGGAGAGTGAAATGTCTGCTATAGAACTAAAAGGAAATACCGAGATAAAAATCTGCATGTTGGACAGAGAATTATGGATCTAGAAGAACCATAGAGAAAAATTGCCAAACACCATTATTTTATGTTTTCTAAAGTTTAGACCTTCCCTAAAATCTCAGAGGCCAGTGGAAGAGGGGAAGTAAGATCCAGAATTCTGGACTATTCTGTTACCAATTTCTCGTTAGCAAAGTTGAGCAACTGAGTTTGTTTCATTCTCATTCTTCCAAAATAGCAGTAGCCCAGTATGTCATACAGCAAGTGAATCGCACATATGAACGTGATAGAAGAGGTCATTTTATGTGATTGCATTCATTTATCTGTTCTTTCTTTTTTTTGCCACTCCACACAGCGTGTGGGATCTTGGTTCTCTGACCAGGAATCGAACCCAAATCCCCTGCACTGGAAGTTCAGAGTCAACCCCTGGACCACCAGAGGAATCTCCATTCATCCATTCTTTCTTTCACTCACTTTTAACTGCTCAGTGATGTTCTCAGGGAAACCCATGAACCCACAGCATAGCTACTTTTCTGGCAAGTGTACTTCACCATGCAGTTCTCATCTCCTATGTAATTGTCTAGAGGTCAATGAGAAGGTCAGGATCTATCCCAAGCACCAGAGGCTCCCCATGCTCACTTAGGCCAGCACGTAAAAGTACTCAAGACGATCTGCTGACAGCTGAATGAGTGACTGACTGAATAGATGAACTACTCTCTCTTCTGGAGATTTCACCTGTGAGAACATAGTGCTGTATCCATTCATGCTTCTGTCTTATCTTCAAACACTGCCAATAAGGAGCTGATAGATTATTAAATGCTCATCCATCATTCAGTTCAATTCAGTCACTCAGTCCTGTCTGACTCTTTGAGACCCCCATGAACCGCAGCACGGCAAGCCTCCCTGTCCATCACCAACTCCCAGAATCTACCCAAACGCATGTCCATTGAGTCGGTGATGCCATCCAACCATCTCATCTTCTGTTGTCCCCTTCTCCTCCTGCCCCCAATCCCTCCCAGCATCAGGGTCTTTTCCAATGAGTCAACTCTTTGCATGAGGTGGCCAAAGTACTAGAGTTTCAGCTTCAACATCAGTTCTTCCAATGAACACCCAGGACTGATCTCTTTTAGGATGGACTGGCTGGATCTCCTTGTAGTCCAAGGGACTCTCAAGAGTCTTCTCCAACACCACAGTTCAAAGGCATCAATTCTTTGGTGCTCAGCTTTTTTTATAGTCCAACTCTCACATCCATACATGACCACTGGAAAAACCATAGCCTTGACTAGACGGACCTTTGTTGACAAAGTAATGTTTCTGCATTATAATATGCTGTATAGGTTGGTCATAACTTTCCTTCTAAGGAGTAAAGTCTTTTAATTTCATGGCTGCAATCACCATCTGCAATGATTTTGGAGCCCAAAACGTAGTCAGCCACTGTTTCCACTGTTTCCCCATCTATTTGCCATGAAGTGATGGGACCAGATGCCATGATCTTAGTTTTCTGAATGTTGAGCTTTAAGCCAACTTTTTCACTCTCCTCTTTCACTTTCATCAAGAAACTCTTTAGTTCTTCTTCACTTTCTGCCTTAAGGGTGGTGACATCTGCATATCAATATTGATTCCAGCTTGTGCTTCATCCAGCCCGGCATTTCTCAAGATGTACTCTGCATATAAGTTAAATAAGCAGGGTGACAATATACAGCCTTGACGTACTCCTTTTCCTGTTTGGAACCAGTCTGTTGCTCCATGTCCAGTTCTAACTGTTTCTTCCTGATCTGCATACAGGTTTCTCAAGAGGCAGGTCAGGCAGTCTGGTATTTCCATCTCTTTCAGAATTTTCCACAGTATATTGTGATCCACAGAAAGGCTTTGGCATAGTCAATAAAGCAGAAATAGATGTTTTTCTGGAACTCTCTTGCTTTTTTGATGATCCAGCGGATGTTGGCAATTTGATCTCTGGTTCCTCTGCCTTTTCTAAAACCAGCTTGAACATCTGGAACTTCACGGTTCATGTATTGCTGAAGCCTGGCTTGGAGAATTTTGAGCATTACTTTACTAGTGTGTGCTGCTGCTGCTGCTGCTGCTAAGTCGCTTCAGTCATGTCCAACTCTGTGCGACCCCATAGATGGCAGCCCATCAGGCTCCGCCATCCCTGGGATTCTCCAGGCAAGAACAAAGGAGTGGGTTGCCATTTCCTTCTCCAGTGAGTGAAAGTGAAGTCGCTCAGTCATGTCCGACTCTTTGCGACCCCATGGACTGCAGCCTACCAGGCTCCTCTGCCCATGGGATTTTCCAGGCAAGAGTACTGGAGTGGATTGCCATTGCCTTCTCCCCCTACTAGCATGTGAGATGACTGCAATTGTGTGGTAGTTTGAGCATTCTATGGCATTGCCTTTCTTTAGGATTGGAATGAAAACTGACCTTTTCCAGTCCTGTGACCACTGCTGAGTTTTCCAAATTTGCTGGCCTATTGAGTGCAGCACTTTCACAGCATCATCTTTCAGGATTTGAAATAACTCAACTGGAATTTCATCGCCTCCACTAGCTTTGTTCGTAGTGATGCTTCTTAAGTCTCACTTGACTTCACATTCCAGGATGTCTGGCTCTAGGTGAGTGATCACAGCATCATGATTATCTGGGTCATGAAGATCTTTTTGTACAGTTCTTCTGTGTATTCTTGCCACCTCTTCTTAATATCTTATGCATCTGTTAGGTCCATGCCATTTCTGTCCTTTATTGAGCCCATCTTTGTATGATATATTCCCTTGGTATCTCTAATTTTCTTGAAGAGATCTCCAGTCTCTCCCATTCTATTGTTTTCCTCTTTTTCTTTGCACTGATCACTGAGGAAGACTTTCTTATCTCTGTTTGCTTTTCTTTGAAACTCTGCATTCAAATGGGTATATCTTTCCTTTTCTCCTTTGCTTTTCGCTTCTCATCACAGCTATTTGTATGGCTTCCTCAGACAGCCATTTTGCTTTTTGGCATTTCTTTTTCTCGGAGATGGTCTTGATTCCTGTCTCCTGTACAATGTCGTGAACCTCCGTCCATAGTTCATCAGGCACTCTATCAGATCTAGTCCCTTAAATCTATTTCTCACTTCCACTCTATAATCATAAGGGATTTGATTTAGGTCATACCTGAATGGTCTAGTGGTTTTCCCCACTTTCTTCAATTTAAGTCTGAATTTGGCAATAAGGAGTTCATGATCTGAGCCACAGTCAGCTCCTAGTCTTGTTTTTTCTGACTGTATAGAGCTTCTCCATCTTTGGCTGCGAAGAATATAATCAATCTGATTTTGGTGTTGACCATCTGGTGATGTCCATGTGTAGAGTCTTCTCTTGTGTTGTTGGAAAAGGGTGTTTGCTATGACCAGTGCGTTCTCTCGGCAGAACTCTATTAGCCTTTGCCCTGCTTCATTCTGTACTCCAAGACCAAATTTGCCTGTTACTCCAGGCATTTCTTGACTTCTTATTTTTGTATTCCAGTCTGCTGTAATGAAAAGAACATCATTTTTGGGAGTTATTTCTAGAAGGTCTTGTAGGTCTTCATAGAACCGTTCAACTTCAGCTTCTTCAGCATTACTGGTTGGGGCATAGGCTTGGATTGCCATGATATTGAATGGTTTGCCTTGGAAACGAACAGAGATCATGCTGTCGTTTTTGAAATTGCATCCAAGTACTGCATTTTGGACTCTTTTGTTGACTATTATGGCTACTCCGTTTCTTCCTCTAAGAGATTCCTGCACACAGTAGTAGATGTAATGGTCATCTGAGTTAAATTCATCCATTCCAGTTCATCTTAGTTCGCTGATTGCTAGAATGTTGATGTTCACTCTTGCCATCTCCTGTTTGACCACTTCCAATTTGCCTTGATTCATGGACCTAACATTCCAGGTTCCTATGCAATATTGCTCTTTCCAGCATCAGGCCTTGCTTCTATCACCAGTCCCAACCACAACTGGGTGTTGTTTTTTCTTCGGCTCCATCCCTTCATTCTTTCTGGAGTTATTTCTCCAATGATCTCCAGTAGCATATTGGGTACCTAGTGACCCGGGGAGTTCACCTCTCAGTGTCCTATCTTTTTGCCTTTTCATACTGTTCATGGGGTTCACAAGGCAAGAATACTGAAGTGGTTTGCCATTCCCTTCTCCAGAGGACCACATTCTGTCAGACCTCTCCACCATGACCCATCAGTCTTGGGTGGCCCCACACAGCATGGCTTAGTTTCATTGAGTTAGACAAGGCTGTGGTCCATGTGATCAGATTGGCTAGTTGTCTGTACTTGTGGTTTCAGTCTGTCTGCCCTCTGATGCCCTCTCTCAGTTCCTACTATCTTACTGGAGTTTCTCTTACCTTGGACCTGGGGTATCTCTTCACAGCTGCTCCAGCAAAGCACAGCCGCTGCTCCTTGCCTTGGACGTGGGGTAGCTCCTCTCGGCCGCTCCTGTGCCGTCTCAGCCACCATAAAAGATCACTAAAATCCAGTAGCAAAGTTTACCATGATATTCATAAATATTTTCTCAATTACATTTCTTGTTGTTTCTAATAGGTATAATACATGCATGATTTCAAAGTCAAAGCAGTGTAACAAGGTGACTTTGTGAAGTGTCATTCCCACCTGCCCCCAGTTCCCCTGTCCCCCAAGCCCCATTTCCACCCTCTAGGTAGAGACTGATTTGTCTCGGACAGTCCCAAGCTGTACCTATTATCTTGGTGTAAGTGTTCATAGTGACCTCTTTCACCCTCAAAAATATCCCATTTAGGCAGAAAAAATAATTTGGTTACCCTAGCTGTTGTTAATCACTTTCACTACTTCCTTCAAGCTTTTCTTAATGCAAAATCAAACAAATAAGAAATATATGACTTATTTAACCATTCTGCTACTGATGGGCAGGTGACTTATTTCCTGTTGTTTGGTATTACAATCCATGTGGTAAGGCCATATCATTTACATATGTGGAGTTGTGTCTACAGGAAAGTACTTCAAGGCAGGATTGCTGGGTCAAATGGCACATGAATTTGTAATTTTGACAGAAATTGCCAAATTTCCCTCCATTGGGGTTGTGACCATCTGCAATCCTAAAACAAGGTATGAGAAATCCTTTATAGCCTTGCTCTCAAAATCACAGATTATATGACTTGATCCAAAATTAGCAGCTGTGACCTAGAGGGGAACATTATTGGTTAATCCCTTCCCCAGAACCCGACTTGGCTCCCTGGACCTGCCAAAGAAATACTCAGGTCAGTTCAGTTCAGTCGCTAAGGCGTATCTGACTTTTTGTGACCCCATGGACTGCAGCAGGCCAGGCTTCCCTGTCCATCACCAACTCCCGGAGTTTACTCAAACTCATGTCCATTGAGTCAATGATGCCATCCAACCATCTCATCTTCTGTTGTCCCCTTCTCCTCCTGCCTTCAATCTTTCCCAGTATCAGGGTCTTTTCCAATGAATCAGTTCTTCACATCAGGTGCCCAAAGTATTGGACTTTCAGCTTCAACATCAGTCCTTCCAATGAATATTCAGAACTAATCTCCTTTAGGATGGACTGGTTTGATCTCATTGCAGTCCAAGGGATTCTCAAGAGTCTTCTCTAACACCACAGTTCAAAAGCATCAATTCTTCAGCGCTCAGCCTTCTTTATAGTCCAACTCTCACATCCATACATTACTATTGGAAAAACCAAAGCTTTGATTAGACAGAACTTTGTTGGCAAAGTAATGTCTCTGCTTTTTAATATGTTGTCTAGGTATGTCATAGCTTTTCTTCCAAGGAGCAAGCATCTTTTAATTTCATGGCTGCAATCACCATCTGCAGTGAATTTGGAACCCCCAAAAATAAAGTCTGTCACATTTCCATTGTTTCCTCATCTATTTGCCATGAAGTGATGGGACCAGATGCCATGATCTTAGTTTTCTGAATGTTGCGTTTTAAGCCAACTTTTTCACTCTCCTCTTTCACTTTCATCAAGAGGCTCTTTAGTTTCTTCATCACTTTCTGCCATAAGGGTGGTGTCATATGCGTATCTGAGGTTATTGATATTTCTCCTGGCAATCTTGATTCCAGCTTGTGCTTCACCCAGCCTGGCATTTCGCATGATACACTCTGCATAGAAATTGAACAAGCAGGATGACAATATGCAGCCTTGACGTACTCCTTTCCTAATTTAGAATCAGTCTGTTGTTCCATGTCCAGTTCTAACTTGCTTCTTGACCTGCATACAGGTTTCTCAAGAGGCAGGTAAGGTGATCTGGTATTCCCATCTCTTAAAGAATTTTTCACAGTTTGTTGTGATCCACACAGTCAAAGGCTTTGGTATAGTCAATAAAGCAGAAGTAGATGTTTTCCTGGAACTCTCTTGCTTTTTCAGTGATCCAAAGAAATGCTAGGATAAATATTTTGTTCCAATAAAGTGATGTAAGTTAAAAAAAAAATCTTTATTTTTTTTAGCCGATGAAAGCCGATCAAAGGCTTTCATCAATACTAGGAACTTTTGGTATTTTCCTATCTTTTATTCCTAATGATTAATAGTTTTTCTCTTAAATCTCCTAACAATATGATTCAAACTGGTGGTTTTCTTAGTCAGATGCATACTGATTTCTAAGAACTATGAAGATTGTCCTGTCAATAAATAGGAATATATTGAGGGTGCATAGTGATTTGGTGCATAGCACTTACACATCATCACAGATTTCAAACCTTTGGACCAATGCAGAAAGTTGAATTAATTGCCTATATCCTACTGTTACAGTGGCCTTGCTAGAATAAGGAAAATGAACCCAATTGGAAGCTGAAAATCAGGCTCATCAGTGAAGAGTTCCTCAAACTGTGGCCCTTGGGCCACCTACTTCCGAGTCATCTGGAGTGCTTATTCAAAGGGTAGATTCCTAGACTGGCTTTCTCTACTGAGTTTCTCTGTTAGAGGCTTTTCACATCATTGTTCTAATCATTTACACTATTGTTTATAATTATCAACCAAAAGCCGTGTACAGGACACCAGGTCAGTGCTCTGTAGAAATCTCCTAGCTCCCTTCACCCTGATTTTTATCTTATTTATTTATTTTGGCTGCACCACCCAGCTTGCAGGATCTTAGTTCCCTGACTAGGGATCAAATCTGTGGCCCCTGCGGTGGAAACATTGTATTTTAACCACTCCACACTCTGATTTTTAGAGAAACTTTGACTTCTGTTTTTTCCATTGTCTCATGATTTTTAAAAAGTATTTTGTTATGGAAAAATTTCAAATAAGGTGAAAGGTTAGTACACTGACCTTCATGTATCCCTGATCATTTTTAGCAATTATCAACTCATAGCTGATTCTGTTTCATCTCTATCCCTACCAGTGCCCCCCCACCCCCATCTCTAGAAGTCTTTATTGTTGTTCAGTTGCTCAGTCATGTCTGACTCTTTGTGACCCCATGGACTGCAGCACTCGAGGCTTTCCTGTCCTCCACCATCCTGGAGCTGCTCAACTTCATGTCCACTGAGTCACTGATGCCATCCAATCATCTCATCCTCTGTTGTCCCCTTCTCCTCCTGCCTTCAATCTTTCCCAGAATCAGGTCTTTCCCAATGAGTTGACTCTTCGCATCAGATGGCCAAAGTATTGGAGCTTCAGCATCAGTCCTTCCAATGACTATTCAGGGTTGATTTCCTTTAGGATTGACTGGCTGGGTCTCCTTGCAGTACAAGGGACTCTCAAGAGTCTTCTCCAACACCATAGTTCAAAAACATCAGTCTAGTCAAAACTATGATTTTTCCAGTAGTCCTGTACAGATGTGAGAGTTGGACCATAAAGAAGGCTGAGTGCCGAAGAATTGAGTCAAAATCATAGTTTTGACTAGACAGACCTTTGTTGACAAAGTAATGTCTCTGCTTTTTAATACACTGTCTAAGTTTGTCATAGCTTTCTTCCAAGGAGCAAGCATCTTTTAATTTCATGGCTGCAGTCACCATTTGCAGTGATTTTGGAGCCCATGAAAATAAAATCTGTCACTGTTTCCATTGTTTCCCTATTCATTTGCCAGGAGGTGATGGGACCGGATGCCATGATCTTAGTTTTTTTAATGTTGAGTTTTAAGGCAGCTTTTTCACTCTCCTCTTTCACCTTCATCAAGAGGTTCTTTAGTTCCTCTTTGCTCTCTGCCAGAAGATGCCTAAGATCTGCATATCTTAGGTTATTGATATTTCTCCTGGCATATTTCATCTATGAATATATTTTTGTACATAACAAGAGTTCATCCTGCTCCCATAGAGGAGCAGCCAATTGGAGAAGGGGCCAGAGAGGCGCCGGGTGTGGGGAGGAAGTGCCCTGGAGAGAGAGTGACCGAGCAGGGTGTCTGGTGGAGTGCCTCTGGGCTGGCTGGTAGCCTGCTATGAGGAGTCTGTCTGAGGTACATTCTGAGGTCCCCAGGCTCTAAAAGGCAGTCCTGTCCTGTCTGCTGAAGGGGCTGTTCCTGCTGGGCTGGTAGGGGTCAGACATGCCGGCACTCACTGAGGCCACGCGCTGGGCTGGGGAGAAGCCATCCTGACATAGACACCACTGAGCATTGATGGCTAAGTGCGTCTTTGCTGTAAGCGAAGTGCTTTGGTGTGGCCTGAATAATATTCCACACCTCTCCCACACTTCAGTAGGCTTGCTTTCTGTATTTCATCAGCATTTTGTCTTCACTCCGTTACCTTGCATTCACTTTCCTGCAGTCCTCAATATCCTATCTGAATTGGAAGTGAATTTTTCTCCCCTTTTAAAGAAAAAAAATGGCCCTAGGCAATATAATAATTTCTGTTCCTTTAGAGAAAACCCAAGCACTTCATTGACTGTGTGATAGAATGCCATTTTCTGCTTTTGGAGCCATGATCGACTCTCACTTGTAGTCCTCTAAAACCCCAAAGCCTTCATCCCACTGTGCTACTGACCGAGGCAGGGAACCCATAGCCTGCACCTCTCCGGTCAGTAACACAAGCAGCAAAAATGAACCACAAACCCAGACTGCAGGTGCTGCAAAAGAGATCTTTTTATCAATCTCGGAGTCATAACATTTCCTATGAAATCCTGAGAGTGGACATATGAAGACAAGGCTCTTGATTGACCTTTGTCCCCTAAACCAAAGAGCTTCTTGCTGTTGGAACTGCTTTTCACATCCTGCTTTCTACAGGGTTGTTTTTGTAATCCAACACATTCCCAACAGCAAAAACCTTTCATCATTAGATAAACTCTGTTTAAAAGAGAGATATTTCTTCATTCTTAAGACACCATTCTGTAATCTTGTGAAAGGCCGTGATTTTGATGCAAGATGAACACTTGGGACAGTCTCAGGTTTCTCAGCCAAGTCAGCACTTTGCTATGTGAGCACTTCACTGCTCGGGGCACTTAGTAGAAGCTTGGAAGCCTGTTGGGCAGAATCAGCTTCTGTACAAGGCACCCTGGAACAAAGAAAAGGCACTTTATTCCATTTTCCTTCTTGCATCTTTAATAGCTTGGTAAATAGCACCTTAATAAAAGTCTGAAAAATGTAAGCTAAGAAATGTAGAAATAGAATAGTTAGCTACCTTTCCACCCATATAATTGAAAAATATTTCAAAAAATCATAATGCCCTAAGTTAGGAATAATGTGGAAAAGGAGGTCACTGGTAATGGGAATTTAAGCTGGAATAACTCTTCTGAAGAGTCATTTGGCAATATCTATCAAAACCCCTTTCAGACACATGTCCTTTAAACTACTAATCTCCTTCCCAAGAAAATAATCAAACTGAGTTTGAAACTGTCTGCAACAGATGTTTATGATTGGAGAAAATTTAGTGTCTAAGAACGAGGATTGGGTTGAATTGTTATAAATTTGTAAAATGGAAATCTCTGAATTCCTAAAAACGAGGTAGAGCTGTATTTTTTGGCATGGAACTATTCCACAGTACATTTTTTCTTTTGCGTATATTTCTGGTGTGTTTTATCCCCTCTCTTTGCAATGGTGGCTGCTACATCAGCAATGTGTGTGTGTGTCTGTGTTAGTTACTCGGTCGTGTCCAACTCTTTGCAACCCCATGGACTATAGCTCACCAGGTTCCCCTGTCCATGGGATTCTCCAGGCAAGAGTACTGGATTGGGTAGCCACTCCCTTCTCCAGGGGATCTTCCCAACCCTGGGACTGAATCTGGGTCTCCTGCATTGCAGGCAGATTCTTTTCAGTCTGAACCACCAGAGAACCCCACCATCAGCAATAACTAACATCAATAAACAATCAAGTACTCTTCCATTGAAATCTAAATAGACATTAGAATTCTGGAGGGATGTGAGTATTGTTACAGTTTCATTAAAATAGTACAAGGAAACCTGCTGGTTCCTTTAATGAAATCAAGCTCAGAGGTCATCCGAGAGGTCAGACCTTTTGGGAGAAAGTAGCTGAACCGTGTAGTCACAAGTCTTCTCAGATAATCACCTTCCATCATCATCCTTGGAGGAGACCATAGATGGAATATTTTCTTATCCCATACTTTCCTCAAAAAGATCTTGATGGAAAAGTGAAATTAGTGCAGCTGGAAAATTAGACATAAAGTGACAAAATGCTAATTTAATACTGAGGTAGCTAAAAATGAGGCAGGCTTTTATTATTTAAAAGCCTTTAAATCTAAAAGGTATGTTTCTAGACATTAATTTCAAAGGGACCAAAATGGAGAGCAACATCGAGGTGGGTAGAGAAAAATGCTTAACAACAATTAGAAATTTGGTATGAATTCTCCCCAAACAATGCAAAGTTTATTTACAAGTTTACAGATTTATTCATTAAACATTTATCAAGTGCCTATTGTGTGGAAGCTCAGATATACAAAGATGAGCAGGCTCTCTCTTCTCCTCAGATAGCTCCCAGTCAGGCTGCCCTGGATTTGCTAGGGAATTAGACTATGTTCTAGTTCTGTTCTACATGGGCGAGCCCCCTTCTGCATAACCATCAGTGACCCATGCCATTCATGTTTCCCATAGTTAAATAACTAACGGGTTGTTTCAGTGTCACACATATCCCCATACTTTTGGGTGTCCTGGGGTTCAGTCTTGGTCCCTCTTCTTTGTACACATTCTTCTCCTGGGTGATCCCATCTAGTCTCATGGCTTTCAGTGGGTAAAAATCCACCTGCAATGCAGGAGACACAGAAGATGCAGGTTTGATCCTTGGGTCAGGAGGAAATGACAACCAACTCCAGCATCCTTGTCTGGGAAACCCCATGGACAGAGGAGCTCAGTGGGCTACCATCCATGGGGTCACAAATAATCGGACACGACTGAGCATGAGCACAGACAGAAATGCTGACTTCAGATTGTCTCTTCAGCCCCTGCCTTTCCTGAGTTCCACAGTCAGATTTTCAGTAGCCTATATGACATCACACTTGGACATCTAACACACATCTCAGATCTCTCTGGGGACAGTGGCTCAGATCCTGTGCGCCCGTTGACCAGCCCAGCTGTAAGCAGGTGCGAAACTCTGCTGATGCTTTTGCTCCTCACAAGAGGAGAAAGGATGAGGGACCCATCTCTCTCTGTTGTTCACTTGCTTCTTTCCTCAGTTACTTCTGTTCCTTGATCCCTTGACTCTGAGTTTGGAATTCTGCCAGGAGCTCTCCTGACCCCAAAGCTACCTTCTGTTTGTGTTCTGGATTAGGGTTTCCTCAGTTAATATGATCCCATCTGCTTTTTTATCATTCATGAATTTCTCAAAGTTTTAAGGTTTCTGGTTGTGCTTATTTTATGTGTCTTTTTAATTCATTCTTTTAATGTTTTAAGGTATTTAAACCTTAAATGTGGGTGATTCGCACAAGGGTAAAACGTACACTCGGTTTTCCATCTCAATCCAATCAGTATCTGTTCTCTTTCTTGTAGATTCAGTGTTGTACTGAAGATAAGTCAGTTATTTTTTGAATTATTGTCCTGTGCTCCAGGACTAAAATGCCTTCATGTGTGGTATGTGTGGCATGTGTGTGGCATGTGTGAGGCATGTGTGGCACTACTTTACCCACACACTAAGTGATACTCAGATGTTTGCTGATGACTTGGAGGGCAATCAGAGGTCTGGTGGATATTGTTTGCTTCGGCTATGAATTCTCACTTCCGTCTGTGTCTCTCTATTGTAACCAGTGGTCTTGTGTTTCATACAGTTGCCTCTCCTTTAGACAAAAAAAAAAATATGCATGTGCTTTATAGAAGCTTTTGCTTCTCAATACTGCCATCCCAGGGGGAAGATTTTTGTTTTTGCAATTACATTACATAAGAGAAAGTTCCCCAGATTATTCCTTTATAAATGTGTGATATTCTACTATAATTTTTTAAGCCTTGAAACAAAGTAAAATCAAGTTTAAGCTGAGAGCCTGTGTTTGAAGATAGCAATATATAATTTACTTCTCAAATTGTTCTCTTATCTTCAGAGTATGGGGAGAAAGAAAAATTATGTTAATATCCTCTGATCTTAAAATGTAATATCCTGTACCTCGGTAGTTAGGCAAGAAGGTTGTGATTGTTAATTTCATATGGCAGCTTGACTGGGCCATGATGCCCAAATATTTGGCAGACATTAGTCTGGATGTTTCTGTGAAGATGTTTTTTTGTTTAGATTTACATCTGAATTTGTGGACTTTGTGTAAAGCAAACAGCTCTCCATAAGGCGGGTGTGTCTTATCCAACCAGTTGAAGGTCTTAATTGAACAAATACTAATCTCCCTCAAGTAGGAAGGAATTCTGCTAGCAGATGGATGGCCTTTTGAATTGAACTGCAGTATCAGCTCTTCCAGTGTCTCCAAGTTGCTGACCCATCCTGCAAATTTTGGACTTCCAGTCTCCATAATAGTCTTAACTGATTCTTTAAAGTAAATCTTTTTATACATATATACATGTATATGTATATATATTTTTATATCTTTATACATGTAAATCTTTTTATATGTGTGTACACACACACAGACACACACACACACTTTGAACCCCCTAAATTGACTTGAAGCTGTTATATATCCTCTCACTGGGGGGGGGGGGGGGGCAGATGGTACAGAAATAAGAGTGAACACTACATATATTCATGTATCTCCTTTGAGACTAGGGGTCAAAATTCCTTCTCCAGAGACCTTTTGGGATCCACTTGCTTATTACTGCCTTTGTATACCCTCCTGGACTATGAACTCTGTTCGTCTACTAAAAACCATGATGGCAACCTTGCTTCTAATCCACTGAGCATTTTCTGGATGTTGGATTCAGCTCGGTTACCAGAATCACTATACATACCTTCATTCCTTCATTCTTATCTAGAATTTGCACTGCTTCTATCTCCCAGTCTTCTGGACTTCCCAGTCACTAAATTATGCCTTTGTGTTCAGATAAATAACATTTGCTCATCTCATCATCGACTGGACTCTGGGTCCCAGCCAGGCCAGGTATTCTGCCCTGCTTCCCAGACAGTAACCACACTGAGCACCACAGAACTTAGACTCTCTTTTCCTGATTGTCATGACAACCTTACAAATTTATGTTTATGTGTCCTTTGTTATAATTTCTAATTTAGTTCATGTATTTTAATGTTAGAGTCTATGATATAAAGTTCACCTTGATAAGAAGGTCAAAATTTTACAAATAGGAAAAGAAAACCACTTTTCAAAAATTCAATGCTAACTATATCATCACAAACTAATGTTGAACTTGGAAAATTGAGACCTGAGAATGCCGATTAAAAAACTAATTGAGCAGTTCTAAGTCCTTTAACAGTACAGAACTAGATGTGCAGATTCTACTTGAATCAGTCCAGTCAAGTCAGGGGTTGACTTGACAGCAGTTATTTTAACAGACAAGTTAATATAAAGCATTATTAACTAGGTAACTACAATAGCTTCCTATTGCTACTGTTAACAAATTACCACAAGTTGAATGGCTTAGGACAACACATTTATTACCTTATAGTTTTGGAGGTCAGAGGTCCAAAATCAGTTTCACTGGACTAAAATCAAGGTGTCAGCAGAATTCTGTTTCTTCTGGAGGCTCTAGGGGACAATGTGTTTCTTTGTCTTTTCCAGCTTTGAGAGATCACCTGCATTTCTTGTCTCACTGGCCTTACATCAATCCAACCTCTGCTTTCTTTGTCATGACTCCTTCTCTGACTCTGACCTTCCTGCCTCTTTCTCGGATCAACCCTTGTGATTATATTACAGATGATAGTCCAGGATAATCTTCCCATCTCAAGGTCCTTAAATTAACTACAAAGTTCTTTTTGTTGAGTAAGGTAACATATTCACAGGTGTTGGGGACTAGGATGTGAATATCTTTGGGGGATCATTATTCTACCCATCAAAGTAACCAACAAGGCAAAAATAGAAGAATAAGGTTTCACACTTCCCAAGACTGAATCAGCAAGTACAGGAAGCAGCAATTCCCCTAGGGCTCCAATGAAGGGACGATTTTAGAATGTTTAAAACTTGGATGCTTAGAAAAGGGGCTACAGAGCAGACATCTGGGCTCTGAGGCCAGATACCTGGCGCCTAGTACTGGTGTGCCTGAAGGGGACCATGAGGCAGGTTCTTGAAATGTTAGGAGAGCTGCAAACTGTTGCATTCTGAACAAAACACAGCTGCAGTGGAGAAGCAAGGCTTCTGATGCAGACCAGAACCGGAAGCAAACAGGAAGCCCACCGGAAGCTCCAGAAGGAGTAGATCCTTCTTCCCTCCCACCTGGCTTCCTCTAGGGCTCCTTACTGGCACCAAGAGGGAGCCAGCTGGGAAAAGAAAAATGTGTATGGAGTCCCAGCCCCACTATTATAACACCAAATACAGAAAGTAAGCTGAAACTTGAGAGACAATAGCTTTAACAACTGGCAGAGGACTCAACTTAATGAAGAGCAAAGAGCATAAATCAACCAACTGTTTATATTACTTATCCTGGAATTATGACTTTCCCCCTCAGTTCGTTGGGGTTTTTTGATATGTTACAGCTTCAGACGACCTTGAGACATATGTAAGGAAACTAGTGTTTTTAGATATACTTGAGATAATGCAAAGATTTCCAAAGTTTTTAGAAAGAATACACTCTTGGATTGTTTAGTTTTACAGCATCCCACGGGATCTCCATTAATCCCTTCTGGTATATATTTAGTTTTTGATTAAACAAATCACAAGTGGTAATTCATTTGTTTGGGGATTTCATACCTTTCTTCAAGCCAACTCAAGATAGCTCAACACAAGGAGAGGGTTTCTGGATCAAATCAGTGGATGATTTCATCAAACTGTAGCATCATAATTCACGAAAAGAAACCCATAGAGGAGACACTGAGTCAGAAAGTGAGATTAAGAGAAATATATCCTATTTTGAGAGCGAAGTCTATGCATTTTCACTTACATTTTGGCTTCATATTTTAATGGCTTGTATGAACATTGAAGAGCCTCTTGATGAAAGTGAAAGAGGAGAGTGAAAAAGTTGGCTTAAAACTCAACATTCAGAAAACTAAGATCATGGCATCCGGTTCCATCACTTCATGGCAAATAGATGGGGAAACAATGGAAACCGTGACAGACTTTATTTTCTTGGGCTCCAAAATCCCTGCAAATGGTGACTGCAGCCATGAAATTAAAAGATGCTTGCTCCTTAGAAGAAATATATGACCAACCTAGACAGCATATTAAAAAGCAGAGACATAACTTTGTCAACAAAGATCTGTCTAGTCAAAGCTATGGTTTTTCCAGTAGTCGTGTATGGATGTGAGAGTTGGACTATAAAGAAAGCTGAGCACTGAAGAATTGATGTTTTTGAACCATGGTGTTGGAGAAGACTCTTGAGAGTCCCTTGGACTGCAAGGAGATCCAACCAGTCAATCCTAAAGGAAATCAGTCCTGAATATTCATTGGAAGGACTGACGCTGAAGCTGAAACTCCAATACTTTAGCCACCTGACATGAAGAACTGACTCATTTGAAAAGACCCTGATGCTGGGAAAGATTGAAGGCAGGAGGAGAAGGGGACGGCAGAGGATGAGATGATTGGATGGCATCATTGACTGATGGACATGAGTTTGAGTAAGCTCCGGGAGTTGGTGATGGACAGGAAAGCCTGGCATGCTGCAGTCCATGGGGTTGCAGAGTCAGACACAGTTGAGTGACTGAACTGATGAACACAGTCTTTCTAGACCTGGTTTTCAGTTTTCATATACCAGATTTGTGTTCTGCAGTACTATGTACTTAAAAACTTTGCATGCATTTAGTAACTTAGCCTTAAAATGTATGAGGCAAAAATTAACCTAACTGCTGGAAGAAATAGATAAATCTACAGCCATAGTGTGAAATTTTAACATACCTTTCTCATTAAGGAGAAGAAAAATATAGATTTGAACTGGAAATTAGCAAATTTGACCTAACTGATATGCAAAGGATATTTCCTCTAACACTGCAAATTTAATTTTTTGAAGTGTACTTGAAATATTTATAAAAATTACCAGATGTTGGGTTTTAATAAAGATCTCAACCCATATCAAAGGACCGAAATTACATAAAGTTTCCTGTCTGGCAGAAGTGGAATTACATTAGAAATAAATGCTAAAAAAGAGCATTTGAAGATCCCTCCATGTATAAAAATTAAGAATTATCCTTTAAATAACATTTTCCATCTTGTTTTCTGAGGCCAGTGTTATATTGATACCAAAACCTGTCAAGAACATTATAAGAAAGGAAAATTACAGGGAATACGACATAATGTTTTATAGAATTGTAAAAAAACAAAATCAACTATTAGCAAAACAAATCTAGTAATGTCTAGTGAATGCAGTATGACTATATTGGACTACTTCAAGAATGCAAGAGTGGTTTAACATTCAGGATGCCCCCGCAGAATGGAGACAGGCCTTCTGGCTGGAACTATATATTACACCCTGATTTACTGTGACCCAGGAAAAGCTGCCAAGGATGGATGTCTTCATCAGAGGATATGGGTTTGGTATAGTTGGATAGATCTGAGAGACAAGTTTTGTAGTGGAGGGGACTTTTATACTTCTGGTCATGCTTACACTGATGCAGGAAAAGCACCAGGAAAGCTAGAAACCAAATATAAGATCAGCAACTATGGGCTTGTGTATGTGTGTGTGCTCAGTCGTGTCTGACTCTTGGCCATCTCGTATACTATAGCCCACCATGCTCCTTTGTGCGTGGGGTTTTCCCAGCAAGAATTCTGGACTAGGGCTTCCTGAGTGGCTCAGTGCTAAAGAATCCACCTGCCAATGCAAGAGACATGGATTCAATCCCTGATCTGGGAAGATCCCACATGTTGAGGAGCAACTGTGCTCTAGAATGCAGGAGCCACAACTATTGAGGCCACGTGCTGCAGCTACTGAAATCCAGGCACCCTAGAGCCCAGACTCTGCAACAAGGGGAGCTGCTACAATGAGAAGCCCACACACCACGACTAGAGAAAAAGCCCACATAGCAACGAAGACCCAGACAGCCTAAATAAATAAATAAAGTTATGTTTAAAATGTTTGTTAAGAATATTGGAGTGGGGTGCCATTTCCTTCACTAGGGGATCTTTCCAGCCCAGGGGTTGACTGACCCCTCATCTCCTGCATCTCCTGCATTGGCAGGCGCATTCTTTACCACTGAACCACCTGGAAAGCCTACCCATGGGCTTACTGACACTCTAAAATGAAAAATTTCTTGGGACAGAAACTTCTTTATAGAATAAGTTGGCTGAAGGGTTGAAACTGACTCTTGATACTATATTGTTATTGAACACAGGAAAGAAGAGTGAGAATTTGAAGGTCTCCTATCAATGGGATTGTTCTAGTTTTGGCAGTAATGTTGACACAGATTTTTCTGAACCATTTGTAACTTGGCTGTGTTAGTCTTTGAGGGCAGGCTTTCTGACCATTAGATAAATTTCAACACAGTTTTGTCCAAACTGTTGCAGAATACTTTTGCCCTGGATTACAGGCTTCCAGTTACATGAACCATGGCATTGAATTTGGAGATTCTATCCCCCAGAAGGTTAGAGGAAGATTGAAATGTCCCCGAACATCGCTTGGGTGACTGGTGGTTAACAATACCCATTTTGACTGACAAATACAAAGTGATAAACACACTTTATCATCACTGGTCAATACAAAGTGACTTATATAAGTTTTTTTATCTGCTAAAATAAGTGTTCCAGGCTGACTGGAATGGGTCATACTCAGACACTTTGCCCAGGAGTCAAATTGACCCGATCTGTTTGAATTGATGGGAGGAACTTCAAGATAGGAAGTCACAAGTTTGGGGTGGGATTTGAATTAAGAAGCTTAATGTGGTTTTGAGTAATGTACCAGCTTTGTCCCTGGGAGTTAAGAGAAATGAACCCCACTGTGTCTTGGCCTTAAAATTCTTTTAGGAGCTTTGAAAAGTGTAAACTTTTTATTCTTCCAAAGAATTGTAATCTTGCCCATACCAAAGTGTAGAGATGGTAAGTCCATCCTAAGGGAGGTGCTTGAAGGCGTACCTGGAAGCTGTCACATTGGTGCCACGTTTTAGTTCTGAAGTCTTATTTTGGGTGTGTTCCTCAGCATCAGTGTAGTGTCAGTGGTCCTCCAGTTTGGATATCACATGCTGCCCATCTCACACTTCTTCGTGACCTTTTAATACATTGGTCTCTGTGCTGTAGTGGAATCTTTGGTTTTGCATCAGAGGCAAATAAGTAAATCCACCACATTTGCCACCAAAAATAGAAAGAATGGTTTAACGCCTGAAAAAAATGTATAAAATAGATAACTGATGAGAACCTACTGTATGGCACAGTGAACTCTGAATGGGAAGGAAATCCCAAAAAGAGGGGATATGTGTATACATACAGCTGATTCACTTTGTTCTTCAGTAGAAACTAACACAACATTATAAAGCAACTATATCCCAATAAAATTTTTTTCTAAACAAAGCAAATGTTAGTGACTTTGGATCACTGAGATGAATTATCAGGCAATTATTATCAGAATGATTTCATTATTCTGATTAACTGTAGAGAGAAAATTAACTGTGGAGAGAAAATGTTTTCTTCCTAAGCAGAGATTTCTTTTCTTTTTTTAAGACTTTGTGTGTGAACCATTTTTAAAGACTTTATTGAGTTTGTTGCAACATTGCTTCTGATTTATGTTTCCGTTCAGTTGGCTGTGGTGCCTCGAGGATCTTAGCTTCCTGACCAAAGATTAAACCCACAACCCCTGCGTTGGAAGGTGACGTCTTAACCACTGGATCGTCCTCTCTCCACTTCCAAATAATTGACCCTAAGTTTGTTCTTTCTCGTCTGATATGGCTGGGATTAGGGGATGGAGCTTGACTTGAATGAATAGAATTTACTTGATTTTCTTGATGATAATGTCAAGAACCTCCCCGCTCTTGCCTCCACCACCTTCTGCAATTCTTCTGTAACCTTTGGCCTAGGGATCTATTTTAGGCAGCACTTTCCACACTCTGTCGGAAATCTCTCTTCTTGTTGAACTAGATTTTGGAGATGTATGAACATCTGGTTTTTAGGCTATGAATTCCCTAAATGCTGATATCATGTTTAATTCTAGCTATTCAGTGAATGTTTAATTTATAAGTCTGTGATACATGAATAAAACCAGCTTTGATGGCTTCATTTTCATCTTTTTCTCAAGACAGATTTTGCTCTCTGTATTTTCCAAAAAAAAAAAAACCTGATTTTTTTCTTCTCCATTTCAATTCTTTTCATTTCTTTCCCCAAATCTCTAGTTATCAGTTGTTACCATTGAAAATTCCTTTTCTACTCTCTGTTCCTACTTGTTCATGTTCTAGCCACCCTGTCTAGGAAAAACTAGTGGTTTGGTGGTTAAAAAGCACAGGCTGTCTCAGTTCAAATTCTTTGTTGTTGTTGTTTTTTAAAATTAATTTAAATTAATTTATTTCTTTTTAATTGGAGGATTACTGATTCACAATATTGTGTTGGTTTCTGCCATACATGAACATGAATCGACCATCGGGATACGTATGTCCCCTCCCTCTTGAAACTCCTTGCCACCTCCCACCCCATCCCACCCTGTAGATTGTCACAGAGCCCTGGATTTGAGCTCCCTGCATCATACAGCAAATTCCCACTGGCTATGTTTCATATGGTAATATATATTCTTTTTTTTAAGTTTATTTATTTTAATTGGAGGCTAATTACTTTACAGTGACTTCCCTGGTGGCTCAGACGGTAAAGCATCTGCCTACAATTCAGGAGACCTGGGTTCAGTCCCTGGGTTGGGAAGATCTCCTGGAGAAGGAAATGGCAACCCACTCTAGTATTCTTTCCTGGAAAATCCCATGGACGGAGGAGCCTGATAGCTATAGTCCATGGGGTCACAAAGAGTCGGACACGACTGAGAGACTTCACTTTCACTTTTTACTTTACAATATTGTAGTGGCTTTTGCTATATCTCTCGATTCATCCCACCCTCTCCTTCCCCAGCGGTGTCCACAGAATTCTGATCCCACCACTGGTTTGTAACTTCTGTGGGCCTCCGTGACTTCATCTATAAACTGTGGCTGCTGAGAGAAACTATGCTATAGAGTTGTTGGGGGAGGGGTCGGGAATGCAAAGCAGCTAGTGTGGAATCTCGTAACTGAAGAAGGGTTGAAGGACTGTTGACTGGTAGTGGTGTTGCCTGAATGGGTATAGGCAGTAACGCTATTTAGGTAGACAGTCCTTCCTTCATGGCCTTTGTCCAACTCTGGACTTGATCCTATGAGGAGAGAATGGATCACTGGCAAGTGAGAGAAAACCTGGAAGAATGGGTTAGGGGCCCCAGGGAAGCAGTGACTGAGAAGGGCGACGGCTGCCACTTGCCCAGCGCCTTCCAGTTCTGGGAGCACTTCCTGCGCCCAGACCCTTGATGCCCCAGCATCTCCACCATCTGCACAGACTCATGAGATTCGGTGCCTCTGCTTATCAGCTGTATTAGTTCCTCCCTTAAAAGGAAGAAGCCGCAACCTAGAGACACAAATCATTTGCCAGGGGCGCACAACCAGTGAGTGATAAAGCTGAGCTGAGGTTCCAGGTCTTCAGAGGACCAGCCTAGGACCTTTGGGAGACCCAGGCTGCTGGGCCTGTTATTCGTGTTCTCCTGATCCACTACATTTCCACATAATCTACCCTGCTTCCAGGAGCCTTGCCTTCTAATCTGCCCCAGTTACATCTTCTCATCCCCACCAGCCCTCGAGTCAGTCCTGGATGCCACAGATGCAAAATATGAGTGTCTCCACCCCTCCTCACATACCTAGGAGGCTTGAGGGTAAGCCACTAGTCCAGACTGGGTCCTGCAGCCTGGCCACAACTTCTTGGCTCAAGTGTCTCCCAGAAGGACCTTATATAAGACCTGGCAGCTTCCAGAAGCATCCAGAGTACTCACCTGTCTGAAGGCCTCTCTCCCTGCGCCCATCTCTAGCTAAGCATTCCCTCCTTGCATCTGATCTGTTGCTGTCTAGTCTCTAGGCCGTGGGGAGGCCAGCCTCACTCAGAATCCCAGTTCAGTTGTCAGGGACCTTGGTACCCAGCCCGGCCCCATCTCTGGGTTTGAACTGACCCATAGTGCCATTTCCTGCCACAAACAGATGTCAGGGAACAGTGCTTTATCCTCTTGGCTCCTGAGCATGTGAAGGCTGCCTCATCCCCCAGTCCCAAGGCTTGCCCACCTGAATATAGATGCTTTCTTTACCCCTGATTCAGAAACCAGGACCCCCCCCACCAATTCCTCTGTTCTTACTTCCTACCACCCATTTTGTCAAAGCACTCATGATATTTTGCATCAAGTAGCCTCAATTTCAACACAACCATAGGATTGCTAATACCGCTTCATGGAGTAGAATTAGACTGTGACGTTGAACAAATCATTTTACTGCTTCAAGACTTTACTTTCTTTTAGTTTTCTAATGGGCATTAAATTAGATGGCCTTTCTAATATAACCTTTCTAATATAAAATTCTGTGTATTTGGAGCTGAAACATCTTTTCTATTACATGAGGACTCTAAGAGAGAAAACATGGTTATTGGTCTGATGACTTTAAGTAAATCCGTCTGCCTTCCAGGAGATTCTGTAATTTTCTCTGCCATAGACAAAGAGCTCTAGCTTTATTTCTAACTCATATCCTGCATGCTATTGCTTAAAAATGACCTTTTCTCTTTATATAACCAACATCATATTGGTCATTATTTTAACTTTCAAATCTACCTTTGACACTTGTGTAAAATATTCTCAACTTTCTGCATTGTTACTTGCATAAAAGCAGTAGTATCAGTTCATAAAGTTGGAAGGCTTAAATGAGGTGTATTTAAACCTTCTACTAAAGTACTTGACATAATTAGTAGTATATAGTACTACTTCCATTGCTACTCAAACAGTGTTTAAGGCAGATAATGAAGGGGAAAACAGCTACCAATCTATTCCCTGGAGAGATGTAATGAGACAGCTTGGACTTCTTGGGATAAACTGAGACAGATATGAATTTATAAACATAGCAGAGATGAACCTACAGAACTTGGTGACTGATGTAAGGGACAAAGGAAAACAAAAGCCCCAAAGCACAAATTTAGGAGAATGTGAGTGTGCTAACATGGCCCGAAATTAGGAAGTGTCAGAGGGAGTTAGTATGGTAGATAGAGGAGAAGGCAAATTTTGGCTGTTTTGAATTTAAAGTGATGATAATACATCAAAGAGTGTGTAATACAAGCTTTGGTTAAAAGGTTGACTCTGGAAAGGTAGATTTGGAGATTATCGCAATAAGTGCATTTATTTGAAAAGTAAAAATGAACAAGAGTTCAGTATAAAGACAGCAGACCAGAGGACTAGGATTGACACCTGGGGATCCCCACAGTTGACATGATATGGGAAAGGAGTCACTGAAAGATTTAAGGAGGGCTTCCCTGATGGCTCAGCAGTTAGGAATCTGCCTGCCACGCAGGAGACTAGCATTCAGTCCTGTGTCAGAAAGATCCCCTGGATGAGGAAATGGCAACCCACTCCAGTATTCCTGCTGGCAAATCCCATGGACAGAGGAGCCTGGCTGGTTACAGTCCTTGGGGTCACAAAAAAGTTGGACACTACTTAACAACTAAACAACAACAGAAACATTAACTAAACCAACGCTACAAAATGAACAAGAGACCAAAAAGACTCCTGCAGAGACATCATGACTTGAGGACAAAGGCACCAAAATAAACAGGAGCTGAAAGGGAGAAAAGGGCAGAGCTGTCACTGATCCCTAAAACAAACAAAAAAGAAAGATGAAAGGAAGGAGCAGAGACTCGAATGTAGGTCACGGAAGTCATGAATCAGGGAAGGGATTTTCCGAAAGGAAAGCAGGGTCCACTGTGCCCAGGGTTCCTGTGGGGAGAAAAGATTGAGGAGATTAGGAAAAGAATTCTGCAGTTGGTGCAGTGACAGCAAGGAACCCAGACTGGGAGGAACCAGGTGGGAATAGCACCTGCCCATTGATCTTAGACATAAATATACAGAGAGAACTAGGTTGTGGCTAGGGGTAGCAGGGCAAACAGAGGAGGTTATCATTTGTTCTTGGAGAGGCCAGTACCACCAGTAATCCTCAGAGTGAGCTTCCATTCATCTCCAGCCCTTGCCACCGCTCATCTCTTCATGGACGTGCTGCCTTGTCCCATTGCCACCACCACCACCCTAGTCTGACCTCTATTAACTCTCATCTTCTTCTTTAGATCTGGCTATGGCTACCATGCTCATCAACCTCATCCACTGGAGCCCAACCTCACCATTTCTGATGATGCCCTGGATCCTGTGACCATTAACAAACACATCTAAAGATCACTTCTCATTCAAAGGCATCATCAGGAATGAATGTTATTTTAGCTGATTTGTTTTCTTCTGCTTTGACACAAGTATCTAAGAAATGATAACAATTGTTATTCAGATCACTCCTCTCAAGCACACTCAGAGTGCCCTTACCTTTTACGCCGTAATCGCATCAAGAGCTGTATCCAACTGTTTTTTGGAGCATGCATTGGGGAATAACCTCCCTGCCTAGCCCATTTCGTCAGTGATTCTTAGAATCCTATTTCCTCCACAAAGTCTCTGCGGTTGGATTTCTCTAATTCCTGTCATGTTAAGCATAAGACTTCCACAATGATTTCCCATTTTTCCTCTTCCCAAACATGCTACCTATATCCCATTTAAGTAACAAAAGTGTGTGCCAATGAATAATGAAGATACAGAGTAACTGAATCATATAAGTAATGTTTTATTTCCCTTCTGTTGTTGGTTTTACCCAATAAGCTAGCCTGCTGCTGCTGCTGCCTGAGTTAGCAGCATTTTGCACTACCCTACATCATACAGGTCAGAAGCCATGTCTAATCCAGCATGTGTAACTAAAGGCCATCCTCTATACTCCAGGATCCTTATAAAATGAGAAATGGTACTTTACTGGTGTTTTTTGTTGATGAGTTGATAATCACTGTGACCCTATTCCTATTCTCTGTGAGTTCATCTTTCATGGTGACAACCAGAGAGCCTCGTTTTTCTTCAAGTTCTTTCGAACCCACAGTGTGTATATGTGCTCAGTTGTGTCCAACTCTTTGAGACCTCATGGACTTTAGCCTGCCAGTTCGTGGAATTTTCCCGGCAAGAATACTGGAGTGGGTTGCCTTTTACTACTCCAGGGGACCTTCCTGACCCAGGGATTGAACCTGCATCTCCTACATTGGCAGGCAGATTCTTTACCACTGAGCCACTTGGGAAGCCCCCAGAAGCCACTATAGGCATCGTTAACGTTCTTGGTCGTCAGCAGCTCTGAGTCCCAGTCCTCCTCTCAGAGAGTTTGTCTCTTAATACTTTGTATCATAGTGTTTTTCTGCTTTCCTTGCATTCTGTTCTACCTTTGGGCAAGGACAATTATTTTCTGATTGGAAGAGTTCTCCACAGTCTAGCTTCTAGTTATATATGTTTCAAACTTTTTTTTTCCTCCACCACACATATGTTTTCATTCTAATTCTAGATGCCATAGGGCACAGTCATATCACAGTATGACCTCTGGCCCTGGACTTAGGAGTATTCCTGGAAGTCATATCTGCTTTGGGAAGCCCAGTAGTAACTATATGTTGAAGTTACTGAAAGCCACATCTATAAATCCCATTCCACCAAAACTAAGTGTATTCATAATTCACTTTTCCCTTAACAGAATCTCCAAAATGCTCATAATCATTCCAATGACACCTGACAAGTAGAAATATGATGGAGAGGAGGTCGAAGTGGAAAAGTACAGTACATTTAACCAATTGCAGTTAAGCTATCTTCTCTCTGAAAATTTACAAAACCCTGTGACCACAGTTATGGGACCCTTAAGGGCCTTGGGAGACGGTGTCAGTGCCAGTGAGGGGCTCTGAAATTAAAACTGTTAAATCATGGCAAATCCACCTTTCTGCTCTTTCAGTTTTGCTTCCTCATCGGCAAAACAAGAACAGTAATAGCTTTGCCTATTTGAAAGTCTGTCATGATATATATAATAAAATCATCTGTGTTTTTTAAAAGTGCTTTTTATTACTATTTAATGCATCATTAGAGATTGTTCTCACATGTATTTTCTAAAATTGGCTATAACATCTCCCATCCAACATTCCCTTCTTATAAAAATTGCTGACACTCCTCTCATGGAGAGATGAATACTCTGTTCCCTCTCTTTTATTTTGCACTTATGCTCACAACAGAAGTGATATTATGTCATAAAAGGTCATATGCCTTGCACCTGGCTCTGTGGGGACATTTACTCTTGCAACACAATAGCTGTGAGGAAGCCCAAGCTATAGCGAAGTCCACACGAAGAAGAGACACCACCTCCCACCCTCCAGCCGCATGAGGGGTCCTCATGAAAGCGGACCCCCCAGCCGCAGTGAAGCTGATATTGAGTAGAACAAAGACAAGCTATAGATTCATGAGCAAAATAAATGGTGGTGGTTGTTTTAAGCCTTTAGGTTTCAGAGTGGTCTGACGTGAGGGAACTATCCATCTTGCCAATGAAATCCAGTGAAACCCATCTCCACTCACTCCAGACTGAACTTCTCTCCGTTCTATGGCTGCATTTCGCAGTGCTCTGCCCCATGCGTCTCTCACACCATTACTTTCACGGGAATGTCTTCTTCCCTTTGAAATCTTACCTCTCCTTGATGGGTTCACTCAGCTGCTTTATGTTCTGTGAAGCTCCCCTCATTGCCCTAGTTGGTTGTGACATCTTTCTCCTCTCAAAGCTTGGAGAACTTTATTTCTACCACTTACATTTATTGCCACAATTAATATTCAGCACATTTCAGTCCTGCCCAGGCCAAGTACTGACCGCTCAGAAGAGGGCTTCTTGTGTTATTTCTCCTGTGATCGGGTGACCCTCCACCTTGCCGCAAAGTTGATTGTGCATAGTCTTAGCTCCTGTATACACCTTCAGGGCAGAGTGCCTCATATATTTTTGTCAGTGTTTCCATCCCCCATGCAAAACACAGGGTCTTGCCTATAATATACTATACATATATATGTTACTTTATGAATGTTTTGTTGAGACTTAAAAAAATAGATCCCTGACTCATAAAAGAGGAAGTCCAGAGAGTATACCTTGGGGGAAAAGAGCTTAAAACTTTAAAATTTTAAATAACTTGAAAAATAAGATAAATTCTCTCAAATCAGGATCATGAAGCCATAGGATTTTTGATCTGAGAGCTTAGTGATCATCTAATGGGATCTCATACTCTGGTGTGTAAAAGAATGGCTTGGGGAGAACTAGTCGGTGTTGGTGGGGAAAGAATGCAGATTCTGCATTCCACTCCCAGACGTTCTGAATAAGTAGGTCTGGGTGTGGCTGATGAAATCGCCTCCTTGGTGAGCTCTGCAGGTCTCTCTGATGCTGGTGGTCCTTGAACCACACTGGCAGAAACCCTGGTTTAGTCAGCCCCCCTCTGTTGGTGTCGGGTTTATTTCTGTGCCCTTTGAGCTGCTCAAAGGCTGTTGGTTGCTACAGACTAGAAGAGGTAGCGTGGCTAGGGGAGAGACGTTGGGAAAGCCATCACTTCAGGGCTGTGTTTGAAGGAGAAATCACTGCCTTTGATCTTTGGGTGGTGGCAAAACCCTTCATGGAGATTAGCAGAGAAGCAAGTAGCCTGGTTGGGGAATCTTCTGTCTGGAGGTGTCCTCCGGTGGGGTCACCCATTTCCTCATAGTTAAATAAATTGTTAATGATGCGAATCACTTGGTGCAGTTCAGTCTCCACTTTTGGCTACCTGATTGCTACCAGTCCAATGTCTAATTTCATTTACAGAGATAACATTAGAAGCCTGGATTCCAATATCAGATTATCTACTTCTCTGCCTTTTTTCTCAGAATAAAATCTATGCAGTTCTGAATCCTTCAACTATTTGGAGATAAACCCACAGAATATTTTCAGCTTTTTCTTCCAGTTTCACTCTCCCCATCTTCTAGAATCCTTCACACAGTAAACAAGTCTGCCCTGGAATCTGAGTCTCCAGAGGAGGCCTCTGAGCCACCACTTATGCCTGTGCTCTCACCCTGGGGGCTCTAAGAGATAGCGCTCAGCCTTTCATGTATCTATATTGCCCTAGGATAAAAATGCCAAATGACCTTTCACTCAAACAGCTTTTTTGTCCCCAGCATCTTCCTCATCTTAGATGGCAGAGAGGAAAGGAGGCAAGGAAGCAGTAGGCAGCTACTAGTGACTCACGGGGAGTTAGCCTCCACTGAGAATTACTCAGGAGCTGCAGAAAAGCCACCTTCTGTAAAATGCTAGGCCTTTCTGAGAACACTCATCATCTTCCCCAATCTTTGTGCATTTTAAATTTTTCATAAATATCTGCCTAGAACATAGTCTAGAGACGGGCATCCATTAAGTGACGGAGACTCTGTTGAGCCTCCATACTGGGCTAGTGAGCTACGCTCCACAAACGTAACCACAAAGATGGGCAAGTCTCTCTCATTGCCACAGACTTTCCTTAGAGCAAAATTCCAGACTTCCTATTATTAGTCTTTAATGATTACGTGTTGTTGATTTTGCTATAACATGGACATGCAGCATTTGTATCAACATACAAAGCACTCTCTCCCACGTGTCCTCATTTCATTTACCACAACCCTGCGAGACAGGTATTGGTTTAAATTAAGAAGCCCAGGCTCAGAGAGGCCCAGTGACTCCTCTAAGATCACAGAGCTAATAAGTGATGGTTGGGAACTTGACCTGGGACCTCAGCGCCAGTTCCAGGGACAGCCGCCCATGTCGTGTGGCGCTTGCTCCATGTATGAACCAACCAGGGCCCACACAGCTTGTTCATGACAGAAACTGGACCTGGGCCTGGAAGCAGTCACAAGGGTGCACCTCCCAGACCTCCAGTGACCGGGGGCATCGCTGGTCCAGGGTACCAGCTACTGCTCTGAAATTCTCTGCCTTGGCTGAGGCCAACCACTCCACAGGCAGCTCCCCGCCAATGACTGAGGGTGGCGGTGGCCCTAGGAACAGGCCCTTCCTTGGAGACGTGGAGCTCCTCTGGCTGGCTGATGACTCTGTCTCAGGCTCCCTTTGACCTTGCCCAACGTTTCTTCATTGGAAGAATTCATCCCATCTTCCTTCTTCTCTTTTACTCAAGACTGATGGCAGGCCCACTTTCTCCAGCTCCTTGATCAGTCCCTGGCGGCCACTTTTCCAAGGACTGGGCTTATCACAGCCTGCCTCATTCCTTTGCGCTGGTGGCCCCTCGAGCCACATCTTCAGGTTTAGGAAGCTGGCAGGAGGGTGGTGGTGGTGGGGATGGTGCGGAACTAGTGTTCAGATTCTAGTGAAACAGCAGATGAGCCAAAAAGACAAAAAAAAAAAAAAAAACAAGCCTGGGTAATTTTCAACATGCTTGCCCACACTGGGCTGAATCTGTCCTGAGACATGGAATGTTCAGGGGAAAACTTAAGCAGGGAAATGGCCACTGCCTCCGGCATGTCTGCATGGGCAGCCTTCGGTCAGGAGAAGTGCTTTTCCTAAGCAGCAGTCCTCCCCATGAAGCCTGTCTCACTGTTCGAGCTTCAGCACCTCTCTTGGGTTTCAGAAGCTGCGATCCCGGAGAGTTGTTTCTATTGACCTTTGAACTGCATGTGATAGGGAAGAGGCAACCAGATATGAGGCGTACTTATTAAAGAAACAGCTGTGTTGATACCTCCTGAGAGGAAGATGTCAGAGAAGGCATTAGTCTTTGCCTGTATCCGTCATTTGAAGAAAGACCGATTTCGAAACCATAATCCCACATGCTTTCATCGCCTGAGTCACAGAACAAGCTTACGGTTCCCGAGTTCACCTGCTGAACACACACTTTGCCCTGCCATGGCCACGTGCTGGGGTTCAGAGGAGAAATACCACCTAATGGAGTCACCACTGAGTGTCAGGGACACATGCCAAGGGAGATGGTCCACAGAGACTCTGGGGTTGAGATAGCTTGATTTACTGAAAACCAACTTTTTTTTACCTTGCCAGGAAACATATTTACCATAAACTCAATGTTGCCATTTTTTTTTTTGCATTTTTTAAAATTTATTTTTAATTGGAGGATAATTGCTTTATAATGTTGTGTTGGGTTGACTTCTGCTATACAACAATGTGAATCAGCAATAAGTATACATATGTCCCCTCCCTCTTGAACCGTCGTCCTCCCCAGCTCATCCACCCTCTAGATTGTCACAGAGTACCCCGTTGACCTCCCTGTGTTACACAACAACTTCCCATTAGCTATCTATTTTACATATGATAATGTGTATGTTTCAATGCAACTCTCTCAATTCACTGTGTCCATGTCTGTGTCTCCATTCCTGACCCGCAAATAGGTTCATCAGTACCATTTTTCTAGATTCCATATACACACATTAATACATGATATTTGTTTTTTTTTTTCTGATTTACTTCACACGCTGCCATTTTAAAAGCACACAGCAATTATCCTCCAGTGGGTTACTAATTAATCTAGGTGTGGCTGGGGACAGCTGGATTCCAGTATGTGGAATGATAGTACCAGTGTTATCAGACCGCCACTGCTGGCCCTTTGTTGTTTAGTTGCTCAGTCATGTCCAACTCTTTTGTGACCCTGTGGACCGTGGCCCACCAGGCTCCTCGGTCCCTGGGATTTTCCAGGCAATAATACTGGAGTGGGTTGCCATTTCCTTCTCTAGGGGATCTTCCCAAGGATTGAATCTGTGCCTCCAGCAAGTCTCCTGCATTGCAGGCGAATTCCTTACTTTAGGCAGCATGAACTGATGGCTTTATTCAGGGGCCATGATCCTAAGAGGTTCCACTTTTTTTTTTTTTTTTTGCTATTTTACAGCATCCTGGAGCTCCAGATGGTCCCAATGTCCTGAAATGATCAGTAGGCAGAAGGATGGGGTTTGCATGTCAATGAGCAAAGGTGTACAACACCCTCTAGATCTGAGCTGTCCGACAGCCACACGTGACTACTGAGTGCTTGAAACATGATTAGTCTGAACTGAGATGAGCTGAATCTGTAAAATACACAATGGATTTTGAACACCTTAGTAAAATATCTCATTAATAATTCTGATATTGATTACGTGTTGAAATGATAAGGCATGCTCAGCCACTCGGTCATGTCCAACTTTTTACAACCCCACGGACTGTAGCCTGCCAGGCTACAGTCTGTCCATGGGATCTTCCAAGCAAGCATACTGGAGTGGGTTGCCATTTCCTTGGGGACATATTGGATTAAATAACGTATATTATTAAAATCAATTTCTTCTATTTCTTTTCACATCTTTAAAGTGGCTACTAGAAAATGTACGCTTATGTAAGAAACTCAGATTACGTTGCACAGCGCTGCTCTAGGTGTCACGTTCAGTGAAGGCAGTGATTCTGTCTATTTTTGCTCATCTAATTACCACTGTAACCACAGAGTTCAGCACACTCTGTAGCATTGAAAAGGACTCAGATATTCAAGGAACAAATGAAAATATAAATTCACAAATAGACACTAGTTACTCATTTCTCTGAAGCCAAGAAGGATTTCCTCCCCCTCCTTACCTTAACCTAACACCTAAGGAAATCGGATATTTGCAAACTTTATTTTTCAGCTTTGAATCTCCTGCCCTGAACTCCCCTGAGTGTACATCTGACTGCCATAAAAGGGTAATAGACCTCTTAAACTTAACATCTCCAAAGTGGAATTCTTCTTCTTCTTCTTTATAACTTCTGGCTGCGCCGCTTAGCACAGGAGGATCTTTGTTCCCAGACCAGGGATTGAACCCTTGCCCCTGCGTTGGAAGTGTGGAGCCCTAACCACTGGACCGCCAGGGAAGTCCCCAAAGGATAATTCTTTCTTCCTTTATTTTTTCTGTCAAACTCATGTCTGCCAAAGTCCTTCCAGTCTCAATAAATGGAACCACAATCCCCCAGTTTTTTAGGGTGAAAAACCTCATCAATTTAAGTACTCTTATTTCCCCCATTAATAATAGCCCAACCCTGTCCAACCAAGAAACAAGTTTTTATTGGTTCTACTGCAAAACATATTCCAGAAGCATCCACTTTCTCCACCACTGCTACCACCCTGGTGCAAGCCACCTTGGTCTCTCACTGGTTCTACTGTTCCTACTTGGACCACGTGTTGCTGCCCCTGCTCCCAGAAACTCTATGAACCATTGGTATCCTCCTGACAAAGACGAGGGAATGCTTGCCCAACAAACTTGAATGTAAGAACATTTTAAAGGGCTTCCTAGGTGGCTCACTAGTAAAGAATCTGCCTGCCAATGCAGGAGACACAGGAGACAAGAATTCGATCCCTGGATAAGGAATATCCCCGGAAGGAGAAAATGGCAACCCATTCCAGTATTCTTTCGGGGGGGAGGGGGCCGGTGGTGGGGAGAAACACCATGGACAGAGGAGCCTGAAGGGCTACGGGCCGTGGGGTCGTGAAGGGCTGGACAAGACTGAGCACACGCACGAGAACAATTGAATATGTATTTAACAAACGTGCTTCAATCTAGCAGACAAATGGGTGGATGGAAACAGGAGGGGCAGTCATCTAAATATGTACTTGCCTTCAGTTAGGCTAGTCCAGACAGAAACTGGCTCTATTTTATAAATAGATGTAGGATCCAGAGACAGGCAGGCCAAGGCTTTGCCCCCGTTTCCCATTTTTCCCCAGCCTTCTCCCAGTGGTGGTACAATAGCCCTACAGCATCACTCTCCATCCCCGTGGTATTGGGCTCACTTCACCATCCATACTTCCCCGCTCAGAAGCAAGCAAAGCAGAACCCTCCCTTCCCACTTAGAACATCCAAGACATACAAATAACCTTCCATTGCTGGATCACAGATAAAATGAAGGGGAAATCAAACACTCGTGGAACTTAAGTGAAAGTGTTAGTCGCTCAGTCAGAGTCATGTCTGAATCTTTGCGACCGCATGGACTGTAGCCCACCAGGCTCCTCTGTCCATGGGATTCTCCAGGCACGAATACTGAATGGATACATTCCCTTCTCCAGGGGATCTTTCTGACCCAGGGATCGAACTCAGATCTCCTGCACGGCAGGCTGATTCTTTATACCTTCTGAGCCGCCAGGGAAGCCCTATGGAACTAAATCATAGGTTATTCATTGAGTTTGCACTGCTGCAGAATTGCAGAGAAAATTAGCTTAAGGGAAGAGGGACATGCCTAGCAGGAATCTTTAACAGGAATTTGGCTGTTCTCTTCCACAACAGGAGAACAGGAGCCTTCTGTGTTCATCTCTGCAATTAGACTAAGGCTCTCCATCTCCATGGCCTCCCTCCCCCAGACCCCAAATTTCACCTTCTCCTGTGGTGTGCGTGCTGTGTGCTAAGTCGATTCAGTTGCGTCCGACTCTGTGCATCTGGCTCTCTGCTCTAACTCGCTTTCACTTCCTCTCGGGGCCTTCCTTCCCAGCCTTTGTAGAGACCACCTTGCTCCTTCTGTCATTCTCAATCCCCAATTTTTAGTTTTCTATTGTTTTAATTTTAATAGTCCATATTGCCACCTTACATTGCTATAACTGTTTCTTTCTTGTCGGCCCCTCCCTGTTAGGAATACAAGCTCTCAGACAGTAAACAAGACTTCTCTATTCACTGCTATTTCCCTGAAATCTACCTGGAGCAGCCAGTGCCCGACACAGAAAGCATTCAATAAATACCTGTCGAATAAATCAGTAAGTAGTTTAAATACCTTTTCCTAAAACCGAAGGCCTTTTATATGCATGCTCCAATGTACCTTTAGAGTAACTAAGTCCTAGAACGTTAAAGGTAGAGTGGACCACATTAGACTTATCTTACCCACTCCAGTATTCTTGCCTGGAAAATCCCATGGACAGAGGAGCCTGGCTGGCCACAGTCCATGGGGTGGCAAATAGTCCGACTGACTGAGCGACTAAGCGCAGCACAGCAGAATCATCTTATACGTCCAGAGTATCTTTAAAGTAAGTGTATTCATTTACTTTTGACTGTGCTGGGTGTTTGTTGCTCTGCAGGCTTTTCTCTAGCTGCAGCAAGCGGGGGCTACTGTGGGTTGCATCGCGCAGGCTTCTCCTTGCTGTGGCTTCTCTTGTTGGGAGCACAGCCTCTCAGGCACAAGGTCTCAGCAGCTGCAGCGCACAGGCTTAGTTGCTCCACAGGCATGTGACATCTTCCCAGATCAGGGATCAAACTCGTATCTCCTGAATTGACAGGTGGATTCTGTACTACTGAGCCACCAAGGAAGCCCCATCCAAAGCATTTTAAACTTGACACCAGTGAAGCCCAGACAGGTAAAGCCCAATCTGGAGGTCAAATCACACAGTTAATTGGTGAAAAAGCCAGAATTGAAAAGTCGGTCTCCCCAGGCCTATTCCAGGCTTACCTAACCCAAGCCAATTCCTGCCATCTGCCTTCCTCTTATACTTTCTGAGTCTAAGAGGAATGGACATTTGAAACTCTGTTATTATACATTTAACACATGCATTTAACAGGTATTTGTAGATAACTCACCTGTTACCACCAGGCATACCATAGGGGCTTCATGTCATATAAAGTTGAATAAGACACAGTCTGTATGTGTGCATATTACACAGACATGTGATCACAACTGTGACAAGACCTATACCAGAAACATCATGAAGAGCTGTGGGAGCACCTCCAGAGGAAGGAAAGATTACTCCTAAGGGAACGAGAAGCAGTTCTACCAGAGGTGACTTATCAGTTCAATTATATAAACACGTATCAAGTGCCAGGCATGGGGTGGGAAGGTGTCTAGACACTGCATATTTTCTGTCAAGGAGCTCCAAGCCAGGCCACAGGGCCAAAGGCATAGACAAACCTGCTACAGCAAAGGCCTGGAGTCTGAACCACAGGTAGTCTAGGAACAACAAATACTCTTGAACAATAAATGTGTTTGTGTGTGGGGGTGATTGTGTGTGGGTGGGTGGGGGTGTGTGTGCACATGTGCACATATGTCCTGAAGAAAGTGATGCCTCAGTTAGGTTTTTGGAGGATAAATAAGAATGTAAAGGTTGCAAGTGGAAAGAATAGATGCAAAGGTTTTTCCAAAGAAGCAAAAATACTAATAATTATAGAGGAGTATTCACTGGTGTCAAGCAGTATACTAAGTGCTTTGTAGACATTATGTCATAGACATAATGGTCCTTTTTTTAAACAACATAATTGTCCTTACTTGGATGCTTCCCTGATGGCTCAGAGGTAAAGAACCCAACTGCCAGTGTGGAAGATACAGGTTCAATCCCTGGATTAGGAAGATTCCCTGGAAAACAAAATGGCAACCCACTTCAGTATTCTTGCCTGGGAAATCCCATGGACAGAGGAGCCCAGTGGGCTACTGTCCACAGGATCGCAAAGAGTCAGACACAACTTAGCATAGGGCCTACCATACTCCAAACACACCTATTCCATCTGTCCATCCATCCATATCTATTTATGTCTCATCATCTATATATCTATCCATCTCTCCAAGTGCTTATTCAAAAATCAGATATAGAATTTTCTTTTTTTCAGAAATTAAAGTTTTCTTCTAATAAGCAGAAAACACACTTTCAGAAGTATTGTTTTAAGTATTCCTCTATTAGGTTGACTGAGTGATCACTGAGAAAAGAGGGAGCACCATGTTGGGAAGACAGGGCTGTGATTCATATTTAAATACTTTGAAAGGAGCTCTCTTGGGGACACATTTCATTTTGTCACCCTACACTGACAGCGACGCTTACAGTGACATTCCAGGAGTTCGTGGTTTGTCCGAGCAGTAGTGGTTGTGCATGGGAGCTTTAGTTATTTAAACCCCGTGGACTCTTAAGTAAAGTTTATGTACGGCTGGAAGGCTCAAATGGTGAACCTGCCAGGAATGCGCCAGAGCAGAAACCCCTTAGGGAAAGCAGTGTATACCACTGTTGTCCATTGAACTGGACAGTCCTACATGTTTTCAGGTTGATCAAGGAACTGTTTCCTTGGCCAAACCCCACAGAAACATTATGTCTACTGTAAAAGCATTATTTCTCCTGTAAAAACAAAAGGACTGCAGGATTCATAATCTCCGAAGGAAATGGGCGATGAGGGGGAAGGCTTTATGAGTATCTACTGTTTAGAATGAAGACTATGTGACTTGCTTCAGTCATTAGAGTGAAGAGTGGAATTCCTTTCTCTTTCAATTGTAATATTTTCCAACTTTATCTGTTTGCTCTTGTACCTCTTTCCCTCCAGACCCAGAAAAAAAAAAGTGTTTTCCTCTGCTAGAAGCTCTGTTTTCAAAAACATTTGCCTCCCATCTCTCTTCCAACATTGAGATCTAACTCTACCAGTAAACCCTGTTCCCTATTTTATTTTCAATCTCTTCCATTTTGCTGGCTTCTGACTTGAAGTTTATAGGTTTGTACGTGCTCAAATCTCTTCCATCTTTATAAATGAAAGCCATAAACAAAATAAATATTCCTAAACTCTATGTTCCCTTTCGTGAATGTTTCTTTTCTCCTTTAGGTTCTTAAATTGAGATATAATTGACATAAAACATTAGTTTCAGATGTACAACATAATTATTTGATATGTGTGTATTGTGAAATGGCCATCATGGTTCCCCTCCCTGTATCCATGCCCTTGGGTATTTTTTTCTCACGTGGATTTTTGACATGGTTATGCTTTGGCCAATGGAACAGCAGCAAACATGATGTGAACAGAGGTTTGAAAAGCAACTGTCCCCTTTGTTGAGCTTAGAGAGCTTAGAACCTTGAGACCTCCAGTTGAACATGCTTGAATGACCTTACTGAAGCGGCCATGTGGAAGAGAACTAAGGCGCCCCCGTAAATAGCCTGATGATCATCAAACCTGTGAGCAAGACCATCCTCAGACCATCCAGCCCCAGTTTATCCACCAGCTGACCAGTTGCAGGAGAGAACCCAAGAGAAACCAACAGAGGAACTGCCCAGCTAAACCCAGCCCAAGTGACAACCCACAGAATCATAAGCTAACAAATGATTGTAGTTTAAGCCACTTTAAGGTGATGTGCTATAAAAGCTAATCAATATAGAATGCATCTTCCAATTGATAATGTCTTGCAGATAATGGGCAGCATTTTTTTTTTTTTCAGGGATACATAAAGTAATGGCACATCTTAACAACTGATTGTGATTTAGGTTGAACATAATACAGTGTGTGAGTGCATGCTTAGTCGCTCAGTTGTGTCCGACTTTTTGCGACCCTTTGGACTGTAGCCTGCCAGGCTCCTCTGTCCATGGGATTCTCCAGGCAAGAATAAGAGAGTGGGTTGCCACACCCTCCTTCAGGGGATCTTCCCCACCCAAGGATTGAAGCCGTATATCCTGTGTCTCTTACCTTGCAGGTGGATTCTTTACCACTAGCACTACCTGGGAAGCCCACAAAATACAGCACCATACTCATTTGGCAGATAAGAAAGCCAGGGACAAGAGGGGTTTTTTGGCCCTTGATCTATAACCAGGAAATTGTGGAATTTGAATTTTAGCAGTCTGACTCCAACCTTTGCTCTTAACCTGCAAATAGTTCCATGCAGCTGGAGAGGGGAGTGGTCAGAGAGCTGGTTGGTGAGAAAACCAACCAGCATCTTATGAAAGGCATCTTAAAAGTTCTGATTAAAAAAAAGAGTTTGAATTTTACTAGCAGACAATGAGAAGCTAGTTGAATTGGAAGATTGGGATAGTTTTAATCTCTATCTGATGGACTAACAAAAACCTTCATCCCACCTCAGGAAACAAATTGTACTGTTGCGGGCAGTCTGGAACGGGCAGCACTGCAAAGCCAGGAGAAGGCCTGGAGACCAAGTCTAGGAGAGCTGGTGGGCCCTCACCCGGTAGGAAAGGGGGCACGCCCAGAGAGGTCCCTGCCTGCGCAGCTGTGGGCTAGCTCTTCCTCACAAAATTCACCAAGTTGGTGCTTCAAGTACATTTAAAAAATAAAAGGGATGTGGGAGAAGCGAGGGCTGGGGCTTATTTAGGGCCATCAAAGACCATGTGATAATCATCAGTAGCTGCAGAACAGTGTCCGTTTGGAGAGAGTATGCTCACTCCCTGTTGACGGAAGCCGGGGAGAGCTGCTCCAGCAAATCTGAGCAGCAGCACAGCAACGGTCCTACAAAAGTCCTGCCAAGAGTGAAGCCAACGGGGCTGAATTTCAGGGCCCCTCCCTTACAGGAGCCCCCTGAAAGACCTGGGAAAGTGCACACAGTCCAGTATTTCTGCAGAATTTGCAAAACTAAGATAATTTAGCTGCAATCAGTTATCAACTGTTGCCACTCTCTAAGACCCCTCCCTTGGCAGTGCTAAAGTGGTCAAGTCGGTTTTAGCACCCAGCTAAGGGGAACTGGTGGTGCAGTTAGTAAAGGGTCCGCCCGCCAACGTAGGAGTCGCAAGAGATGCGGAGTCAAACCCTGGGTCAGGAAGATTCCCCTAAAGTAGGATGTAGCAACCCACCCCAATATTCTTGCCTAGAGAATCCCATGGACAGAGGAGCCTGACAGGCTACAGTCCATGGGGTCGCAGAGAATCGGACACGACTGAGTATACCAATATACACAAGGGGAAATGGAGTTTGGCATGTATTACTGTGGGTTTAGGGAGATATATAGGGATGTTCAGTCAGTTGCAAGTATAATACATTTATAATGCCCAAGTATAATAAAGCCTTAAGCACTATTCTCTCTGTCAACTCACCCAGCATCTTGGCAGAAAAGTTCAGGGTCAGCAGTCATATCTCCTTTTCAACCAGTCCTAAGGTTATGTAGCCAGAAGCTATGCTGCTGAAAATTCCTCAGATGTGTGCTCGTTTGAAATGGAAAGCATTGGATTTGGTTCTCACCAACATCTAATCAGAACTATCACTTAAAAAAATTCTATCAACCACATAGAAGGAAAGAATGAACTTTCCTTCTATTATTTTAATAGAAAATTATATTATAAAACTGTTTTATGTGGCCTTCCTCCCCAAAATCTTACCCAAAATCCCAGGCTTACCATGACAAAAAGTTCAGACAAATTCCAATAGAAGGATATATTACAAAATAAAAAAAGACCAGTATTTCTCAAAATTGTCAAGGTCAAAAACAAGGATTATCTGAGAAGCTGTCACAACCAAGAGGAGTCTAAGGAGTTGTAACTACAAAATGTAATATAGCGTCTGGTTGGGAACAGAAAAAGGACATTAAGTAAAAACATAAGGAGATGTTAATGAAGTGCAAACTTTAGTTATAAAAAAAAATCTATCAATGCTTGCTCATTAAAGTTAACAAATGTGCCAGATTAATGTTGCTGCTAAGTCGCTTCTGTCCTGTCCGACTCTTTGCGACCCCATGGACTGTAGTCCTTCAGACTCCTCTGTCCATGGGATTCTCCAGGCAAGAATACTGGAGTGGGTTGCCATTTCCTTTTCCAAGACTAATGTTAGATGTTAATAATAGCAGAAATTGGGTGTGGGGTTTATGGAAATTCTGTAATTTTTTTGTAAATATAAAACTGTTCTGAAAAATAAATTGTAGGGAATTCCCTGGTGGTCCACTGGTTAGGACTCCATACTCTCATTGCAAAGGGACCAGGTTCGATACCTAATTGTGAAATGAAAACCCCACAAGCAGGGCATCAAGGCCAAACAAACAAACTCATATAAAGAAACAATTAATGAGCATGAAGCTAAAATGTTAAGGGGAGAAACTTATTATAGAGGTAAGAAAAAATTACTAAAATGTTTAGATTTTCCCTAGTTTTTGTGAAAGGTATAATAATACATTTAAATTTCTAAATCTTGTGGCTAATTCCAGCTAGATCCAAATCTCAATCTGTCTAGAGCTGATCTGTCCATTTTTCAGAGAAGTTAAGAGAGTAATAAAATTTTAATTTTGAAATTTACTCTAGTTTTCATTTTCCGTCTAAAGAAACATTCTCTTTTGTATCCAACTTAGTAATTTTCTTAAGGAGGCCCTCTAAATTACATAAACTTCCAGCTCCACAAAACCTGGATCCACGCTTGGTTGATCACATATGAAGAGTTAGAAAAACATGTCCAATTTAACAACTGAGTACATACCGTGTGTAAATACTATGCTAGGACTTGCAGAGGCGTGTCGGAGATGATGGTTTATGAAGATTAATAGGATATGGAACTGGCTCTCCAGACACCTACAGTTTCAGGGGAAGACAGTTACATGCCTAACGAAGGTGTAGCCTCCAAACAGACGGAGTGAGAAACACCCAGCCACTGATGCCAACCCTTCCTGTAACCATCTCCCTCCCAAGGTCTGGAAGTAAAAGCACGTTGGCTATTGTTAATTGACGTGGCTTAGTTCAGAGAACCATGCTCAGAAGCAATAAATGTAGACGATTAATAATCACCACAACTTCACAGGTGGCAACCATGAGAGTTCTGGAGACAAGGCCACTGTCACCCTGCCCCTCAGCTGGTCCCCAGAGGAGGACTTCGACTCTCTTTAGCTTCTCTAGAAAATGGATGGATCAGTTCTAGACAGATGAAGATTTGGATCTAGTCTGAATTAGCCACAAAATTCTAATCAAGCCAAAATGCAGTAGGGGTGAGAACAACTGAAAAGACTCAAGCTTGTATTGGGAAATTTGTTCCACTGCTACATCCCGTTGGCTCTTGGTCACTTGACTAGAGCTATGTTTGGAAGAAAGTAGTAGAAAAGAAGTTTGAGATGGGAGTCCTACTTCTCCTTGAGTCACAAAATGGAGCTCCCAACCATGGAGTCCAGAACCTTCATTTAATGAAAAAAGACTGAAGCCACAGTCAGTCAGCCCTAGTGACATCCTTCTATGTAAGGTACCTGCTTTTGATCTTGTTTAACAGAGGTGGAATGGGGCTTCATGCAGGTTGGCCCAGCTCCAAAGCCTGTGTTCTCAACCTCTGTGCGATACTTCTGCCCATGGAGTCTCTAGCTGATGGTCACAGGACAACACCACAAACTGTTACACTTTTTGAAATGATTAGGGAGCAAAGGTTTTTAAAAGTGTTAGTGCTGAAATGGGCCTGCAAACTTATTTCCTCTAGCCCCCTTAATTCCAGAGGGAAAATCTGAACTTCTAAGGAATGAAGTTGCCTGCCAGCAGGCTAGGAATCGAGATGTAGTCCCCAGTTTTGTGAGGTCCTGATCTAGAGCTGTAAGTCACCTGCATGAAGGGCAAGAACTGAGGAACACACATGATGATTAGGAAAAAAGTGTTTGGGAGAGGAAAGGATAAGAGAGTCCCAGTGACAACTGTGACATGTTATGGGTGGAAGTGAGAACCTCCCCCGCCCCATTATATGTTAATGTCTTAACCCCCAGGACCTCAGAATGTGACCTTACCTGGAGACAAAGTCTTTACAGAGGTTGTCATGTTAGAATGAAGTCATTATCATGGACCTTAATCCAGTTTGTGCATGTGTGCATGCTCAGTTGTGTATGACTCTTTGCAACTCCATGGACTGTAGCTTGCCAGGCTCCTCTGTCCATGGGATTCTCCAGGCAAGAGTACTGGAGTGGATTGCCATTTGCTCCTCCAGGGACCGTCCTGAGCCAGGGATCGAACCCATGTCTCCTGCTCTGCAGGTGAATTCTTCACTGCTGAGCCATCAGAGAAGCCCGTAATCCAGTTTGATTGATATCCTTCTTAGGAGAAATCTGAACACGGGCATTTACGGAGGGAAAACCATACAAGGAGACACAGGGAGAAGACAGCTATTCCCAAGGCAAAGAGAGAGGGCTGGAACAGATTCTCCCCACACAGCCTGCAGAGAGAACCAACCCAGCTAACACCTTGATCTTGAACATCTAGCCTCCAGAACTGTTGTTGTTATTCAGTTGCTCAGTCGTGTCCAACTCTTTGCGACCTCATAGACTGCAGGATGCCAGGCTTCCCTGTCCTTCACCATCTTCCAGAGTTTGCTCAAACTCATGTCCATTGAGTCAGTGATGCCATCCAACCATCTTGTCCTGCCTTCAATCTTTCCCAGCATCAGGGTCTTTTTCAATGAGTTGGCTCTTTGCATCAGGCACCAAAGTATTGGAGCTTCAGCTTCAGCATCAGTCCTTCCAATGAATATTCAGGGTTGATATCCTTTAGAATTGACTGGTTTGATCTTCTTGCAGTCCAAGGGACTCTCAGGAGTCTTCTCCAACACCACATCAATTCTTTGTTGCTCAGCTCTCTTTATAGTCCAACTCATACCCAAACTTCACTACTGGAAAAACCATAGCTTTGACTCAGTTCAGTTCAGTCGATCAGTCATGTCTGACTCTTTGCCACCCCTATGGACTGCAGCACGCCAGGCCTACCTGTCCATCACCAACTCTCAGAGTTTACTCAAACTCATGTCCATTGAGTCGGTGATGTCATCCAACCATCTCATCCTCTGTTGTCCCCTTCTCCTCCTGCCTTCAATCTTTCTGGGCATCAAAGGTCTTTTTCAGTGAGTTGGCTTTTTGCATCAGGTGGCCAAAGTGTTGGAGTTTCAGCTTCAGCATCAGTCCTTCCAGTGAATATTCAGGACTGATTTCCTTTAGGATGGACTGGTTGGATCTCCTTGCAGTCCAAGAGACTCTCAAGAGTCTTCTCCAACAACACAGTTCAAAAGCATCAATTCTTCAGTGCTCAGCTTTCTTTATAGTCCAGCTCTCGCACCCATACATGACTACTGGAAAAACCATAGCTTTGACTAGATGGACTTTTGTTGGCAAAGTAATGTCTCTGCTTTTTAATATGTTGTCTAGGTTTGTCATAGCTTTTCTTCCAAGGAGCAAGCATCTTCTAATTTCATAGCTGCAGGCACCATCTGCAGTGATTTTGGAGCCCAAGAAAATAAACTCTCACTGTTTCCATTGTTTCCCCATCTATTTGCCATGAAGTGATGGGACCGCACGCCAGCATCTTCACTTTTTGAATGTTGAGTTTTAAGCCAGCTTTTTCACTCTCCTCTTTCATCTTCATCAAGAGGCTCTTTAGTTCCTCTTTGCTTTCTGCCATAAGGGTGGTGTCATCTGCATATCTGAGGTTATTGATATTCTCCCAGCAATCTTGATTCCAGCTTGTGATTCTCCCAGCCTGGCATTTCACATGATGTACTCTGCATAGAAGTTAAATAAGCAGAGTGACAGTATACAGTATCCTCCTTTCCCAATTTGGAACCAGTCCATTGTTCCATGTCCGTTTCTAACTGTTATGTCTTGATCTGCATACAGGTTTCTCACGAGGCAGGTAAGATGGCCTGGTAGTCCCATTTCTTTAACAATTTCCCACAGTTTGTTGTGATCCACACAGTCAAAGGCTTTGGCATAGTCAATGATGCAGAAGCAGGTGTTTTTCTGGAATTCTCTTGCTTTTTCGATGATCCATTGGATGTTGACAATTTGATCTCTGGTTCCTCTGCCTTTTCTAAATCCAGCTTGAACATCTGGAAGTTCTCAGTTCACTTACTGTTGAAGCCTAGCTTGAAGGATTTTTGAGCATTACCGTGCTTGCCTGTGAGATGAGTGCAGTTGTGTGGTAGTTTGAGCATTCTTTGGCATTGCCTTTCTTTGGGATTAGAATGAAAACTGACCTTTTCCAGTCCTGTGGCTGCTGCTGAGTTTCCCAAATTTGCTGGCATATCAAGTGCAGCACTTTAACAGCATCATCTTTTAGGATTTGAAATAGCTCAGCTGGAATTTCATCACCTCCACTAACTTTGTTCACAGTGATACTTCTTAAGGCCCACTTGACTTTGCACTCAAGGATGTCTGGCTCTAGGTGAGCGATCACACCATTGTGGTTATCCTTGTCTTTAAGATCTTTTTTGTATAGTTCTTCTCCAGAGCTATAAGATAGTACATTTCTGTTGTTTAAGTCACCCAGTTTGTGGCACTTGGTTGTGGCTGCCCCGGCAAACTAGTACACCACAGACCTTGGGAAGCATCTGAAGAGGCACTGGGCCTGGAGGACTGGCTGGAGACATCGGGGAGAAGAGAGGGACTGAAATGATGAAATCACAGGTAAGCAGAAGGAGACCTGGACAGAGATCTAAATCCAGAATTAGCCAGGTGGAAAAAAAGAAAAATGAAAGTAGAGTCCACTGTTTGTTTTAAGTGGAGAGTCTAGAGCTAGCAGATCTAACAGGAGAAGAGAGCCTAGGAGAAGCAAGCTGTTGCCAAGGCCACTGGAGTGTGGGCTGCCTCACCATCACTGTACCACGTGCAGGAGATGAGTGCTGCTGCCACAGCAGGTGCTCTGAGCCGGTGAGGGGGGCCCGGGAGAAGTCCTTAGGGTATCATCATGGCCTCGACCTGAGTGCTTGAGGCCTCAGCCAGCACAAGTTCACCTGGGCAGAAGTACCTGTACACTTTCCCTGACTATTACGGATGCACTCTGGAAGCAGACTGCCTAAGTTCCCACATAATTTTGCCTTCCCTAGCATTCACCCTCTCTGGGCCTCATCTGTGAAAAAGGAATAGAGACTGCACCCACTTCATAAGGTTATGATGAAGATTCAATAAGATAATGCGTGTGAAATGTTTCAGTAGAGGTTATCTGTCATTATCAGAGGCGTTTATTCTAATTCTTCTCATGCCTCCAATTCAAAGCAGTACTAGACGAGAGTCCTCCATCCACCACTGGGCACAAGAGCCACTGTAACTAGGACCCTGGTATTAGAGGATAAGGCTACTGGCAGGCCGTAGGAGCTAAGAGGAAAAATACCATTTGGACCAGAAGCCTGAAAAAAACTGCGCTGGGCTCTGGAAGACCCCAATGGACATCACATGCACGCAGACAGAAGCCCTCAAAACCGCAGGGCCAGGGCTGAGCCGCGAACGGGCCCTAGAACTTGGCAGGTGGACATTGTCCTTGAATGGTGTCGAGCCTGCGCTCTGATCCAACTATCCTGGGGCCCATCTGTCCTGTTGGTCTCATGTCCAGCGCTCTGCAGAAGTCCAGAGCAGGGCCTTTCCAGGCCAGGGACTGTGGCGAAACCGCGTGGGGGGGTGGGGGGTGGGGGGGGTGAAATCAGGTTAAAAGGATCACGCAAGTTCTCTGCCAAAGCCAATAGGAAAGGAGAGCCTCAGGACCCCCAGGGCTCCTCCCTGCAGATGCCCCAGCCCCAAGGAGTCAGACGGCAAGTGGTTGAAGGCGGAATACGCGAAAGGGCGTGTCCCGCCCCCCTTGGCACTGCAGACTTCTGGGCTGAGCCACCACAATTTACTCTTTGCCCTTCCTCGGACTCCTTGTGAAATCCAGGGCATTCCGGACTCCTGGAGTTGAGCGTTCGTCCCCCGCGGTGCCCCAAGCTTCTACCAGCCGGCGGGCACGCGCTCGACCGGACCGCAGGGCGGGCGCGCGGCGGCAGGGCCGCTGTGGGGGCGGGGCCCGAGTGGGGCCGGGGCGGGGCCGGGGGCGGGGCCCGAGGCGGGGCGGGCGGGGCCCGCGCTCTGGCCTCAGCCCGGCTCCTAGGCTGCAGCGAGCTGCTGGGGCGCAGCCAGCTCTCGGAAGCGGCGGCGGCGCCCTTAAATAGCATCGGGACCCGGCCGGGGCCGGCAGTGGGCTGCAGTGACAGCCGGCGGCCGACGGCCGACGGCCGGGCCTGCGGAGGAGGTGAGTGCTCCTTCTGGCTGGGGGGAGCCGCATCCGTACCCGCTGCGGCGCCGCCCGGGTCTCGGCTGGGGCTCGGGTCTAAGGCTGCCCCGCCACCCGGAGCCCGGGAGGTGGCGGCCGCAGCGGAGACGCGAGAATCCGCCCTCGGATCGCAGCGACGTTCCGCTTTTCCGGCCTATGTCTGGCGGCTCCCCGAGTTCCCTCCGCCGCGGAGGCCTCCGAGCCACCCGATCCACCGCCGCTTCCTGTGCAAGAGAGCCGGCGATGCCCGCCCGCCTCTCCCCCCGGCGGCGCGGGCGCGGGGCTGGTGCACGGCGGGGTGCGGGTGACGCGCGCCGCGGACCTGCGTCCTTGTTTGTGTGGCGGCGAGGACCGCCCAGCGGGAAGCCGGACCCGGAGCTGCAGATTCGGGGCGATGATCGCCGCGGGGCCGTGTCGATGCTCTCTGGGTTGCGGCCTCCCTCTTGCCCCTCCGAGGGGGTTGGGGGCATGCTCGAATCGCGCGTGGAAGCATCAGAGCCTCGGCGTGAAGGGTGGTCCCTGCGTACCGCGCCCGCGGGAGGGTCAAAGGCAGCACCCGAAGCCGGTGGCCACATGTGGAAATTCTCGCGGTGCCTGCAGAGGAGTGCCACAGCTGCTGTACATGGCCGTGATGGAGTCATTTTAAAGAGCCTGGCATGTTTTGAAATTAGGAAGTAAAAATCACGATATCTATCGCCTTGCAGCCTAGACGGAGCGTGGTGGTAGGTAACTTGAATGAACACGTGGACGAGAACACAGAGACAGGTGCTCCTCTTAATCAGTGTGTAGGCTAGAATTTGCAAACCCCTTCCCTACCCTACCCACTTTCAAGGTTATGGCACTTAATTAATACCGTTATAATAGTGCCCTTGCCTTTGAAAGTTCAAACATTTAAGCTTCTTGTTGGTGCAGGTGTATGTAAAGTGCCCCAACTTTAATATCCGTTTATTTTTTTCCTTTGCTTAGCATGAGGGAAATTGGTTAATTTCATAATTCTGACAAATAATTCATAATTCTGACAAATTTCACCTGTGATTATTATCTCCTAAACAATTATTTGCTTAACACTTACAAACTAAAAGCTAGTCGGTACCTCCAGCTTGATTCAGCTTTTTCAGACTGAGGTGGCAGGTTGAATTGGCTTAAAACTTAAGATTTGAGTTGATTGTCTGGTTGGATGGGCTTGAGAAGGTGGGACCTTTAAAGTAACCTTCCTTTCCCATCTGTGTGGAGCCAAGTCCTGGGTAATGTTCATTCTTGTTCTGATTCAACTGGGGGAATCCCTTCTCAGGCTGAAACTTGACTCCTCATGTGGGAAAAGGTGCATGAGACTAAAGTCTTTCAGAAACTAAAATTCTGTGACTGAAAAAAGCAAACCCTGAAGAGTAACCCAATTCATATCTCCCTCCCTCACTTCAGATAGACACATCATAGACCTTGTGTTATAGACCTGTTTTCAGCATTTGCTGTAAATTGAAAAGACTTTTTAAATCACCCTTCTCTCACAGTTATTAGCATGTTGACCTATTTCCTTCCTGTCTCTGTTAAGCATAGTTCGGCAGTATTTTTTATTATTGTGGGCAACCTGACTAAAAAGAATCTCTGGGCTTTTAAATTTGGGGCATTTAAGAGAGCGATACTTGTGACAAATGCAGGTAAAGAAAGGTCTCTATTTATATCATACAGGTCAAGGTCTCATAACTATCACAGCTTTTGGTTGAGCTTGGGTATAGCTGACCATGTGCCCGCATGCCACTGTGTCCTGCTTGATGTCCAGGGCAGGCTGCGTCTTTGGTTTTGATGTAGCTGTCTTGTGGAAGTTTGGAGGAGGGGATGGGGAAAGATTATGTTGTTTTGTCATTACAGCTGGGGATGTCTCCTTTCTCCCTTCAAGTTTCCCTTTTCTGGAAAGAGCAAGACTATAGGAATAAGTAGTCATTTCTAGCCTTGGAAGGATAGAATAACTTTTTAAGGTCAGTTTATGAATTTATTGTGCAAATTTGCCACCTATGTCCTTTTGCATTTACTCTCATAACCAAATTCTGTCAACGGTGACAGATTTAATCATGTTTTGTGAACAGATCTATTTGGATGATGCAATGGTTTAGGCTCCTGTGTTCGAAAATACAAAGGAATATCCCTTAAGGCAGCTCAGAGCTGTAGGTACCCAAAATCTGCTTCAAGCTCTGCTCTTTGACAGGCCACGGCCAGTAAGGAGGGAGATCAGAGGTGCCCGTTTTTGTTGAAGGTTAACTATCCAACTTGGTGTTCAGACAAACACATTAGAGTCATTTTGCTTTGACACTCATTTCTGGAGATCAAGTCTCAGTGAACAGAGCTAATCTGAAGCTGCCAGTGGTTGAGTTTGAGTTTCAGTATTCTAGTCCTAACAGGAGCTTTGGGGAGCTTTTAAACAAATTCATAGCTGGATTTGATGAACTGGAAAGTGGAGGCAGGCTCACCAGTGCTTGTGTCCCCAGCTTGATGTCATTTCCTCTCCCATTCGTCACCTAAAATGCTGAATGCAAACCCTTTTAAGAATTCCTAGTTTGTGAAGCTTGAGGTGATACATAATTTGTACTACGTGACAGGAGAAACTGGTCACGTAATCTGCGTCATCTTCATCTGTCTGCTTTTTCACACGCTAACATTTAGAAGTTCTTTACTGTGGGCTTCCCTGATAGCTCAGTTGGTAAAGAATGCGCCTGCAATGCAGGAGACCCCAGTTCGATTCCTGGGTGGAGAAGAGGCTGGAGAAGGGAAAAGCTACCCACGCCAGTATTCCGGCCTGGGTCACAAAGATTTGGATACAACGGAGTGACTTTCACTTTTCACTTTCACTGTGTTGGAGAGGACAGTTATTAGTGGTCACTTTTATAGAATCAAGAGGGGAGGGTGAAATCGAAAGAATCCTTTCCAGAAATTTGGCTAGCTTGGAGGGATGGCACATTCTTTGGCCAAAAACTTAGCTGGAGGTGAGGACTTTGCTCCCATGTGCTTCCTCCTGCCAAAGAATACATTCAGTTGGAGGCCAATTCTGTCCCCAGTATCTAAGATTTCCGGACTGGTAGCTCCATATAGTTGTCGAGATGTAAATAAAAATTTGAAAGCTGTCTAATATCTTATAACTCAAAAACCATTTGCCTCAGAAAACCTATATAAGTAAAATTGTGTGTTTATAGAAATACAGTATGTAATTATGTGGTGTATAATTTATATAGCATATCCATTTAATATTAGAAATCTATACTTGTTGTGGAAAATTTAAAACTATATAAAATAAATCTAGGAGTTCCCTGGTGGTTTAGTGGTTTAGGATTCTGGCTTTCACTGCCATGGCCTGGGTTCAATCCCTGGTTGAGGAACTAGATCCTGCAGGCTGCTTTTGCTTTTGCATTGAAGATAATATTTTCGATCATTTGACTTTAATGACCTAAGTTATATTGTGGACACTTTCTTCATGTTGTTACATACTCTTGAAAAAAATGAGTTTTGAAGATGACTGTCTTATATAGTTTATGCAATATGCCATAAATTATTTATATTTCCCCTATTATTGGACATTTAGAACAGTTCACTAAATATCTTATATATTTCAGTAGGTCTTTTGTTTTTTTTTAAGTTAGGGAATATTCTGCTTTAAAGGGGCTTCCCTGGTGGCTCAGATGGTGAAGAATCTGCCTGCTAATGCAAGAGACCTGGGTTTGATCCCTGGGTTGGGAAGATCCCCTGGAGAAGGGAAAGGCTACCCACTCCAGTATTCTGGCCTGGGAAATCCCATGGACAGAGGAGCCTGATGGGCTACAGTCCATGGGGTTGCAAACAGTTGGTCATGACTGAACAACTAACACTTTCACTTTCGCTGCTTTAAAACTGTTGAAATTGACCATGATTTGAAAATTATTTTTTATTACTAGATGGTTTTAATGAACCATGGGTTCATGTGTTTCAGTAAAAAACTGTTGAAATAAGGATTCATGCTTTGGAAAGATAAGTGGAAAGAAGTTAGGGCATCACAGGGGGAAGTGTGGGCTGCCTTTTAGACCATTTCCTCATTTGGAAGGGACTTCTGATAAATGTGTTATCTGTCCATTGGCACACTTTCTTGGCTGTTATAGAAATTGGCACTTTCCCCACAGGTTTGTTGTGGGGAAAATGTCCATATACATAAGGCCAAAATGCCCTGAGTACTATTTATTCTTTTGTTAACCAGAGTAAATTGAAAGTTGCTACAGGAGCTCCCTTCCCACCAGGCTCAGCTGTCAACTACGAAGCAGGGCAGTGTTAGCTGAGCGAACAGGATGAGGGGTCATACAGCCAGTAGCACCAGGCACTGCTCTTGGCGCTTCAGAGCTGTTAACCCAGTTCATCGTCCCAGCTACCCTGTAAAGTAGTCCTACGTATATCCATATCTGATGAAAGGTGGAAAGGAACAGACACAGAGGTTGTCTCCCAGACCAGGGTTTGAACCTTGGCAGTCTGGTTTCAGGGCCAGAGCACCTACTGACTTGGCTCTTCTTCTTGAACTTGAAGGGATCTTAGTCTAGCGGGGGGCTCCCTGGAAAGTTCCAGGTTATCAGCTGGTGGCAAGACTGAGGACAGAGCTGGTTCTTCCCTGGCCTTGCTCCTTGGCTGTCCCCTGTCCTGTTCACACATTGTCTTCACCATCAGCAGGCTGAAACAGCGACAGATTTTGATTCCGTTCCGTTCGGCCAGTGATAAGCCCACCTGCTACACAGCTGTGACTTTTTTAGAGAATTAGAGAGCAAAAGGCTTTGCCTGCCCTAGAAGTTGGTCCTGTTCTAGATTGTGCTGGAAACCTTTAAATATTTTGCGGAGTTTGAAGGCACAGAGATATTGTCTATCAGTTATGGCCTCCTTTCCCCAAGACAGTTTTAGGCAGGACCCCAGTATATGAAATAAATAAAAGCAGGGCTGCTGTGGTTGAAAGAGGGCAGGGTGGGAGTCCCAGGTCACATAAACTGGAGATACAGTTGCTTCCTGGCCTCGGAGACACTCCAGCACCCCCCTGGCTCCCCAGGTCCCTGAGGGAGCCTAACTCACTCATCACCTGACATAGTACCTGATGCCCAGGGGCAGAGCGACTTAGCAAGGTTACGTAAGCTGTGTCCCCCTCAGGCCATGACAGTGGAGGTTGTTCCTGGGCCCTGTGCCTATTGGAGGAATGGCCGAACCTTGGTGTCATCCTTGACTTGTGCCCTGAGACCCAGCCAGTCGGTGTTTTCTGTTATCCGTACCATACTGCCCAGCACTCGTGCGTTCCCTCCTTTCCTTGTCCAGGTCGCCACCCTCATCCACAGTCTAGTGGATGATGTTTTCTAGTTTAGAAAACAAGGGTGCTTAGTTTAAAAAAAAAAAAATGATGGTGACACTTCCTAACACAGAGTTCTGATCAGATCCCTCCTCTGCCCAGAAGCCTTCCAGGGTCCCTCTGGAAGGCCCCAAGTCTTCAGGTAGCTTGGCTCTTGGGGGCTTCTGGAGTCCAGTTCAAACCTGCTGTCTCCCGTGAATCTGCCAAACGGCCACATGCTGGGACTTTTGGAAAGAGACTCTGGTGGCACAGGGTTGAACCAAGGCCTCTGCACCCATGACTCTGTAGGTGAGCTCTGTCTGCACCTGACCCACCTTCCTGTGTCCTGGGTGAGCCTCCCTGGCATGCCCCCTCTGCCCCCTGGCTGCAGTGACATCCTGGTCCTGGCCTCGTTGCTCATGGCCCTGCTTTTCAGAGGCCCTTTTCCTGGAGTGACCCTCACCGTCCTCAGACTCCACATCACTCACTGGAACCCTCAGCCGACAAGAGCTGGTGCTTAAAATGTTGAGACACTCGCATTCTGGTTAGAAAAGAGCTGCTACCCTGAGCACCCACCCCTCATTCAGACACTGAAGGGTTAATGCCTGGCCAGGGGAGGCTCTCCTGAATCCGGTTCTGATGGTTGGCCTACTTCTGTTCCAGTTGTTTGGTGCCTAGGTGCACTGGTTCTTCAGTTTCTGAGTGGCACAGCCCCGCCCTCCCCCCACCCTTCCTTTGCCTCTTCATATGTGCTTAGCTCAGTCCCCCCAGATAGGCCCCCAGCCACATACTCAGCTCTGCATTTAGCAGACCTGGTCACTGTCATTTCTGTGTCTTCAGCAGCATTTAACACAGGACCCGACTGCTTGTAAGTACTTAATATCATCTGATGACTGACTGAGGCCAGGAGACATTCAGATGGACCATTTTCCCATAGATGCTGTCACTGATAAGAATGTACCTTTCATTGTTCAAGGTTTGTATATTATAATCCCTGCAAGGCTCAGATCTTGCAGCTGACATCAAGCCGTTGAAAATCCCCAGACCAAAGCCTGTGCTTTCCCGGGGTTGAACTTGGCAAGCCAGAGGGCGTCTGAGGTCTCTCTGAGGGTAGTTTGTTATATTTGAGCAACAGGTGGCTATGGGCTTCACAGGAAGGAGATCAATGTCAAGTTCTAGACAACGTTACGTAACTGTACTGTAGCCTTCGTTTACCTGGTATTCCTACCAAAAATCCTGCCTTATTTATGTGTGACTGGTGAAATCATCAGATAGCTGTTTGTTCCTCCTCTAGGACAGTTAGCCACGTTGTGCTTGGGGCAAGCCTTGGAGGTGCCCCAGATGGAGCAGGGACCTTGCTGTCAGGCAGTCCAGCCAACCACCTCACGGGGGAGGGACCCGCGATCAGAGGGTGCGCCAGGCAGTTTGAGCAGCCTCGATGCCAGAGGCGGTGCTAGGCTGAGTATACCCTCCTGACGTGAGTCAGAGACCAATGCCTCAGACTCCAGGGCCTCTTGGGAGGGCACGTAGGGACTCCAGCTGTGGGTCTGGGACAGACCACCTCTGATGAGCCAGCCCCTTGGCCTGCCGGGGGCCTTGCCTGGAACGCTTGGCCTCCTCACTGACCTGGGTGCCCGTGACCCTCACTGTCCTGCCCTCCCCGACATTCTTTCCATCACGGGGCCTCACAGGGTATTTTTGTCTCCTTCCTGAATGGCAAGTCCATGGGCAGCCTGGGTGGGCACCATTAGCCCACATCCTGGGTGCGGCGGGCTTCTTTCCGCAGGTGCTCCAGTGAGCAGTTGCATTTATTGCCGCCCATAATCAGGAACTGACTGAGACTCTCGGCAGGCAGGTGACACAGAGGAGGAACACTGGTCTCCAAGATCGGGAGTACTGCCCACCTTCTGTTGTGGGGTAGACCATCTATTAGGGTGCAGGTGGATGTGTTACAGCTTACGTAGATGTTTATTTTTTAGCTTTCTTTTCAAATTCATAATTTTGTTTCATAACATCCAGAAAATATTTGTGTAGTTTATAAATAAGTGCATCTACGTGTTAGGGGTACATTTATGTATGATTTTTGATGCATTATCAAAAGTTTCGAAAGCCAGAAAAGTAACTGCTTCTCTGCCAGCAGTGCGGCAAGATCCTTCCAAGTGCCATTTTTAAAATGAGAGAATTTGTTAGTGAAGGGAGACTAGGCAGTGCTTTGTGACACTGGGTTGTGATTCATGTCAAATTGGTCTCTGACTTTAGGAGAGCCAGGTTAAGTCTGGAAGATGTTTTGCCCATGGATCCAGGACTTGACAGGGTAGAAAGAAGTGTCCTTAGGACAAGGATTTCATTTTGTTCACTCCTGTACCCCCTGCATCTGTGCTAAGTTGCTCAGTCGTGTCCGACTCTGTGCGACCCCGTGGACTGTAGCCCACTGGGCTCCTCTGTCCATGGGGATTCTCCAGGCAAGAATACAGGAGTGGGTTTCCAGGCCCTTCTCCAGGGGATCTTCCTGACCCAGGGGTGGAGACATCTCTTACATCTCCTGCATTGGCAGGCAGGTTCTTTCCCACTCCAGCTGCTGCTAAGTCGCTTCAGTTGCGTCCGACTCTGTGCGACCCCATAGGCGGCAGCCCACCAGGCTCCTCTGTTCCTGGGATTCTCCAGGCAAGAATCCTGGAGTGGGTTGCCATTTCCTTCTCCAATGCATGCATGCATGCTAAGTCGCTTCAGTCATGTCTGACTCTGTGTGACCCTATGGACAGCAGCCCACCAGGCTCCTCTATCCACAGGATTCTCTAGGCAAGAATACTGGAGTGGGTTTCCATTTCCTTCTCCTCCAGCTCCCTAAATATTCTCAGTGTGTATATATATATGTACTTTTTTTTGCATGTCAGTTAAATATCATGCTGGATTGGCCACTTCAAGTCAGTATTTGTGTTGGCTTTCTTTGTTTAAACCTTTGGTCAGTGGCAGGTGGCCGTGTATGTGCCAGTCTTAGTCCTCTTAGAACCAAGTCCCCGAAGCTGTAGGATCATAGAGCTAACATGGGGCTCAGAAGTGTCACCTGAATGATAGGATGTTTGGGATTTGCTTTTGTTTTTTAAGAAACAGATACAGAATGAAACAACACTGACAAGGTATTGGTCGTTATTGAAACCAAAGCTGGGATTATTATGGGTACGTGGTGGCTTCTTGTACTACCCTATATACTTTTGAATAGATTTGGAAGTTTTCATAATAAAAATGTAAACAAAGCATAAGGGGGAAATAGAGACCCAAAAATAGCATTGCTTGTTCCAAGGAGGCCAGATTGGACAATCTCTTCCCCCCCACCCCACCCCTTCCTTCTGTTAAACACTGGGGCATTATTCTATAACTCTCTGCAACTGGTTGCATCTGTTTTGTCTTTAGCTTCCCCGGGGTTAATTACCTTTTCTTATAGTTACCTGAACTCTGGGTGTAACCCTAGCTGCCAAGGCCTCCCTCATCTCTCCACCCACAATGAGCCAGATCCTGCTTGACTTTTTCTCTTGTCTTTCCCACTCCAGTACCACAGAGGGCATCGCCAGGGCTTAAATCTCTAAACACTCAAAAGTGGATTTCTTCCAAGCTTGAGAGTAACTGGCCTCGCTCTGTCTCTGGGTCAAAATCTGACTTTTATTCAGTTTTCCACTCACCCCTGCTCTGTTAGCCTTTTTTTGCGTTTATCCATCCCTCTGAAACCCTGCTCTATTTTGAGAGGTGTAAGTAACTCTACCCAACCATGTGTCCCCTTAGCCTTCTTCTCCAGGTCACTGCTATTTGATCCCCGCGACCTCTGGGGGCAGCAAGGACTGGGCTGCTTCCTCTGTGGCTCTTGCAGCTAGCCGATGCCCAGCCTGCGGCCTGCCTGGGGTGCTGTCCCGAGAGAGGAGTGTCCGGGCCTCTGGTGTATGTCCCCAGCGTCTTTAACCCACGCGCCGCCCCGGTGACTCCCAGCACAGGCAGGGCCTCGGGGTTTGCTCGCCCCGCCTGCCTTTACCTGTTCCTGCCTGGCTCCTGGCTCTCTGGACTGACGTTGCTCTGCGCTCCAGCCCATACACAGTGCTTTCTTGCCCGTCTGGCTCCTGGAGCCAGGACCCTGGATAATTTGGTTCACTCCTGCAGATGCGTTAACTCTTAAAGGTTAGGACAGATAGCGGGAGCTTAGACATGTCTTTCCTGGGAGGGGCTTTCACCCCATCTGTCACTCTGTGGGAAGGACAGTTTACCACCTGGGACCCTTTCTAGAGCAGGTGAGAAATGCATAAATAAAGGAAGAAAGGAACTGACCTGACCTAGTTATAGCTTCTTTATCTTGAGAAATTTAAAAAAAAAAAAAAAAACACAGTACAAACAAAGTACAAAGAATAATAAAACCATAAAACATAGAATTGATGGTTTTTAACAGTGGGTTGTTTCCTTTATATATTTTCTTTATATATGTCCCGCTGTCACCCAGAGTTTCTGGGTGGGTGGGATCCTGTTATTTGGTACTGAATGCCAGGACTGTGTGGCCAGCTTGGGCCTCTTCTAGCATCGTCTTGGAGATGCGCTGTGGTATGTTGGTGACAGAAGGGGTGAATCTTTCCTTGTTCCCCCTTTCTCATTGCACCAACCCCTGCCTGTCGCCCCAGCCCACTCTGGCAGCAGGGGGCATCGGCTCAGGGTTTTGCAGCTCACGGGACATGGCCAGTCCCTGGACAGAGAGCTCTGTGCATGTGGGTCTAGCATTCTTTCCCGACTCTCTTCTGCCTCCTCGCGTAGCCACTACCGGAAGTTATGTACTAGCTTTGGACGAGTGTCTGAGGGGACCCCAGGACTTTGGTGCCTTCTCTGTGTGCAGTGCCTCAAACAAATGGACCTCCTCCTCGCGGTCCTGAGGCCTTCAGAGGAGGACCCCTGCCAGCTGGGTCCAGCCCTGGCCGTTGTGAAAGGACTTTGGTCCTGTTTCCTGTTCGATTGTTCTCCCCTTCTCTTGGGAGCCTCCTGCTTCGGGGTTTACTTGGTGGTTTCTTGCTGGCCAGGGAAGTGGAGAGGCTTTTCTTCTGGGTCATTTCAATGGCCGGAGGAATTTTCCTTCTTCTCCCGCTGTGATCATAACAAGCTCTCCTTGTGTTGCCTGACCGCCCCAGACCACGGCATCACGGTCTGTGACATGTGGGGCCGCAGACATGATGAGTGCCCTCCCCGTGCGCAGATCAGCTGAAACCACACGCCTGTCAGACCCGCTCGCGAGCAGGGAACTTGGCCCGTGGGAGCCTCTTCTGCCGTGGTTCTTTCAGAAGCCTTGGGTCAGCCTAACAGAGAGCCTCCCGGTCTCCGGCCGCTGAAGCAGAGCCGACTGGCCGCAGGGCTGCGCTGTCCAGGGCTGCTCCCTTCTCTGACTCGTATCAGGAAACGCCCCTGGGCCCTGACGTGACACGTATCCAGATACTGCCTGACGGTCGTGAATCGCTGTTTAAACACCAGGGGAAACATCTTGCTTCTCTGCGGACTTTTGTTTTGAATGGAAACGTTTCCTCTTAGATCCATGCCAGCCTGGCTCCTACCCGGAGGCTCTGGGGTGACCTGGATGTCTTCCCAGGGCAGGGCCTGACTGTAATTACCACTTTCCGGAGGGTGTGCCTGACAGGTCTCTGTCTCGGTGTTGAAGAGAGGACGGAGGAGAGCTGTGGGCCTGGTGCTTTTTTCTCTCTGGGGAATGCTGAGCAGGCAGGTCCTGCTGTGAGCACTCCTTATGGCCCAGATGGCCACTCTGGGCGTTTCTGAGGGCTCCTCATGCCAGTCCCTGGGTGGCTTCTCGGGTTTGGAAGATTTGCTTTTCTGTCAGGGGAAACACACTTTCAGAAATTGTTGGCCAGCCCTGGGGTCAGGCTCTGAACTCAGACTTTCCTCTGGCATTGGCTGTTCTACTTAAGAGAGAGGCCTTTGTGTTCTTGCCTTCCCCATGGGCAGCCTTGATTTGTTTTACACTAACATACAAAGCAAGAGAATTCCACAAAAACATCTGTTTCATTGACTATGCCAAAGTCTTTGGCAGTGTGGATCACAACAAACTATGGAAAATTCTTCAAGAGATGGAAATATGAGACCACCTTTCCTACCTCCCGAACCGGTATGCAGGTCAAGAAGCAACAGTTAAAACCAGATGTGGAACAACAGACTGGTTCCTAATAGGGAAAGAAGTACGTCAAGGCTGTGTATTGTCACCCAGCTTATTTAACTTCTATGCAGAGTACATCATGCAAAATGCTGAGCTAGATGAAGCGCAAGCTGGAATCAAGATTGCTGGGAGAAATATCAATAACCTCAGATACACAGATGATGCCACTCTTATGGCAGAAAGCGAAGAGGAACTAAAAGGCCTCTTGATGAAGGTGAAAGAGGAGAGTGAAAAATCTAGCTTAAAACTTAGCATTCAAAAAATGAAGATCCTGGCATCCAGTCCCATCACTTCATGGCAAATAGATGGGGAAACAATGGAAACAGTGACAGATTTTATTTTACTGGGCTCCAGAATCACTGCAGATGGTGACTACAGCCATGAAATTAGAAGATGCTTGCTCCTTGGAAGAAAAGCTATGACAAACCTAGACAGCATATTAAAAAGCAGAGACATTACTTTGCTGACCAAGGTCCATCTAGTCAGAACTATGGTTTTTCCAGTAGCCATGTATGTATGTGAGAGTTGAACCATAAAGAACGCTGAATGCTGAAGAACTGATGCTTTTGAACTGTGTTGTTGGAGAAGACTCTTGAGAGTTCCTTGGACTGCAAGGAGATCAAACCAGTTAATCCTAAAGGAAATCAACCCTGAATATTCATTGGAAGGACCGATGCTGAAGCTGCAATACTTTGGCCACCTGATTTGAAGAGCCAACTCACTGGAAAAGACCCTGATGTTGGGCAAGATTGAAGGCTGGAGGAGAAAGGGACAACCAAGGACGAGATGGTTGGATGGCATCACCGACTCAACGGACATGAGTTTGAGCAAACTCTAGGAGATGGTGGAGGACAGGGAAACCTGGCGTGCTATAGTCCATGGGGTTGCCAAAAGTCCGACACGACTGAGCGACTGAACAATAATAGGACAATCACACTATTGTGTGAATGGATGTCTAAATTTCTGCGAAGGAGAAGTGAAAATGGTTGCCTTAGATACCCATGGGGTGACATCATGCGTAAGTTTGAGTTGGGAAGGAGAATGCATTAAGGCCGCGTGTCAGGGGTGGCTTGCCCTCTTGTCTGTCTCTTTGTCTCCACGTTCTCTGGAAGGTGCTGCTTCCTCCCAGGGCCCCCACTCACACAAGCAGCGCGGGTGCTGAGAGAGGAGGCTGAAGTTTGAAAATACCCTGAATACCCCCTTTCTCTTTGGAGAATCACAGCTCTGTGTATATGATACATCTTCTGGGGCTTGCAGCAGAGAACCAGGCAGAATCACAGAGTTGTTCGTGACTCAGGAAGTGTGTAGGAAGCGCCTGTCCTAGACAGGGCACCGTGCGAGGGCATCTCGAGACAGGTGGGCTGGGGCGCCACCCCACCAGGAGGGGAGCATCTCCCCCCAAGGAGAGTGTACACCCACCAGAAGCACAAACCAGGTGCCCAGGACCACGCGAGGGCTGGAACTAAAGCATGCCGGGAGTTCAGAGGAAGGACTCACTGCTTCTGAGTGAGCGGGTTCTGTAAGAATTTTCTCAGGGAAGCAGCCTCTGGCCTATTTGTGTAGGAACTGGGCATCTTACAGCAGGACCAGGGAGCAGAGCTGTAGGTGAGGGGGGCCTTTGGAGGGGTTTCGAACCTTGGGTTTTGAGATGCTGGGAGGGGAGGAGCTCAGAGGAGGAATAGAAGTGATGAGCACCATGACCCATGCCTCTGTGTTGACCCTGAGGCTGGCAATCAGCAGGAGAGCCCAGGGGAGCATGCGGAAAGGATGGACCGTCCATGGGGGGCCTGCAGACCCCCACAGCCGCCTCTCCACTTCATGGTTCTACTATCATCCTCCAGGCTCAAAAACTCAGCCTTCTAATTCCTTCCCCCTCCCCCCTCCCCTTTTTTTTCCTGTTTATATCCACTTAGTTACTAAATCCTGGTCAGTATTTTTGTAAGTGATTAAGATTTTTAAAAATTTCTGATAAAATATATACCATTTTAAACCCCCGTCAAGTATGCAATGGAGAAGGCAATGGCACCCCACTCCAGTACTCTTGCCTGGAAAATCCCATGGACGGAGGAGCCTGGTAGGCTGCAGTCCATGGGGTCGCTAAGGGTCGGACACGACTGAGCGACTTCACTTTCACTTTTCACTTTCATGCATTGGAGAAGGAAATGGCAACCCACTCCAGTGTTCTTGCCTGGAGAAGCCCAGGGACGGGGGAGCCTGGTGGGCTGCTGTCTATGGGGTCGCACAGAGTCGGACATGACTGAAGCGACTGAAGTGACTTAGCAGCAGCAGCAAGTATGCAATTCGGCGGCATTAAGTACATTCCCAGTGTTGTGTAACCATTACCACGTTCTAGTTCCAGAATTTCTCATTGTCTGAAACAGACATTGTACCTGTGGAGCAGTTAACTCCCACCCACCCCACCCTGGGGTAGCCTCTATTTCTGTCTCTCTGAATTTGCCTATTTTCAGTCCCTTGTATAAGCAGGATCATACATCGTTTGTCCTTCTGTGTCGGACTTCTTTTACGTGACACAACATTTTCAGGGTTCGCTCACGTCTTGGTGTGTATCAGAATCTCCTCCTTTTGTGAAGGCTGAAGAGTATTCTACTGTGCGCAAGCCCCGTGTATCCCTTCGCACTGGGAGTCACATCCCAGCTTTTTAAGGCCCCGTGTGTCCCTTCACACTGGGAGTCGCACCCCAGCTTTTTCAGGCCCCGTGTGTTGCTTCACACTGGGAGGCACACCCGAGCTTTTTAAGGCCCCGTGTGTCCCTTCACACTGGGAGTCACACCCGAGCTTTTTAAGGCCCCGTGTGTCCCTTCACACTGGGAGTCGCACCCCAGCTTTTTCAGGCCCCGTGTGTCCCTTCACACTGGGAGTCGCACCCCAGCTTTTTCAGGCCCCGTGTGTCCCTTCACACTGGGAGTCGCACCCGAGCTTTTTAAGGCCCGTGTGTCCCTTCACACTGGGAGTCGCACCCCAGCTTTTTCAGGCCCCGTGTGTCCCTTCACACTGGGAGTCACACCCGAGCTTTTTCAGGCCCCGTGTGTCCCTTCACACTGGGAGTCACACCCCAGCTTTTTCAGGCCCCGTGTGTCCCTTCACACTGGGAGTCACACCCAAGCTTTTTCAGGCCCCGTGTGTCCCTTCACACTGGGAGTCACACCCGAGCTTTTTCAGGCCCCGTGTGTCCCTTCACACTGGGAGTCGCACCCCAGCTTTTTAAGGCCCCGTGTGTCCCTTCACACTGGGAGTCGCACCCCAGCTTTTTAAGGCCCCGTGTGTCCCTTCACACTGGGAGTCGCACCCCAGCTTTTTCAGGCCCCGTGTGTCCCTTCACACTGGGAGTCGCACCCGAGCTTTTTCAGGCCCCGTGTGTCCCTTCGCACTGGGAGTCACACCCCAGCTTTTTAAGGCCCCGTGTGTCCCTTCACACTGGGAGTCGCACCCCAGCTTTTTCAGGCCCCGTGTGTCCCTTCGCACTGGGAGTCGCACCCCAGCTTTTTCAGGCCCCGTGTGTCCCTTCGCACTGGGAGTCGCACCCCAGCTTTTTCAGGCCCCGTGTGTCCCTTCACACTGGGAGTCACACCCGAGCTTTTTCAGGCCCCGTGTGTCCCTTCACACTGGGAGTCACACCCGAGCTTTTTCAGGCCCCGTGTGTCCCTTCACACTGGGAGTCACACCCGAGCTTTTTCAGGCCCCGTGTGTCCCTTCACACTGGGAGTCACACCCGAGCTTTTTCAGGCCCCGTGTGTCCCTTCGCACTGGGAGTCACACCCGAGCTTTTTAAGGCCCCGTGTGTCCCTTCGCACTGGGAGTCGCACCCCAGCTTTTTCAGGCCCCGTGTGTCCCTTCGCACTGGGAGTCGCACCCCAGCTTTTTCAGGCCCCGTGTGTCCCTTCGCACTGGGAGTCGCACCCCAGCTTTTTAAGGCCCCATGTGTCCCTTCACACTGGGAGTCGCACCCCAGCTTTTTCAGGCCCCGTGTGTCCCTTCGCACTGGGAGTCGCACCCCAGCTTTTTCAGGCCCCGTGTGTCCCTTCGCACTGGGAGTCGCACCCCAGCTTTTTCAGGCCCCGTGTGTCCCTTCGCACTGGGAGTCACACCCCAGCTTTTTCAGGCCCCGTGTGTCCCTTCGCACTGGGAGGCGCACCCGAGCTTTTTAAGGCCCGTGTGTCCCTTAGCACTGGGAGTCACACCCTAGCTTTTTAAGGCCCCGTGTGTCCCTTCGCACTGGGAGTCACACCCCAGCTTTTTAAGGCCCCGTGTGTCCCTTCACACTGGGAGTCGCACCCCAGCTTTTTAAGGCCCCGTGTGTCCCTTCACACTGGGAGTCACACCCCAGCTTTTTAAGGCCCCGTTTGTCCTGGCTGTTTATTGTCCTCTGTGTTGTGTCCCACCTTCGTCTGGCTTTGAATCTCGCCGCATACACTTGCCTCTCCAGGTGCAGCGGCCTTGCCCTTGGCCCCAGCGCTAGTCCTGTTCTTGTGTGGAGCTGGGCGGGGACTTGAACGTCCCTGCACTGTCTTCTGATCTTTGCATTGATGGCAATGACTCTGTGCAGTGAGGACTGTTAGGAGCCTTAAGCATGCTCTCACAGGTAACTGTTCAGCACCAGCCTGACACATGGCGCGTGCTTAGCTAACAGTGACCTCACAGACGTCGTAACCTCATGCTGATTTCCCCAAAGGTGTACCTTCCCTTCTCCTGTGTGACTCACCCCTGTCATTTGTTCCAGATTAACTTCCCCAAATCCTAGAGGTGAGGTGGGGAGGCACCTCTCATCGTCATGTTTCTGCCTGATTAGACCACACTCACCTCTTGCCTCCGCACGCAGCTCCCCCAGAACCTGTGATCAAGTCTACCTTTTTTTTTTTTTTTTTTTTTTTGCTCTTACTTAAGCCACCTCATTATTCTCTATTTGGTATCTATACTGTTGTTATGGAGTTTACTTCAAGCTTTGTGAATGGGATTGCAAGATTTTGCAGTCTATACCCCCACGTGGATATTAAATCAGATCCCTGCCCAAAAGAAGGCGAGGTTTCCCCAAACTCTCTTTCAGTCCTCTTTTAGAATCTTACTAAGGCTTTCCCATTCCGGAGTGCTCTCTTGGATGCTGTTTTGAAAAATGTTAGTTGTGGAGGGGGACACCCAATCTTGAAGCCAGCCCTGCCAATCCAAGTCTTCAGTTAGTCAGTTCAGTCGCTCAGTGGTGTCCAACTCTTTGCAACCCCATGGACTGCAGCAATCCAAGTTTTGGGTTCTCATAGAAGTCTAAGGCAAAGAAATTGAACGCTGGCTAGGTAATTACTTCTGGGAGCTGGGCTTTACAAAGGCAAGTGTTGGATATTTTTGTAAAAAGCAGTGACGTGTGTGGTCTAGTTATATGAATATGGACCCGTAGGACAAAATTTTTTTTTTAACTGTCCTAACATAATACAAATTATATTCCTGTAACTTAGGAGAATTTTTGCAGTGGTAGCTGAAGATAGAACTTCAGGAAATGCTTCCATGTAACCAGCTTAAATGGAAGAGAAAACTCTGAAGATATGCTATAGAAAACTTTAATCCTCAAAAAATGGCTTTGGGGTTTCCAGAGACCCTAATGGAAGAAGCATGTTCAAAGACTTTGAATAAAATATTCATGAAATGTGAATAGGAAAACAACAGATATTTATAAAGTAATGTATATTGTTGGATGACTTAAAAATATGTGTAATAGAGAGACTGTTATAAGTAGGCATTTGACCATTTCATCTAATCCCCCCAAAATATATCCGTTCCAGTTTGGCACGTTATATTTGGAATTTCTTCACTTGGGGGCATATGTGGTAGTGGTGGCCTGTGGCCAATGTGAATGGGTGAGGCCTGGCCCTAATCTTATGGGTTAAATAAAATCAGTCTAGCCCTATACTTGCCTGGGAAAGCTATGTGTCCCACTCTTGGACAACTTTAAGGAGCTGAACAGAGAAAAGTTGAGTATAGAATTATTCAACTTGCCTCAGCTATTTCATTAAATCAGCTTTCAAAACACAGAGCATCTCTGTTCCCTTTCTCCTTTTAAAATCTTTTTGGAAATTGACCTGGGAAGCCACGGAATCACTGTAGTGAGAATTCAGCTGGTTTAAAGTGTTCTTTGCTTCCTCGGGAGGGAAAGCCCCAAGGCAGCGGATGGGGATAAATTCCCGTGGAACTACTTGTTCCGTGTGCCCGGGGTCCCGCAGTGACCCGGGTGGTTTTTCTGTTGCTCATACTCAGGATGAGGAGATGGTCCAAGGGCAGTGACCATGGTCAGGAATTCCCGTGTGGAATGGGCCCGTGGACTTTGGCACCACTGTGGACCTTCTGTAGCTCCTCTCTCTATGGAGAGCCCGACTGCTCATTTAGTTCCAGAGGGGATGGTTTAAGCAAATCTAGCTTTAGGTACTTTGCCAGCCAGGGTTAAGGAGCAAGAATCCAGTGGGTTTGGAGAGGCCTGTTGAAAGAACAGCACACGGCCTGGCCGCTGCTCTCTTGTTGCTCCCAAGGCCCAGCTCTGCCCAGCTAGTGCCGGACAAAGAGGGTGCTTTCAGGGCTCTGTAAATAGCCTATTGTGCAGGGGAGGAGGTGGAGCAAGGACTGGCAGTGTCTTGCCAGCTCGGCCTGCTGCTTTAAGGCGAGATGTCAGGACTTCCTCGTTTGCTGCGGCCGGGGCAGGGTGCTATTTATGTGGGTTTGTTGGAGGGCTGCATTCCTGGTGAAGTAGTCCGTCAAACCGGTGTTACTCAGCTGGATGAAAGCTTGAGGACCTTTAGAAGGAGAGAAACATCCAACTCACCCATTTTGGGGGTTTATAAATGACACAAAGAAAATAAAATGCTAATGTAAGTATCTGTTTGCAGAATCACTGGAGCTGTGTGTGTGTGTGTGTGTGTGTGTCCTTAGAAAATGATGCTCTTGTGAGTCACACAGAAAGTGACCCTGAGCCACTCTTTTCCTGGTGCAAATAGAATGGTAAGAGGTGAACCTTTGCGTACAGTGGGTCTTGAACCCACATGCTCCAAGGCTGGGGTGAAGGGGGGAGATGTTAACAGCTCTGTAGGACAGGGAGGGTGAGATGGATTTCAGATGCCGAGCTCTCCTGTTAATAATACCGTGGCGTGTGTGTGCTGGAGGGATCTGTAGAGGCTGCCTGCTGTCATGATTCCTAACCTGGGGTGTGGACTGCAGGGACCTTGTGAGCCCCAGGTGCACAGAAAGAGTATGCATGTCCTTAGTGGAGAGAGTCAGCTTCCCAGAAGAGGGTAAGAATGAATCTTGTCGAGGAAAAAGTGTGAATGTAGTTGGGTTGGTGTCCATGTCTTGGGAGATAACTTTGGGAAGCCTTGGAAATGTCCAGCCTCAGTTTCTTCATCAGATTTTATATTGTGATGTTTAGATAAGACACGCGAGGTGAAAACCTTTCCAAAACACAAAATTGATACTGTATTGTTTATCTCTTCTTCCCAAAGTTCAGGCAGGTGGATACTAGGACTTGTGTTTTCTGACAGTCATGCAGTGGGTTTTGATTCCCCTGCCTCGACATCTGTTTCCATCAATTTAAAGGCGTCCTTCACTCTGGTTCTTTGTGTTGAGCTCCTGCCAGGTTTTTCCCACCCTTGGGATGCTCCCTGTCGCCCGTAGTTTTAGACTCCAGCTCTATAGGAGATTCGGAAGACTCAGCTGAGTGAGCTCACATTCTGTAGGTGTGGGAGTAGCTTTAGAGAAGGAGAGGCAGGCTGTCACTAGTCCTGTATTGTCAAGATATGCTGGCTGCTTAAGCCTTTAAGCTGATTGAAGCATGTTCTTAGCAAGCAGTACCGTGATTATGTGCCTTGGCTATAAAAACTTCCTGAAATGATGATGTAGAAATTTGCCTTTGAAAAAAATTAGGGAAACTATTCCAGCTAAAGCACCATCGGAACGGTAATAAAATCTGGGTTTTATTTGTTTTATTACCACATGTTGGCTAGTATGTGCGTCTTGTGATACTTCTAGAAGACCTGATGCAACTGTTTTAAAGCGTGGTGTTTGTGTTCACCTTGAGCATTTAAAGGCTGTTTGTTGCGGGGAATTTTCTTTGCTTGTAGGTCTGCCTCCATTTCTAAATAGCCCAAGAGCCTTTTCCTTAAAAGCAGTTAATCAGAAGGGAAATGATTTATAATGCCCCCCCCCCCATTCACATTTAAGAGTTGTTCCTTATGTGGTCCTGTATGAGATATTGTCTTTGTTCTTCATTGTGTGGACTTTAGTTTTCCCATGTACGACGTTAACCAGTTTGTTCAGCAGAGTTGATGTGCAGCTTTTTACCTGGCTGCCATCTAAGAAGTGTGAATTAAACTGATACTGAAGCTCCAATACTTTGGCCACCTGATGTGAAGAGCCAGCTCATTGGAAGAAGACCCGGATGCTGGGAAAGACTGAGGGCAAGAGAAGGGGGCGACAGAGAATGAGATGGTTGGATGACATCCCAACTCAATGGACATGAGTTTGAGCAAGCTCCGGGAGATGGTGAGGACAATGAAGCCTGGTGTGATTCAGTTCATGGGGTTGCAAAGAGTCGGACATGACTTAAGTGATTGAACAGCAGTGATAAATTTGTTGTCGTCCCCCAGTAAAGATAAGAGTTTAGCTGAATTTAACTCCTTAGCTTTACAGATTAGTACCTAATAAAATGTGTTTGCAGGGATGCTACTGAATCAGCAATTTTCTGTTGTTGTTTTTTTTTTAAGTTTTCTTTCCTAGACTTATTTCTAGAAATAGACTTATTTCTTTTTTAGTATAATGCTGTCTGCTTGTAGCTTGGCTATTACCTATGCTTAAGATAAAAAACAGTGGAAACAGTGGCTGACTTTATTTTTCTGGATCACTGCAGATGGTGACTGCAGCCATGAAATTAAAATACACTTACTCCTTGGAAGGAAAGTTATGACCAACCTAGACAGCATATTAAAAAGCAGAGATATTACTTTGCCAACAAAGGTCCATCTAGTCAAGGCTATGGTTTTTCCAGTGATCATGTGTGGATGTGAGAGTTGGACTGTGAGGAAAGCTGAGCACACCAAAGAATTAATGCTTTTGAACTGTGGTGTTGGAGAAGACTCTTGAGAGTCCCTTGGCCTGCAAGGAGATCCAACCAGGCCATCCTAAAGGAGATCAGCCCTGGGTGTTCATTGGTAGGAATGATGTTGAAGCTGCAACTCCAGTACTTTGGCCACCTGATGCGAAGAGCTGACTCATTTGAAAAGACCCTGATGCTGGGAGGGATTGGGGGCAGGAGGAGAAGGGGATGACAGAGGATGAGATGGTTGGATGTCATCACTGACTCGATGAACATGGGTTTGGGTGAACTCTGGGAATTGTTGATGGATAGGGGGGCCTGGCGTGCTGTGGTTCATGGGGTCGCAAAGAGTCGGACACGACTGATGAATGAACTGAAGATAAAAAAGTTAATCACTTGTTTATGACAGTGTCTGTTTATGGGGGGATGATTTAATATTCTCACACAAGGCTGTGAGTCTGTTGAACAACTCCTGTAAATTCACATGATCTAGGTTTTATGAAAATGATTTCAAGGACTTTGGGGAGACAGGAGGGAAGGGCAGGGATGTGTGTACTAAACTTGAAGTGCCATGGGTGATGAAGACAGCCAGAATGATTGGAGGGAAAAGGAAGTATGCACATTTTATGCATGTTTCTGTGCATCCATGGAATTGCAATATTGTTTATGAAATCTAACCACTTGGGGCTACTAGGACCTGGACTCTGTCTGCCTATCCTTAAAGTCTCGGTGTCAACACCCTCTCCTCAGAGGAGTCTTCCCTGATCACTGGATCTTAACAGTGCTAACACTTACCCCACCTGCAAACAGATAACTGCTTTTTTAAAGTTTGTATCTCCCTCACTTGAACGTGGGCAAACCTTGGGAGATGGTGAGGGACAGGGAAGCCTGGCATGCTGCAGTCCATGGGGTCATGAAGAGTTGGACCCGACTTGGTGAGTGAACAACAGCAGTCTCCCCCAGTAGCTGGTTAACCCGTTGAGAGCCCTGACCAAGTCATGGGCACCGTCTTCCAGCCCTCAGCCTACACTAGATGCTCACATTTGGTGAATGGCTGGGGTAGGTCAGTTCGAGCTATGAATTCATCTAGAAGAAATCTGCTGTCAGCGTACGGCTGACAATCAGTTCCTTTCTTGATCTGTCTCATGTCTGTTTGACATGACCAGCCAGCATCTGATCATTCATTCCAGTGTTTTGTTTTGTTTTTTAAATATGCCCATTGTCTCTCTTTACCGGGGAGGCAAGCAGAAAGAAACCAGTGTCTGTCTTCAGAACTGGCACCAGCAGTGACACTAACCGATGCCTGTCCCTGCCCATGGGTGGAGCAGTGGGGTGACTGCTCCCAGCTCCTCATTGGCCCACTCTCCACCGTCTGTTCTCCTGAGAAGTCACGTATGGATTTTGTCTGCTAGTTACCTTTAGCCCAGTGGGCAGCAGCGCAGGACCGGGCATGTGACGAATGCCCGGAGAGACCTTGGCAGGCTGTGCAGGCAGCGGCTGAGCGCGGACACCCCCGGCCCCACCCCCGGCCCCGGCCCCACCCTTGTGTCCTGGTCCCTTTTTGGGGCTGGTGTGTCACCCAGCAGTCAGCTGTCGGTGGCACAGATGGTGAGTGGCTCTGTGAGTGCTTTCTCTCCACAGCTGTGACCTGAAGAAATGCACTTCACCCGCTTCTTCTCTGTTGTCGTGCTAGAGCTGGAAATTGTCTGTGTCTGTGTATGTGTGTGTGTGTTTTCTGTACGCCTGCCCTGGGCTGTGGGAACACAAGGCTGGATGTGACCTTGCCTTCTAGAAGTCCTGATGGCCAGTGAAGGCTCTTGATATTCTGCAACTCTGTAAAGCTATTTATACAATAATATAGATTTAAATTTGAAGAGGATATCTGTATCTGGGGGGGGGGGGCGGGGAAGGAAACTATTTTCAGTCTTGGGACCTAGCTATTTAAAAGCACATGTAGTAAGGAGCTCAAACATACTATCTGAATTTATGATAAAGGTTACCACTTACTACATTACGGGGGAGTTTTTTGAGAAAAGTCTTTCAGATAGTTTACTAGGATTTCTTGCCATATGTATGCCAAACATACTTGAGAGTAGTTACTCATCAATCATTTTTTAATTAGAATTATTATTTCTTCTCTGTACTGCACATTAATTTTTTTATATCATTATATGTTTATAAATTGTCTATAATATTCAATTAGAGGCTTTTCTATATATATGTGTGTGTGTGTGTGTGTGGCTGTTCATTTGATTTTCTTCTGTGTGTTTTGGCTTCTTAATTTTGCATGTAAACTCCTTGTAGATAAGTGTCAATTTTTATTACTGTATCTCTTATTGTTCCTCATGCAGGACAAATATACAATATTAGTAGAGGAAATAATAATAATGCCCAGCTTAAGTGAACACATTGTGGTGCCTTGCACCATTCTAAGTTCTTTATGTGAATCATTTAGTACTTATAAAAGCCCTATGAGATAGGTGCTGTTTTTACCGATGAAGAGACTGAGGACAGAGAGGGGAGTGATTTGTCCCCAGTTATTCAGCGAATGAACCGGGGAGGCAGGATTTGGCTCTAGAATCTGGGATCTTAAATACTGTTTTACACTTTCTTTCAAAGACTATTGTGTAATCTCTCTAGATATTTGCTGAATGAATATCTCTAGATACTTATGCACACCCTTTTATTATTTAGCTGTAATAGCTTGAGGAATATAAAAGACACTGTCTTATCAGGATAGCTGACTCCAGGTTCCCCTGCATCCACATGGCTGCTTTTATGCTACAAAGAGTGTGGAGAAGGTGAGAGACACTCCACACATGCCCCAAAACCCAGAGTGACCTGTTTCACCAGCTGGGGAGCTTGTGCTGCGTTTTGTGAGAAAACTGATGGCCCTCGGGTGGTTTGGGCTTGTGTCTACCTCTCTGTCCTTCTCCCCATCTGCCTTGATATTGAGAGTTGAGTGTGTTTGATCAGGTGGAAGAGAACAGGGAGAGAATGTAAGACAAGAAAATGGTAACTCATGCCCCTTATATTAACATTTTACAGCAAGAATTCTGAGTGGCTAAATCTTTTGAATGTGGATAATGAGAACTTTACGCAAGCCGACAGAAGTAAAATGAATTCCTAAAGTGCTTTTAGAAAAGTGAGATTTGACAGCCAGGAGAAGGAGGCCTGAGCCATCAGCCCGTGGCTCTACTGCCCCCATCGATTCACCAACTATCCAGTTGATGGTCATCGGCCTTGGGAACTTTGGAACAGCATCCCTCCTCCCTGGAATGAACATGACCTTTTTCTCTCCCACAGACTGTGGCTTAGGACGCTGCCAACCCAGGACGATGCAAGCCCACGAGCTGTTCCGATACTTTCGGCTGCCAGAGCTGGTTGACTTCCGGCAGTACGTGCGCACCCTTCCAACCAACACGCTCATGGGCTTCGGCGCGTTCGCGGCGCTCACCACCTTCTGGTACGCCACGCGGCCACGGGCCCTGAAGCCGCCATGCGACCTGGCCATGCAGTCAGTGGAGGTGCCGGTGAGTGGGACCTGGCCGCCCCCAGCTTTCCTGCCTCCCTCCCCTGTTTCTAGACCCCACCATGGTGACATCCAGCAGGATCACAATCCCAAGCAAATATTTGTTCACCAGGGCACTTTGTAAACTGAAATGTGCTCCCCAGACAGAACTTCAGCTGCGATGAGAGGAAGAGGTCAAAATACAGGACAGAGGGTGCTGGTTAGGTGTCTGCCCACATCACGCAGAGCAGAGGCTCATCCCAAGCTGCACGGGGCTCCTGCCCAGCGCTAGGCGGTGTGCTTTGCCCAGAGGGCCCTGAGACGGGAGAAGGCAGGCACAGAGTCCCCTCCCTCAGCCAAGAAGAGGGTTGCCAGTCGTTAGAGAAAGAAGGATTTCACCTGTGGTTGTCTGATACTTGGAGAACATCATGCAGAGGTTGAAAGGGATTCGGGCATTCCTACTAGTGATAGAATGAGGCCAGTCTAGGAGCCTTCAGGAATAATGGAGCCACAGAATTTAGGATGGGTGAGAAAAAACAAGGACATTCAAGAGGTTGAGTTCAGTACCGTGCTTGCTGTTTAACTTGGGCGAACGAAAGGTCATGTTCTCATTGTTATAAAAATCTAGGTGGTGAGTGATGTTCCATAATTAGGGCTTCCTGGGTGGGATGAGTGGGCAGTCTAAAGGTCCTTCCAGAAGGATTCTTTTCTACGTGTGACCGCTCTACCTTCCCCTCCTTGCACATCTCTTAAAAGCTCAGCAGCAAAGATGAAGCAGCCTGCTGGTCACAGATGCTTTGACTCTTCACCTGCTCTCTGCTTTGACGTTTCCTGCTTTCCTCTCCCCAAGTCAGATTTCATTTTCATGACTTATGACTTGCAAAAGAAGAACATTGTGAAAGACAGAATCACCTCATTTACTTTTAGCTATGTGGTGAAAGGTCACCCCCTACCCCCCAACCCAGGCTGTTGGCCATGAGGGGGAGAGTGTGTCCTTCCAAATAAACCTGTGCCTGACTAATACCTTTCTGCTATTTAAAGGGTTTCACTTCTTTGTTTAATTTCAGACTGTCTCTTGGATTCATTAATGTGAAACTCTTAAAATATATAGACGATATCAGTCTAATTCATGCCAAAATGTAAAAATAGAGTGAACTACTGCTGAGGCAAGTTGACTTTGTACTTCATTTCTAGTTAGAAGATGAACTTGGTATTTCACAACAGCTAGTCGTATACCAATCGTGAGAAGAATTTAATTTTTCCTACTATGTGTGAAGTTTCTGGCATCTCTTCTCTTCTGGCAGAGGACCTGGTGTCTCATAGAAGCATTGCCATCGCTATGAAAACAGTCCTTGGCAAGTGCAACTTTAAGATATTTATAATTTAGCAGTAACTGTAAAGAGTGAAAAAAGCCAAATTCTTATTGTATGAGAAATTGGAGAGGCAATGTGTTTTTTTAAGTTCCAGCTTAGTGTAACGTCAATGAGCCTTTTTAAAATAATCATACATCTTCTTTATAGAACAATTTAAAACTTCAGATGAACAGAAAGAAAATTAAAATCTTTAATTCTGCTACTTGGTATATGGTCTTCCTGATTTTTCTCTTTATAGGAATAGTAGATTTAGCTCTGATTTTCAGAACTTGTAGGTCTTAGGAAGAGGTACAAAATTTGCTTTGCATTTCTAAAAAAGAACTTAAAATATTGAACTTAAGATTAGCTTGGGAGTTATGATACTTAATAATTATAGATGCTTTTACATTGCTAGCATTGTCTTATGGGCTTCCATGGCAGCAATAGGAGCTTAATTCATTAAGTATTAGTCCAGAGCCTGTCTATCTTAGACTGTCATAGGGGCTGATCACCAGATTAAAGTCTCCTTGCTTTGTTCCTACATTGAAGTCAAGTAAGCACCATTTGCACAGCCCCACTCTCAGACCCCCTCCCATTTCACATGAACAGTTTTTTCACCCTCCTCTTTCTGTAAACTTCACGTGGCTATTAACATGAGAAGAATCTGCCTTTTTGAGTTTGGCTGCATCTTATCATTATCCACACTGGCTGTTTCCCAGTTACACTTTTTTTTTTTTTTTTTAAGCAGCAGCACAGGAGTTCTGGATAAGTTAAAATTTCTAAAATTTCCTTTTACAAATCAGGATAATAAAGCAGATGTTAGCACCCATGCTACAGACCTGTGCCAGAAAGAGGATGCAGATACGAGCTGCAGAATGGGGCAGAGAAGCTGGAGTTGGCCACAGAATCCCAAAAGTCTCTCTTAAATTTTGGAGCCTGGTTTGATCAGGACCCTGTTTAGAGAGCTGTTTCCTGTCTGGGGAGCAGCCCCCAGCTGCAACAGTGTGAGTCCAGGAAGAACTCTTCCACAGGTTTCTGTGCTGTTCCCCATAACTTTGAACAGAGCATAGAAGCACATTTTTCTGTGTATATCTGTTTTATTATTATTATTTTTTAATCACACTCAAGTGATGAGCGAGTTTTCTGGTTTTAACTGGTTTCAACCTGTTCTCTGGGCTTCCCAGGTGGCTCAGTGGTAAAGAATCTGCCTGCCAATGCAGGAGACTTGGGTTCGATCCCTGGGTGGGAAAGATACGCTGGAGGAGGAAATGGCAAACCCACTTCAGTGTTCTTGCCTGGGAAATCCCACAGACAGAGGTGCCTGGGTGGCTATAGTCCCTGGGGTTGCAAAAGCCAGACACAACTTAGTGACTAAAACAACAGCCACAAACGTCTTCTCTTAAATTGAGGTCTCCATGTCCCCCTCGTGAAAACAGTGTTTTCTCGAGTGACCAGAAACCCAGGGGGACTGGTCAGGGCCCAGGCTGTGGTGGTTGCCGTTCCAGGGCACAGGAGAGTGTGTCGGAGCCGGAAAGGACCAGAGAAGCAGGGGGATGTGGCTGGGGCTCACCCAGTCTGCTCTGCTGGGGCCAGGTAGTCTTGGGCACGCTCACCCAGCCTGACCTTCAGATTCCCCATCTGGAGAATAGAAATGACCAGGCCTTCCCTCCCACCATGCTGAGAGGCTGCGTAGATACAGGCGGCATCCAACTGAGCCCAAGAGAAGTGTTCAGGAAATGTTGAGTTTCTTTTTTCCCTAAAGCTCTTCTCTTTGAACCCTCGCATTCTAGAGATGAGAGAACAACAGGATCCCACCCAGGTGAAATTATACCACATAGTAAGAGGAAGGTCTGAAACTCTGTTATGCTGCCTCCTAACAGTGCTTGAAAGTTATGTATTTGAACTAGGATTCTTTGTTCGGGGGTGGGAGGGTGGGTGCAGAGAGGATAAAGCTGGGTAAATAAGGAAGCTTTGGGTTCGTGTAGATAAATCTGATGAGCCAGTGGCTAGACCTTCTGAACCCGGGAGCAGACTCTTCTGAAAATGGATTTGCAGGCAAAGGTAGTGGCAGAAATGGAAGGTGGAAAAGGGGCAGGTCAGGTAAGAAATGGAGTCCAGGGTCCCCCACCCAAGTTGGATGTAGGATCAGAAACTATCAAGGACAGGGTGGAGGTGAGGACTGGGGGAGGGACAGAAGACTGGCAGAACCTGGACAGCAGCAGTCCAAGTGGGTCCTGGTAACTTCTGCCTTCCCTGAGCCAGGTCAGAGCAGAACTTGTTGCTGACGGGGTTGTGGGCCAACGTTTAAGGGGGTTAGGCAACAAACCCATTGCAAAGTATTGATGAGAACCATTGCCATTGCGGGAGGAGGTAGCAGAACCAGTCTGTGAATTCCTGCAATGTCCTATAGGCATTGAGATGGCTATCTTTTTAAATGAAGTCAGGAAGTTTTTTGAGGCCTGCCAGGAGATTGTAATACAGTGAAACGAAAGCCCAACTTACCTGTTTTGTTTTGTCCTTAGATATTAGAGAAGGGAATAAATCGTAGCAAGTAAAAACTTTTTTATACCTTCCAGTCCTTAGCCTTTTAAAGGCTTCATTTGAAGAATATCAGAGCTTGTTTTAAAAATGTACCTCAAGGGAGACTTCCCTAGCAGTCCAGTGGTTAGGACTCCATGTTTCCACTGCAGGGGCCTTGGGTTCAGTCCCTGGATGGGGAACTAAGATCCAGCAAGCCACAGAATGTGGCCAAAAATAGATATGTACCTCTGGTAATAACTTAAGAGCCACTGTTTAAACTTGTTACAAGGCCTTGGCTTAGTGTGGGTTCATCTCTTCTAATAGGCAGAACAAGTTCACTGGGCATAACTCATCTTGTCTCCCTGTTGGATGACGTCACTCCAGATGACCTCATGATATCCAGGTCACTCGTTGGCTGGGTGACCCTTTCACGTGGAAGGTTGAGATTTAAGCATTCACATGTTGGGGTTTGCATGGTGAGGAACTTGCCTTAGCATTTGAACCCTGTGCTGCTGAAAGTCGAGTATGGAGGCTGTGATCCTCTGGATTCGGTTCTCCCTGCTCACAGAGAGTAGGCATGAGGCTGGCATTCACTGGCATTCATTCAGCAAGTGCATGGGGCGTGCAGGACACAGGAGGTAGAGGCTGCTGCCCTTGCGGACTGGGCAGCCCAGCAGGGAGGACCGCCGTGGAGAGGACCGCCGTGGAGAGGTCCTTCCCAAGAGTCACACAAGTGACTTATTTTCATGCCATAAACCTAGAACCACAGTTCTTCGTTGGAGAAGAACTTGAAGGAAGCCACCTAAATGGAACACACCAGCTCCCCTGGAAGCCACACTCAGTAAATCACAAGGCTTTAAAATTCAAAAGTTCCCATCCACTGAGGCCTTCTGGATGCCGTGGGTTATCCAGACAAACCTCAGGCCGGGGCCGCTGTGACCGGGGATGGCACTCCAAGTCTGTGTGTACAGGTACCTGTGAGACTGTCGCCGAGTAGGATTTCCCCCGTGGCCCGTAGAATCACACTGTTGACACACAGGCATGGGTGTAAAGACCCACTTGCGAACTGGCGAAGCAGTTTCTGCACAAGAAGACAGCACTGTTTAAAAGTTTTTATGAAGTTCTCACTCTGGACTTACGGAGACAAAGGGGTGATGCCAGTGCCAAAAAAAGAAGGAAAGAGTTGAACTCCTAGAACCAGGGAGGAGAATGTGGTTGTCGGGGCTTGAGGGTGGTGGTGGAGGACACAGGGAGAGGTGGGGGAAAGGGTACCCGCTGTCAGCTGTCAGAGGAGTAAGGTCTGAGGATCTAACGTATGACGACGTGAAGCTGATAACACTGCATCACATAATTGAAATTTGCTGAGAGAGTAGAACTGAGGTGTCCCTACATTTAAAAGATTTTTAAATGGTAAATGTGTCAATTACTGAACTCCCTGGTGCCTCAATTGGTAAAGAATCTGCCTGCAACGATGCAGGTTCGATCCCTGGGTCGGGAAGATCACCTGGAGAAGGAGCTTCTCCAGTAATGGCAAACCACTCCAGTATTCTTGCCCGGAGAGTTCCATGGACAGAGGAGCCTGGTGGGCTATAATCCCTGGGGTTGCAAAGAGTTGGATACAAGTAGTGAATAAACCACCACCATGTCATTTATACCTTAACAAAGCTGAAAAAAAGCACATCAAGAATGGCGATGCCTTCTGGACCGGAGCGGAGGGGGCTTGAGCAGTTGTTGAGTTGGACAGGATGGGAGGCGGCCGAGTCGGGGCCAGCCTTCGGGGAAGCTGCAGGGGGAAGGCTGTCCAGGAAGGGCAGGTGCGGCCAGATGGTGGGATCACTCACTCCACTGACACCAGCCCCGTGGGCTCGTGGAGGACTGGCAGGGCCATCTGCGAGGGGCATTATTAGCCTGACGAGTGTGAGCCAGGTCCTCGCCTGGGAGGGAGGGAGGGAGAGCTGGGGCAGTCTCGTCCCTGCGGTCATTTGTTCAGTAAATATGAACATGAATGTGAGCATCGTTCTCACCTCCGGGAAGCCGGCTAGCAGGGTGTGTGAGACTTTGGAAGAATCTCTTGGTTTGAGGCTCTGGCTTTGTATCTGTCAGGAGTCATTGGGTCAACCTGTGTCCTTGCCTTCTGTGACTGCAGGCTCTAGTCCTTTTACCCCTCAGCTGGTTCTTGCCTTCTGCTGTGTGGCTGTGCGCGTGGTCAGGTGAAGAGCGGACAGAGATATAGCCTTCAGCTTCATCCCTCGCGACTTTGCTGCTGTGGTTTTCAGAGAATTTTCATGCAAGTTTTCAGGAAACATCACAACATCTGAGTGTATTTTCCGCCAGCTGTCCTAGCAGTTGGGGCACAGAGAGTGGGATGAAGAGACGGCTGGGAGGGAGTGGATTTGATGAGAAATGTTTTTCTGGGAGTGTTTTTATATAAACTGTAGTTAATCTCAGCATCGTTTCTAAAACTTAGTGGGCTTCTTACTAACAACTATGAAAAACCTTGCTAACTAGCACTTCTTAACTAAACTATTTAGTGGAAACCTAACTAGTTTCTAGTGTGGTTAGACTTGTGTGCTCGCTGGAGAGTGGCCTGTGATTTGAAGGAGGCATGGAAGCACCTGAGTTGGTCAGGGGGCCGCAGTGTCTGGATGGGATGAGCTGTGAGGGGGAGGGGCGGAGGTCCCACAGAACTGAAGGCAGAGGGGCTCATCTTTGTACCAACAATAGGCCTCTGGAGTATTAAGGAGCTGCCTTTAGGAATTCAAAGAAAGAAAGGTGATTACATCAGAAAAAATTTTTTTCTTTTTAATTTCCAGCTTCCCTTCAGCCAGGAAGAAAGGCTCAAGTTATTGTCTGGAAATACATATGATAAAACAAGCCCAAAGACACAATTTGATTTTGTACAGACGATGCTCACGGGCTTCGTGAAGCAGGGATCACGTGTACACATACATGATGGAAATGTGTGCTGTAATGTTTATTGAAGTTTAAAAATAGCCTCCCCCATAAGCGGGGTCCACTCCCGTTGAGTGAAAAAAAAATGGCAGAGATAGGCCTTTGTGAGGCTCTTGGCAAAAACCCTGCCTTGATGGCAGCATCTAAAAGGCCAAGCAAGTAAGGGAACAGACGTGTTTCCTTCAGACTGTGAGCTAGTGCCTTGAACATTCCAAGTGGCAGGCACTCGGAGATGCTACAGGCAGGGAATTTGAATTTGTGACTCAACTCTATCCCCATCCACAGAGGTGGGAGGGAGCTATTTTTCCCTTGAGGGATTGGCTGGTTTGCCCTGGTGAGGAGCTTGCCCTGCGTTTGGTGGCACAGAACTGGTTTGCTCAGTAACCCAGCCAGCCTCTCTCACCCCCCGGGCAGGTCCTCCCATGGGGACGGGGGGGTGGACTCAGGAAGCTAGAAACTGGAGAGCGAGCTTGGGAGGGAGGGTGGACAAGGAAGCGCCTTCTGAGGGTTAGAGGAGAGTGATGGAGAACCAGACCCCCAGTCGGCCCCCCGGGCTCCGGCCCTGATTCCTCCAAGATGGAGGCGGACTGTGTGTGGGCAACTCCCTCAGCCTGGTCTGAAGCTTGCTCCACTGCATTTCAGACGTGGGGCTGAGACAGGGAGGCCTCCGCACCGTCTGTCTGTCTGTTTTCTCATCTGCAAAGTGAATACTCCCTTGCTTCCATCTCTCCTGTGCTCACATGTCAATACCTAGCCCCCTTTGTAATTGGTGCTTCTGCCCCTTCTTCACTCACTGGGTGTGGAGGACCTCGGGAAGATGGCTGGTTCAGTGGTGGAGCTGGTTCATCGGTAGTGAACCTGAGGGTTCGTAGTTACGTGGTTGCATTTATGTTAGCATAGTGGAGGAGTCTAGCTATTAATACTTTTAAAACTCCCTGTTCATTGTCCTCAAAGATCTGGTTGGGAGCATCACCCGTTGGCTGGTCTTGAATAAAGACCTAGTTTGTTCTGTCAGAGATCCCATGTTACTAGAGGGGAGAACCGACGGCCAGAGGGCGTCTAGGTCCCTGGATTGGAAAAGCCCCCTTGTGCCTGTTCATCAAAGGTAGTAGGTGATGGCGGCCTGGGTAGGTAAGATGCATGGGAAACTACATGGTTGGAGCGGGGGCGGGGGAGAAAAAAGTCATTTTCCCCCCCAGGACCATGGTTCCACCTGCTGCTTTTCTCCCTAGAGATGAATGAGACATTTAAGCTCAGCTGTCTCTTTAGCAATTATCGGCTCTCCCTGCCCCCTCTCTGCTGTCTCTTCCTTTCCCTCCCCCCCACCCCCACTGTCAACCCTTCCCATCCCTCTCCTTAGAGGGGATAAACGATAGTAGTAACACAGTGGGTGGTTGACTCTTAGCGCCTGTAGTTGTCTGTTTTCTAGATCGAGATAAATGGGACCACAATTTATAAAGCTGAGGCCTTTCTATCCTGGAGAAATTCTCAAGGATGTAATCATCTGCTTTTGCATTGAAATAAGGAAGTGACACAAAATGACTCTCCCTATCAAGGTGTTCCTTTTCCTCAAATACTGGCCAGAGTTCTAGTCCTGGGAACCAGTGATTCACAGATGGTTCACTGTGGTCCTGTCCTTACTGCCCTCGAGGGGAACTTGAACTTCTATTTCCTAACCCAGCCACGTGGGGAGACTGACCTCTAGAGGAACCTTTGCTTGTATAGCCAAATAGCCTCATGACCGCTGATTTCACAGTAGTGTGGTCACTGCACACTGACTCACACGGTCCTGGTTTTTTTTTTTTTAAACTGGGAAAACTGTAGAACCACATTAAAGAGGAAATAAAAGACCAATAGTCCTCCATGACTCAGTCTTACTGGTGATTTCCTGCACATCACATATGTCTGCATCCCTCTCCCTATTTCTTGAGCACAGCTAAAACCCACACCTCCACACCAGACCTGTAGGATATGTCAGAAGTCCAAAAGGGCCGGATTTGAAGTATTTCTTCATTTAAGTAGGAGTTCCTAGAAATAGCTGCGTGTACTTGGATAACCCAGTAGTTAAATGCCCTGCCCTTGAAATGGCTCAATTTTGTAGCACACACAGACGTTTGAGCCCCCGCTGTTGTAGCTCTGCAAGCCCACACCTTTGCAGGCGTCACCAAGGTTGCCAGTGCTCAGTGTTTATGGACAGGACTTTAATTCAAGAAGAATGGTGGCATACGCGCATCAAAAATTATTTCTTATGGGCACGTGTGATCATCATCACCACCAGTCCATCCTAAAGGAGATCAGTCCTGAGTGTTCATTGGAAGGATTGATGTTGAAGCTGAAACTCCAATACTTTGGCCACCTGATGTGAAGAACTGACTCATCTGAAAATACCCTGATGCTGGGAAAGATTGAAGGCAGGAGGAGAAGGGGACGATAGAGGATGAGATGGTTGGATGGCATCTCTGACTCAATGGACATGGGTTTGGGTAAACTCCGGGAGTTGGTGATGAACAGGGAAGCCTGGCGTCCTGCAGTCCATGGGGTCGCAAAGAGTCTGATTCAGCTGAGCGACTGAACTGAACTGATCATCACAGAGCAACAGTTTTCAAAACACAGACTTTATTGCTTGGTCTCCCCCACTCCCATTTCATTCACCCCTTTTCCTGAAATTACAGAGTATGCCTTACAGTTAATTGATAATGTGACCTGTCACCCAGTGTTTCACCAATACCTTTTTGGCATAGAATTCATTTACTGCTTCATCTCCAAACTTTTGCTACTTATTCTAATTTCTAATTAGAATAGTAGTAAATATCTTGTCCTCGGGTTGCTTTGTGAAGAAGATGGCTGTACTTGGGATGTGATTAACTTCTTTAACTTTGATTTGACTGTTTTACCAAACAGTCCTGAAGACTTTACCTTCAAAGTCCTGAAGTTCTTGTGTCACCAGAATGGTAGTGTAACCAGAGTTATTTAGCAAAAGTTGTTATAAAATGATACTCAAGAGCAGTGATTCTCCAAGTAGGAACTGGAGAATTGACCTGCTGTCTTGAAGAGATAGGATCTGCATATATTCAAAGCTAAACTTAATCTGTTTTGGGTTTTCTGAATGGCTCAGCGGGTAAAGAATCCTCCTCCAGTGCAGAAGACACAGGAGACACAGGTTCAACCCCTGGGTTGGAAAGATTCCCTGGAGGAGGAGAAGGAAATGGCAACCCATTCCAGTATTCTTGCCTGAAAAATCCCACGGACAGAGGAGCCTGGTGGGCCGCAGTCCAAAGGGTCGCAAGGAGTGAGACACAAACAACTGAACGACTAAGCACGCAAACTTAATCTCCTCTCTCAAACCTACCCCGAAGTCCTCGTGTGTGATTTTGGATAGAATGGAACTGCTGTTCTTGCAGGCCTCTGACTCGCTCCTCTTGTGCTTCTAGTAACCTGCCAAATCCCAGTCATCAGCGCTTCCTGCCTCCAGCATCAGACTTGCCCTGCCCTCGTCAGGCCCACGTCAGCTGGTCTGTCTCCATCCCCTTCTGCATGCTGCTCGGCCTCCTTGTAGATTTCCTTCTAGGAATTACCCTGATCTCCACCACTTCCCTACTGGGAAGTGGTTGTTATTCAGTCACTCAGCCGTATCCAACTCTTTGCCACCCCTGTGGGCAGTATAGCACGCCAAGGCTCCTCTGTCCATGGGATTTCCCAGGCAGGAATATTGGAGTGGGTTGCCATTTCCTTCTCCAGGGAATCTTTCCAACCCAGGGATTGAACCTGGGTCCCCCACGTCTCCTGCATTAGCAGGCAGATTCTTTACCATGGAGTCACCAGGGAAGGCTTAATTGGGGACCATAATGCATCCAAGTGGTACACTGGATCCCTGAAGGGCTGGCTGAAAGGTGGACTGCTGGATCACACCCCCAGAGCTTCCAACTCAGTAGATCTGGTGAAGAGCTTGCTAACTGCTTTCTCCACGAGGCCCAGGTGTTCCCCTGACCATCCTCCGAGGACTTCGGCTCTGGGGCCAGCCAGTGCCCTGTAGATTCCAAGCTTCTCCTTTCTCTCCATTCCAGCTTCCTCGGTGCTCCTTTGCTCAGCCTGTACTCTGTGAGTCCCTCCGGTCATGTAGGGATGAGGAGTCTGTGCACATCCGTACATTTTATAGCTGATGATGGTAACTAGTAGATGCTACATGGGAAACTGAAGTTCATAACAGATTATAGGGTAGTTGGCAAAGAGGAAAAACAGTAGACATGATCTCCAAAAGAATATAGATAAGGTGATGGAAGTAAAACTGAACGGTGTGTCATTTCCCCAAGACCGGACAGAATCAGTCCTTTATCTGCCAGTGGCTGTGGTTTGAGAATCATCACAGTTGTGTCCAGGGGTTTGGTTTCCAGTCCTCAGACTCCTCAGCCTCATCTGACAAGACCATTGCTTATATGTCTGTGAGCCCCTTTGAGCCCCTTTTCCTTTCCCTCCGTCACTTCCTTTTCCCAGGGGTCCTGGATGGGCTTCCTGTGTAGCTTAGTCAGTAAAGCATCTGCCTGCAATGTGGGAGACCTCGGTTCAATTCCTGGGTCAGGAAGATTCCCCTGGAGAAGGGAATGGCAACCCACTCCAGTATTCTTGCCTGGAGAATCCCATGGACAGAGGAGCCTGGCAGGCTACAGTTCCGACAAGAGTCGGACACGACTTAGCACTATCTTTCTTTCTTCCTGGATGGACATGGGCCTGGCCTTGCTTCTCTGAAGCCGGCTCACCCCTACCAGGCTATGGAGGGGACTGAGGGCACGCATGGTAGACATTTGTAATGCTTTCTTCTGACTTTCTGTCTGTCTGTCTTTTCCCAGGGCAGTGATGGTGCCCGGAGATCCACGCTCCTGGACAGTGACGAGCCCCTGGTGTATTTCTATGATGACGTCAGAACGTTATACGAAGGTTTCCAGAGGGGCATACAGGTGTCCAGTAAGCATCGGCCTGAACCTGTGCAACTAGTGCTTCAGGTTTTCCTTTCGACAGAGGGGTCTTTCTTCAAGAAGCCATATTTGCTCACAACTCTCTCCCAAGCAGTCTGGCTCCCAGCTCCCTGTCTCCTCCTGTAACTTCTGCAGAGCGAGTCCCCCAGCACACAGGTCCCATCAGGTGTGGTCCATGGTCAAGGCCCTTCTGAAGTCACATACGGCGTGTTTCATGGAGAGTCACACATCCATTAGCTCCGTACAGGCTCTGACATTTCCTGCATAAAGAGACCTATCTAACTGGGCCTGATCCAACATTTCTCAAGCTTGCTTAACCTGGAGACCTGTATTTTGAGAAATAAACATTGATACCCAAGGAAGCGGGGTTCTGTCAGAGACACTTGGGGGAGATCAGCTCACGAGAGTGCCATCACTGATGGTGATGGCACCATCTCTGACGGTGGCACCAGAGACCCCGGGTACCTGGCAGCTGCCCACCCTCCAGCCCATCTCCCTCCTGCCCCATGTGAGAAACAAAATAGAAATAAAGAAGCAAAACTCAGACCCAAACCCAGGGGGAAAATGCGTCCGATCTGAATTCATTGTTTCACACCTGAGGACCAGTTTGTGGAATGAAGGATACAAAGGAGAACCTAGGAATAATTTAGGCACGTTTAGCCCATCGTTTATTCTTTCATTTGTTTTCTTCATTTAGATAATGGCCCATGTTTAGGCTCTCGGAAACCAGACCAACCCTATGAATGGCTTTCATACAAACAGGTGAGTTTTCCAGCTCTGTGGCCGCCTCATGTGAGCCATAGGGCGGGAACACGGCAGTTCTTGGAGCCTCTGAAGGTTGAGGTGTTAGGTTTCTACGGAGTGTGGATGCCGACCTGGCTCAGGGCTTTAGAACAGATGTGCAGCATCCCGAGATGTTAAACACACAGATTTGGGGAACACTAGATCAGTAACTGAACAGGTGATTCAAAGTAGTTTATCTTAGAACTACTGTGGGTGTGTTGTGGAGTACAGTATAAATTTTAAAATAAAATGCTAGAGGATTCTCTGGCAGTCCAGAGGTTAGGGCTCCAAGCTCTTACTGCCAAGGGCCCAGGTTCAATCCCTGGTCAAGAAACTAAGATCACAGAAGCCGTGCAGTGCAGCCAAACAAATAAATAAAGTGCTAGAAATGTGCTTGAAGCAGATGACTCTTCTCCCAGACCCCACGGGAGGATAAGATTACTCCTTTCTGTCTTGAGCGATGCTGGACAAATTTAGATGCCTCAGTGTAGAGGAGCCCTCTCGTTTTATAGATGAGAGAAGATGGGCCCCAGGCAGGGCTTGGACTCACCCCCGGTCACAGCTGAACCAGGGCCAGGAGGGAGGCCCACGCCATCTGTTGTAAGGAGTCTCCAAAGCATCGTACTGATCCTGGGGTGACCTTTAACCCGAGGGCAGCATGGAGAGCAGCAGAGATGTTCAGAGATGACACCTGTGTAACCGAACAAGCACAGAGGTGGCTGGGATCTGGGCTGTTTCACTCCTGTCACTCTGGTCCCAGCAGATCCATGGCTTTTAACTGTGTACATAGTAGTTTGCAGGTAGCAGAGCAGGAAGGCTTGCTCCTTTTTTTTGTTTGTATCGTGATTACAAGTCTAGTTGCTCCTGACTCTCCCCAGTTCAAGGCAGCACCCCGAGACACACGGGAGCCAATAGGAGCATCCACTTTGTTGCCTTGTGCTTCCAGCACAGCTGTCTAGAGGGGTCCCTGGAGTAGGCGCAGGATGCAGAGGACCAATCCCCCTTCTGTGGCTGGGCTCCAGGTAGTTGATGTGTCCTGGGAAGGGGTGGGGGTGTGTGAAGTGGGTTGTTGTTAGGATCTGCAAAACTAGCCTGTGGGAAAATGCTTCCTGGTCCTCCCACATCTGAGGATCAATGAAATGCAAAAGGCAAGAGAGATAGAGGCAGAGATAAAGAGAGACAGACAAGACAGACAGCTTCGCGTTCCTTGCTTGTAGGAATCATGAGCTGTAGGTCTGGTGAGCAGAAAGACTGCTGTTTTTATTTTCCCGTAACAGAGCCAAATAGTAGTTTTCCATAGAAATAGTAGTTTTCAGATCCATCATTTTTGCAAGTGGTGTAAAAGCAGTTCATGTTTGCTGGAGATTTAACATTGCACAATGGTCTTCAGGCCCCACAGAATCTGCCAGTGCTTCTGGATTACATCATCTTCTTGTCATGTTACTGTTTGTGCGGGTCTCAGCCTGTCAATAATCAGTATTGTGGCTGGGCCAGCCCTTGTAGTTCATAAGATGATTGCAAGACACCCTTCAGCAATAAGTATAAGAAACTTGGAAAAAATAAAACTTTCTTACTACAAGACTTGGAAATTACACAGCACACCTGGACCTCACAAGTGAGGTCCCCGGTAGTGGGGGAGAGTGTTCACAGCCCCCGGGGTTTTGCTTTATCGGGGTCAATATTCTCCTGTGGGGCCTGGGCTCACTCATTGATGAATTTAAAGCACAACAGCAGTAACTTAAAGCACAGGAAAAAGAAAAAACAAGTGGCCCAAATGGGCAGTTATCTGCATCAACCACGATCTCTAAAACAAAGGAAGCTCGTTCAGGAGGGGACCTGGCTCCTTATCTTTTTTGTGGCTGGTGCTGTATCAGCCTTAGAAGTGGATGCCATCAGCTGTCAAAGCTTAAGGCAGGTGCTTGGACTACCAAAAAAGAGAAAACCGAACCCCTGGGCTTTGCACTACCCTTACTTACAGTAATATGTTCCTATATAGCTTCTGTTATATGTTGACTGCCAGAGGGAAAACAGGTCCGCTGCCAGCAGGATGTTTGAGGCAGGTTGAAAATCCCTGGGGTTTCAGAAGGTGTTTTGTACATTTCAGACAAAGACCAGTGAAGATAAAAAAGTAGACTGAAGCTGACTTTGGATTTGTGTATTTAAATGATTTTCCCCCCTAGCCCAATGATTCTGAGCTTTGGGGGTTAGGAATCCCTGTAAAGCTTTTCAAAGAAAGGTCTGGGTCGCCTTTCTAGAGACCCCAAGTGTGTGCATGGAACCCAGTAAGCTCTGCAGACCATCCAAACACTCACAGGTTCCCAGCCCTTACAAACAAGCAGGAGTTGTGAAGCAGCCCCTGGGGTATGGGAGAATAAGCATGTTAATGTCATCCTTGCTGTCACTGTTACTGCCATTGGCAGAGCAGGGGTGGCACCATGTGCCCAAACCAACAGGCTTCTGGAGCAGCATCAGGCGTGGTTCTGTTCTCTGCAGGCGTGGGTGTGGGTTTAAAGTGCTCATGATAATTTACCGACCGAGAATAAAGAATTCCAAATTAACATTAAAGAAAAAAAAAATTTTTTTTAAGTACACTTGGAATAGGAATGAGGAGAGGATGGGAAATTGGGGTAGGTAGATAGTCTTGCCTGTTTTTACTTAGTTGTAATTAATAGTGTACATTTTCTGTTCATTTATCTTAAAATTGTAACAGACACTCTTAAGTTTGATATGGTTTTCATAATTGTAGTGTTTACTAGCTGTAGAGCATTTTGTTAGATTTACCATCATCTACTTGATCATCCAGCCATTGGTCTTTTTTTCCCTTAAACTTTTATGACTTTACATAATTTTGCAATATATGTATTTGTACCTAAAGTCTTTTCAAACCTCCCTTTAGGACTGGATTATTTCCTAAGAACTAATTCTCTCAAGAATAGAGTTGTGGAGCCTAATGGTTAGAGCTCGTCCTTATTTTTCAAAGGCCTCCCCCAAATTTGTCGTTTCTTTGTTTATAACAAAGGACAAGCTTCAGCTTCTTCGTTGCTCTTTATAAACACAGGCACAAAATTCTGTGTCCCTGGATCGCTTTTATAAAACTAAAGTATAAAATAGGAACTCTGACATGGGTCGTGTGTGACCTGGCAGCTATTGGCGTGAGATTCATTTGCTTCGCAGAGGGAACTCTTTGATCATTCCCCTCACCACGAGTTCTGGGAAGTCAAACCCTGAACTTTACAAAAATTTGTAACTAAAGGGATACCTGTCTACCCCTGTTCTTTCTCTCTGGGCAGAACTGCTTCTTGGCAAAGATATTAGGCTCGGCTGTCACGGAAAGCTGTATTCCTTGAGTTGGACCTGATGCTGTTCCTGATTTTTTTTCCTCCTCCGTTGTAGGTTGAAGACATGTCAGAGTGTGTGGGCTCAGCACTGCTCCACAAGGGCTTCAAGGCAGCCCCAGACCAGTTCATCGGCATCTTCGCTCAGAACAGACCTGAGGTATTAACCGTTAGGCGCGGAGCCAGCAGAGCTCAGAGAATCCCCGATACAAGAGTCAGTTAGGGTTCACACCTGCCTTTGCTTCAGACCAGATTCTGTGGTCTGATCGCCACTAACATACCTCTGTGTTGTACCTTAGAGAGTTACATGTATGAAAACCCAAACCAGGTCCTTCTTAGCCTTTAGGTAGGGGGGAAAAATTTTTTTTTTTTAAGAAAACCAGGTCCCCACACAGAAACTGCCAAAGAAAGTCTTTGCTATACAAAGACAAACAAATAAAAACAAATAACTAACAAAAATGTCTTCCCGCTTTAAGGACTGCCTCTGTGGTTAGAATAATAGCATTAATCAATGACAGAGAAACTTGAGTACGTTTTTGTCAGTAGCAAACTCACACCTTTTCTTTCTGAAAGGTCTAGGCTTTCCCCCTGCTCAGGTTGCAAAATTTAGAATCTCAGGGGGCATGGGGAAGGAGCTTCAGCAGTAGCTGGGTGTGATTTAGACAGGCGGACTGTTGTTTGGCCGTCCAAGCCTGTGCGTGGTCTTCTGTAAACCACTGTATTAAAGTACATTGAAATGAGAAGCCCCCTGGAGTTATTGCCTGCACTGTGAATAAACAAATTAGTGGCAGAGGTGGCACAGAAAAGTTCAAGCACTGGACCTGAAGAAGCTACACTGACTCTTAGACCTGCTTGGATCCAAAGACATGCTGGTTTAACGTGCAACTCTTTTATAGTTTACAATGGTTTCTCAGCATTTTGTGTACAGTTAAAGGAGGAACAGCATGTTCCACAGCTGGGCCACAATTAGGCTCATGGAATTTCATTTCTTTCATTTAAAGTGAAGCCCATTTGAATGAACACATCCAAAATTTTTGTTTCAGTGGAATATCATTAGTCATGAATCTATGACTAGGACATATATTCCTTACTTCATGGACAGAGTGGGCTTCTTCTTATATTTATCAGTTAGTTCACCCGATGTTTATTGAGAACCTACTATATTGCCAGACACTGCCAGGCACCAAAATACCACAGTGGATCTTCTTCATGAGGTACCTTGAAGACAGCCCCATAAACCCACATTTTCTCTTAATGTGTTGTGTGGACACAAAGTAGAAGGATTATGGGAGCTCAGTCAGGGAGGACTTCCTGGAGGTGGCATCCCAAGTGGAATCTTGATGGCTGTAAGGGTGGGGAGGCCAAGGGAATGTCAGGAACATGTTTGCCTGGAGCAGTGTGTCTGTTGGGAGATGAATCATTTCATTGTGGTGACGGGTGGAGTGGCAGGAAGAGAGAGAAAACAGCTCCAGGCCAAGTGAGCGTGAGTAGGTTGTGCTTCCCATGGCCCTGCGCCCTTATCCATGCTGTGTGTTCTGCAGGTGATGGGCACCACTGAGGTTATAAGGGAGAGAGTGACTTTGCTGCATCTGCCTTGTAGGTGGGTCAGTTGCTGTGTGACTGATGGGTTTAGAGGAAGATAACCAGAGACCCGTGTCACTTCTTTCCTTCCTCACTTTCCTGGAGAGACTTCCATGGACAGTTCTCCTGGTAGATGGCATGTCCCTCTTCCCACAGTCCCGGGCCTTACTGCACACCGTGGCCAGATTGCTCTTCCTCGGACCTCCAGTCTCTGTTTGATGGAGGAGCCCCAGAGGCAGTGTCTTGCCTAGTTCATAGATCCAGGCTCCTCTGTGACCTCAGGCTGGCTCCAGCCCTCTGTCGAGCCTAGCCAGTCCCCACAGCCCTACTGGGCCATCTCTGCCAGCCTCAGGGCTCACTGACATCCCTCCTCCCTGCTTGGACCTCACAGTCCCTTTCCTGGAGTCCCTTGCCTTTCTCTCCCACTGTCAAAATCATGCTGTTCTTGCCAAGGGCAAGCCTGGTTACCTCTGCCACCAAGGAGGCCCACTGTGGGCTCTCTCACCTCTGAGCTCATCACCTTATTGTGTTGTTCATTCTCCTTTTACCTATTTGCCCCAAATCTTTAAGCAGATTGCACTTTTTTTTTTTTAGTAAGAACTGGGCAAGTGTTTTGCTCATTAGGAATCCCTCCAGTGCCTGACGCATGGTAGTAGATACACAGATGTTAGTTTTGGTACATCCAGTGTTTCCACGTTGAGTCTCTAGAGTCTTGTTTTTCCTGGAGGGCTTCCATGGTGACCTCTTATATTCTTACCCTGACATCTACTTTTTCTTCAGTGGGTGATCATTGAACAGGGATGCTTTGCTTACTCGATGGTGATCGTTCCCCTCTACGACACCCTTGGAACTGAAGCCATCACCTACATCATCAACAAAGGTATGTCTGCGGCCTTTGGGAGTATGTTCCCCTAGTTATTGGGTAGATACAGCAGCTACATTTAATGATGACGTGATGGGATATGGATTTTTCATTTAAATATACACTTACCCTCCTATTCAAAGAAGGTAGTTCTTAAACCTGATCTCAGATGTTAGTCAAGCTTTTAATATCCCAGAGCTGGTTCCTCACTGTGTCTCTTTACTTCCAGCCGAACTCTCTCTGGTTTTTGTGGACAAGCCAGAGAAGGCCAACCTCCTACTAGAAGGTGTAGAAAATAAATTAATACCATGCCTTAAAACTGTTGTTCTCATGGACTCCTACGGCAGTGATCTGCTGGAACGAGGCAAGAAGTGTGGGGTGGAGATCATCAGCATGAAGGCCTTGGAGGTGAGTCACCCTGCCCTGCCCGCTTCCCCATACGGTTCCTCCGAGGTCATTTTGGCTCAAATGTGGTATCTCCCCAGTGTGACCACAAAGTCCCAACTCTCGCTGGTCCTGTAAAAGACAGAGAACAGATATCTGTCTCATTCCTGGAAAGAAGAATTCTGCACCCATTTCCAGTGTTAATCCATCACATTCTGCCCAAGTGCTGTCATCTCTGGCAAGTTGCAGTGCTCACAGAGTCATTCTAGAGCACTGAAAAGCCCTGCTAATAAATGCTGGAAATGAGAATTTCAGATTCAAGCGGAGATTTAAGCCTGTATGTCCTCTTTAAATGTTAATGCCTTTTACTTACTGATTTGTCTCTAAAACAGAGTCAGACATAGAAATCTGCCTTATTATTCTTTCTCCAAGTCTGCTTTTTTAGGCCTCTGGTGAATTTCCAGCATAGGTGCTTGATTTGATTTATTTTCATTTTAAGATTCAGATTAATCACAGTTGTAAAGGTAACCAGTCTAGGAAAATGAGTGGGTCCATGTTTAAAATGGTTGTTCAACATTAGATCGTATGGGGTTGGCCAAAAGGTTCATTTCGGTTTTTTGTAAGATCTTACAGAAAACCTTGAGTGAACTCTTTGGCCAAGCCAATACAAGAAGCTGATGAAGCTGGTTTCCCCGGTTGCTCTTGGGTTAAAGTTCCATCCACAACAGCAGGCAGGAGGAAGCTTCTGTTACATGCACATCGCGGGAAGTAATAGGTTCAATAGATAAGTCATTCTCTTTCTGAAAATGTTATAAATATTTTCCTGGAACTGTTATTAATAGGCTTTTGAATTTTATTTATAGTTGTCCTTCTACCGAGAATTTGAGCTCCAAGTAAGGATCTACAAAACCTTTTCTGGGGAACTTAGTAGTAGTCACAGGGAATCTGTCATTTGTTCTAGTAGAGCTTCTGCCACACATACACACAAACAATAGCATAGGACAGGAACCTGTAAGATCTAATAGGTGTGCTGAATTGTTAAATGGTGTTTTTAGCTAGTTTGTCAGCTAGTGTTTCCCTATTTTTTTCTTTTTACTTGTAATCCCATTTCAAGATAACGTTATTTCTTTTTCTCCCATTTTTCCTCATCCCCCTACCCCTCCCCAGACACATACACAGGCATTTTTTTTTTTGGGGGGGGGTCTTTTTTTTGATTGCTATATGTGATAAAGAATTAGAGATCTTAAGTTATGTAGGAATTTTTTAAAGATGCATGGAAATTTGAATCTGATAAAAGATTATTTTGGGAAGAAATTGGTGGAATTATCATTACTTTAGCTCTTAGTTGACTTCTAGTTGAATATCAGTGTCCCTGTTTTTAATTAGTGGTCAATCATACACATAATTTAAAAGTGTGAATAGGGTGTAAAATTGTATACTGGGCCGCAACTCACTGAGCCCAGAGTGGAAGTGAAAGTGTTAGTTGCCCAGTAGTGTTTGATTCTTTGTGACCCCATGGACTATAGCCTGCCAGGGTCCTCTATGCATGGGGATTCTCCAGGCAAGAATACTGGAGTGGGTTGCCATTTCCTACTCAGGTGAGCCCAGAGCCCACCCATCTGATTTCCACTTAATTCTAGGCATGCTCGTTTCCTATGCTCACTCAAGCTGTTCAATAGGAAAATAACATAAATCGTTCATTCAAAAAATAAGAGGTATTAAGGTGGCCGTGGAGACACCTTCATGCAGTAACATGAGAATGAGCCCTGGGTGTTAACAGAATTCTCCTTGAGATGCCACACCTCAGAATTGAATCTGTCGTTCTTAACCCTCATGGCCATTTGACGGTGGTCCCGGAGCTTCTGTCGTGGCCTGATCAGAGATGCCTCAATCCTTTCTCCCCTCCACGTGGGGAACTGCAGATGTTTGAACCTTTCCAGAATGGTCAGCATTTAAATCTGGCGGAGACTGGTTTCTCTCTCCAGACTGAAGATGTCAGTTTTGTAGAACCGGTGATCACGGCTCAGTGCCGAGTTGTGGTTCTGGGAGGGCGCAGAGGAGCTGCGGTTCTCTGACTACTGTGAAGAGCTGGGCTTTGTTAAAGGCCGTGATAGGAATGGCAGTGGAAACTGGAATAGCAGGTAAGAGACTCAGTCCTGTTTCCAAGGCCAGTCCTGAGGCCATCGATATACTATTATATATACTTTTATATAAGAGAGAAGACAACCAGAAAACGGATTCTTAAAACAATGGGTAAGTATTTGGGTTCAGGTCAAATTGCTGTCGTTTATGTAATTTGAAATTTGGGCTGTCGTTGTGTCGGCTGTGAGGGAATCAATCCCACAGAAAAGTCAGCTTGAACTGACTTGACGTGACTTAAATGTTTCCATTTCAATTTTTTTTTCTCTTCTTTTTAAGGACCTGGGAAGAGCCAACAGACGGAAGCCCAAGGTGAGCGCACCTGTCCAACCAGCCCAGCCTCTGTCCAGCTTCCATGTCTAATCAGTTCAGACACTGGTAGAAATATTGGGTGATAACGACTTAGAGTTTTCTATTCTATTCTGATTTGTACTGGCTTTTTTTTTTTTTTTGGTCTGTGTGTGTGTTGTAGCCTCCAGCACCTGAAGATCTTGCACTAATTTGCTTCACCAGTGGAACTACAGGTCAGTTTTGAAAAGAGATTGTTTCTAAGTGGTGCCTAGAAGTGTATATTTCCTGCTTCCTCTTGTGGATGACTTACTTGAATTGTAGATGGACTGGATGCAGAAGAGACAGAAGTGTTTAAGCCTGTCTTCCAGTAGCTTGATACAACGTCCCCAGAATCTGAGAGTATCCTCACACACTTACGTCACCCTTCTTTCTGGGATAAATTGTATCCATGGTTTCCAGAAATAAAATTCCTGAATTTTCGTCTCTTATTGCTACACACACCCTCTAAGACTTGCCCATATTAGTAAAGATGGTTTAACACATTATTGACCCAGGGGTTTTTCCAGAAACTAACGCCTGTGGCTGGCAATTTGTTATGTAAGTGAATGTTGAACTGTCTCAGTCACTAACGTTCAGGTAACAAAAGACGTATTAATGCGTTTTAGGTCAACAAGTTGTTAAGATAATAAGCTTCACTTAAAGGATTACAGGTTGCTCAGGAAATTCAGTGTGACTCAGCGTTTGGCTTTCACGGGTGTACCTCACATGAGAGGCATCAGGGGCCCTAATGATGTGGGGTTTCTGGGCTTCTCTCACATCCGCCATTCTTGGATGGAATTTCTGTCTTCTGACTTTATTTCGCTCATATGTGTCCCCAGGCAACCCCAAAGGAGCAATGATCACCCATCGAAATGTAGTGAGCGATTGTTCAGCGTTTGTGAAAATGACAGAGGTAAACTTTTGGGAGAGGGCCATCTTTCCGTGTTTCCAGTGGTTGGCATCAGGCCTCAAGAATGAAGGTGGTCACGGCCCCACCATCATGTTAGGCCTGGACTGTATTAGAAGCAGTACCTGAAATATAGACAAGGTCTGAGCTTTCACAGGGTCTGAGGTCACTTCCTCTCAAATAGTTTTTCACTATGGACCTGATCCCCAACTCCTACTGTGACCATTAACGTGAATTGACAGATCGAATTTATTACATCTTTTATATAGTAAAACTTCATTTGGATACTGCCTTATAAATGTTTTTGGAGAAGGAAATAGCAACCCACGCCAATATTCTTGCCTGGAGAATCCCATGGACGGAGGAGCCTGGTGGGCTACAGTCCACAGGGTCACAAAGAGTCGGACACGACTGAGCGACTTCACTTTCACTTTGTAAATGTTTTTAGGAAAGGACAGAGAAAACCTGACTCTCTTGTGATTTTATCTCCTATTTCAGTGTGTGGAAAAGAATTAATTTCTTTAGGTGGACAAGGAAATGTTAAATGTTACTGAACATTTTTTGAATTATTACTGTTTACTATGCTTAATTTGACTTCTACTTTATAAGAAGGATTAAATCCTTGAACTTTAGATCAAGTAACTTTATAGTTATTTCTAATACTTCTAAAATTTGCTGTATAAGTGTCTTAGTCTGTGTGGGCTGCCGTAACAAAATAGCACAGATTGGGTGGGTTGGCTTAAAGAATAGACATGTATTTTCTTACAGTACTGGAGGCTAGAAGGCCATGATCAAGGTGTCAGCAAATTTGCTTGGTTCTGGTGAAGACTCTCTTCCTGGCTTGTAGCTGGCCAACTCCTCTCCATGCCCACCCCCCACCACCCCCCACCCCGCCTGCCCTGGCCTCTGTGTGCACGTGGAGAACTGGAGAGAGGTTTCTGGTGACTCTTCCTGTCCTTACAAGGACACCAGCCTGATTGGATCAGGGCCCCACCCTTATGACTTCATTGAACCCGAATGACCTTCCCTACCTCCAAATACAGTCATGTGGAGCGGGGTGGTTAGGGCTTTAAATACGACTTTGAGAGGGGTAGTTACAATCAGTCTATAGCACCAAAGATCTATTTCCAACTTGTCTTTTAAAAAAGTACGTATTGAATAATGTAATGAATACCTTTCCCTCGTATCCTTTGCACATTTCTTCATAATTTGCTTTTGCAAATTATGTGTCTCTGGAGGGGTTCTCTAGGGTCTGCTTTTTGTGGTAGGAGCCTGTGCTTAATGGTTTTGGGGAACGGGTATCTTCAGCGACTGCATAAGTGTGTTCTTACACCTTCCTAGTCCTTTTGGTATATACTTTCTAAACAGAGTTCAACATTTAGTACTTTACCAAAGTGAGATTTTAATTTCCTCATTGGCCTTCAAAGAAAACTTAAAATGCATGAATCATTAAGGCAAATGATTACAGTTAATGTGAACATCATCGGGGGCATTCTCAACTTTGTAAAACTTCTAATTATGCAAATGTACATTATTTGTTTGACCTAAATCAGAAAATTGAAGAGTATAGATGTTATTGAGTCTGATTTCTCATTGTGTAGCACTTTTCTACTGACAGGTACCAGTTGGGAAGCAGGAATAAAATTAATCTCAGATTATGGCATGATCAGGCTACGTCACGTGTGATTGCTTTATTATGAAGGATGGCCCAGCCTTGGGGAGGGGAGAGCCCAACTCTAAGCTGGGTGCATCATCCCTAGGCAACTTGACAAAGCCTTGGTTTCTTAGTTGGTGGGGCAGCAGCTGCTGTTGGCAGCCCCTGTTTGGGCCAGAATTCTCTATATTAATAGCAAGAACATTCCATGCACATCCCTCACTGTGCCTGACCATAAATTAAGCTCATTCTTAGCCATGAAATGGAAACCAGATGTTACTTGAGATGCAGACCTGTCATGATCAGCATTTTATGGGAGAACAAATTCCCTGGGGCCAGTTCAGAGCTTGCATTAAACACATTGGGATTTTTTTTTTTATGGGGTTGAGTAGGGCTTTAAGGTAAAAATGTTGATCAAACTAAAATGCTCAAAATACATTTGTACTGTAAATAAAAGGAACATGGAAATCTCCAAGTTTCTCTTCTTTTCTCCCCTATGCCCTTGACAACAAAAGATGCTGGTCTTTTTCTGGAGTGAAGCTTATATTTCTTAAGGTGGAGTGGAGCTTGCTGGGCAGTGAGGTCCTGTGGCTTTGAAAGTCTGGGTGCTTAGAGCACATGATATCTGACCATCCCATTGTGGGCCACATTTTCCTAATTGTGACTCAAGTTCTGCATGGATTTACTTTGTCATTAGGAATGACCTCCACTCTATTTGAATAACTTATTAAAGGATTGCTTAGCATTTCCTTTTTCAATGAGAAATAAGTGCAGAACGTAAACTAATGCTGTTACTTCTTAGCCTTGAGGTATTATGTGCTCTGAAATAAATGGAGAATTCCTGCAAATTCTAATGCTTTTCTGCCCGCTGGTGTCTTTGCTTGCAGAATGTATTCACTCCTACCTCAGATGACACTTTGATCTCTTTCTTGCCTCTGGCCCACATGTTTGAGAGAGTTGTAGAGGTAGGCACTGGGTTTTATTTTGCCTGCACGAGCGCATTTGTTTGTGTTCTAAGTTGTTGTGTTTTACAGAAAGCACTTGTGTTGAATGCCAGTGACATACACATTTCGTTTTTACCGCTTGCACACATGTATGAGCAGCTCCTGCTGGTAAGTTCAAGTGTGTATACCATCCTCCCCGTAGGCAGTTCTTTGCTCAGCCCCCGTTTTAGAAATTGAGCTAATTATTTAAGAGTATAATTTTTTCCTGGGTCCGTGTATTAAACTTTAATACTCATTTTAAAATTAGAAGCTCAAACTTTTGAAGGACAGAGATATGAATTCAGAAAGATGAGCTGTGAATGTAGAATTTTTATGAATAGCATCCTACAAAGCCTGGTGAGGCTTGAGTTCTGTAAGATGGCTCTGTCGCTCTCTCTTTTTTTTTTTTTTTTGGACGTGCTGAGCAGCTTGTGGGATCTTAGGTCCCTGACCAGGGGTCACACCTGTGGCCCCCTGCATTGGAAGCATGAAGTTCTAACCACTAGACTTCCAAGAAAGTTCCAGAAGTTTTATTTTTGAATGTGCTTATCTATAAGGCACAAGTTGACTTCAGATTCACTTTTTTTTCACCAGTATCCTGAGTGCCTTTGGCAAAGTGGATGACCTTAAGCCAAGTTCTCCTTGCGCTGCTCACACACAGCTGTGTGACTCATTTAAAAGCTGACCAAGAACCATCTGTTTTTCCTTCTTGGACAGTTTTGCTTTGTATGCTTATGGGAGAAACAGTGAGCACTGCTCATTCGTTTAATGACTATTCGTGAAGCACCAGCTGTGTTTCAGGCACTGGACAGGTACTGGGGGGTGAGGGGCTGATAAAGACTCTGCGCTTTGACTAGCTGTTGCCCTGGAGGATTTACTTCTCCCAAAGGACCAAGGATCTGCCAGCCGATACTTCTGCTTCCTGCACGCCTCGGGAGATGTTACACGAGTACAGAGTGATCACAAATGTGTTGACAGTGGACTGTAGTTACCTCCCTAGTTTCCACAGTGCCCAGGAGTCAGTCCACACTGAACAAAGCCTCTGAGCTTTAATTTTTTAAACAATGAACCGTGGTGTACCGTTCTAAAGTGGTTTCTGCTTTCAAGCCTGAGGTCGTTTGTACTTCCGTCGCATCATCCCTTGAATCTCTCTTTCTTTTTAAAATTTAAAACAGGCAGACTCGTTGTCAAGTGCCCATTACCTGCCAGCGCAGCTTGCATCAGACAGGAGGAAATTCAGGCACTAGGTCATAACGGAAGGCAGATTGCTCTGTGCAGTCTCAATGGCAGCGTATTCTGATGACTCAGATTTTTTTTAGTTAGATACAAACAGGAAAAACGAGACTTTAAAAGCTTGGACTGGGGCTTCTCTTGGTGGCTCAGTGGTAAGGAATTCGCCTGCCAATGCAGGAGACAGAGGTTCGATCCCTGATCTGGGAAGACCCCATGTGCTGTGGAGCAGCTAAGCCCGTGCCCTGCGACTATTGAGCCTGTGCTCCGCCGACAAGAGAAGCCACTGCAGTGAGAAACCCAAGCACCACAACTCGAGAAAAGCCCCCACTCACGACAGCTAGAGGAAAGCTGCATGGCAGCGAAGACCCAGCTCAGCCATAAATAAATAAACAAACATTATTTAAAAAACCTGAACTGTAGGCAAGTAGCTAAGTTTTTATTAGGGGATAAATTGGACCTAAATTTTCTGGAAGGCTAAAAATAATTTGGGTTATCTGATACCATGTCCTTCATTTGGCAAATACTGAAGCTAAAACAGCAGAACCTCTAAGATCATCACTAAAAACCACATTCCCTGGTTGCCGATTAGCTAGCTCTTCTATCTTCAGGATGACCAGGAGTAGTGCAACAGCCCCCTGTTGTGCAAGGACCCCTAAAACACGAGAATGCTGTTTCATTTTTTATTTTGTTTTATTTTTGGCCATGCCACATGGCATGTGGGATCTTAGTTCCCTGACCAGGGATCCAACCTGCAGCCCCTGCATTGGAAGCTCAGGGTCTTAACCACTGGACCTCCAGGAGAATCCCAAGAACGTTGTTTTGAAAGCTCCCTACATTTAGAAACTTTATGATTTCTGAAAACTGGCCTGAAATGCTAAAACCAAAGCCTTGTGTGTCTGTGTGTGTTGTGTAACCCCCACTGCAATGATGACACATTAGATATTTCTGTTTACCTCTCTAGTGTGTGATGCTCTGTCATGGAGCTAAAATAGGATTTTTCCAAGGAGATATCAGGCTGCTTATGGATGATCTCAAGGCCCTTCAACCCACCGTCTTCCCTGTGGTCCCCAGACTGCTGAACCGGATGTTTGACCGAGTAAGTGCCAGGGGCAGAGAGTGGGATCTTGAACCCCAAATTCTCCGTGAACACGGCAGCTGCTCTTAGACTCGTGGGACTGCAGTTTAGTCCGCTGTTAAACCAGAATCTGTTTTCCTCCCAGAGCTGTGGGTGAGGATTATAAGAGAAAGCACTGTGAACGTGCCTTATAAATCAGAAGGCACAATACAGATGTGAGGTGGAGGTTGCTTTATTTTCACCATAAACTCTTTGAGCCTCCGTCTCCTCACTCTTACAATGGACTGTTACCTCCTCCTTCATCTCATAAAGTTGCTAATTACATCACATGAAAATAATAGCTATCAAATTATTTTATTGGGCTTCCCAGGTGGCTCAGACGGTAAAGAGTCTGCCTGCAACACTGGAGACCCAGATTTGATCCCTGGGTCAGGAAGATCCCCTGGAGGAGAAAATGGCAACCCACTCCAGTAATCTTGCCTGGAGAATCCCATGGAGAGAGGAGCCTGGCAGGCTACAGTCTATGGGGTCTCAAAAGAGTCAGACACGACTAAGAAACTAATGCTTCCACTTTCATACTATTGTCTAGCGTAATAAGAGAGTGGAAAAGCTGGCTTAACACTCAACAAACAAAAAATGAAAATAATGAAAATAATAACTACGAAATGATTTTATAAATTGTAAAGTTCCACCTGTGTGTAAAAATGCTACCTACTCAGTAGCCACGTTGGGAGATGTGACTAAGCCAAGCCCGGGACCAAGAGAAGGTGGTGGGCTATTGGAGCACGGGCCCACAGCCAGGGCAGGACCCCGTGTGGTGGGAGCAGTCTCCACGATGGGTTTGCATGGGACAGTTTTAATGCTCTTCATGTTGAAGCATGGCTTTTGTCATCTGTGAGAACCTTCTCATTTTTTTACATTTTTGTTTTCCTGCCAGCTAATACTCCCCAGTTTCCCAGGGAGACCTTAAGGTTTTAGCTTCTGTTAATCTTTTGTGGTGGTGGTGGTTTAGTCACTCCGTTGTGTCAGACTCTTTGCGACCCCATGGACCGTAGCCCACCAGGCTCCTCCGTCCATGGGATTTCCCAGGTAAGAATACTGGAGTGGGTTGCCATGTCCTCCAGGGGATCTTCCCAACCCAGGTGTTGAACCCACGTCACCTGCATTGCAGGCATATTCTTCTTTCTCATTTTTTTTAAATGATTCTTTTTTTTTTTTAAGAAAGTCATAAGGCAGCCTTATTGAGATATAATTCACATTACATATGATTCACCCATTTAAGTGTTTTTAGTGCAATTCAAAGGTTTTTAGTATGTTCACAGAGTTCTGAAATTATCATTAAAGTTCATTTTAGAACATTTGTATCACTTCAGAAAGAATGTGGTATCATCCTCCACCCCACTACCTCCCTCTACCCCATAAAATGAATCTACTTCCTAAACCTATAAATTTCCCTATTCTGGATTTTGATATGAGTGGGATCACGGAATATTCTTTTGTGACTGGCTTCTTCCACTTAAGTATGCTTTCCAGGTGCATACATGTCATAGCCTACATCCATACTTTGTTCCTTTTAATGTCCAAATAATATTCCACTGCGTGGATACAACATGTTTTATTTGTCTGTCCAGCCACTGATGGTCAGCGGGGTTGTTTCTTCTTCTTGGCTGTTGTGAATAACACTGCTATGATGTTCACGCACAGGCAAGGGGTGCTATGGACGTGTGTTTTTATTATCTTAGGTGTGTGCCCAGGAGCAGAACTACTGGGTCATGACTAACTCTGTGTTTAATTGAGGAACTGCCAGTCTGTTTTCTAAAGCAGCTGAACCATTTTACATCCCTGCCAGCAAGGCATGAAGGTTCCAGTTTCTCCATATCTTTGCCAACACTTGTTGTTACCTGACGTTTTAATTCCTGCCATTCTGCTCATCAGGAAACCTTCTCATCTCTTGACTCATTAGATTTTCGGACAAGCAAACACCACGCTGAAGCGATGGCTGTTGGACTTTGCCTCCAAGAGGAAAGAGGCTGAACTTCGCAGTGGAATCATTAGAAACAACAGCCTCTGGGATAAACTGATCTTCCACAAAATACAGGTAGCACATTGACTCTCAACTGTTGCTTGTCACCTAAGCTAATTTGGCTTGCAAACTTTCTGTGAGGGCTCCTTTTTTTAATTGAAGAATACTTGATGTACAATTTTATATAAGTGACAGGCATACAATATAGTGATTCACAATTTTTAAAGATGATGTTCCATTTATTGTTATAAAATATTGGCTATATTCCCCCAATATATCCTTGTGCAATAAATCCTTGTAGCTTATTTTATACCTAGTCATTTGTACCTCTTAATCCCCTACCCCTTTATTGTGTGAGAGCTCTTTTTAAAAGAGAAGGTCAGAGAGAAAGAGAATTTCTGACACATTTCTTAAAACTAAGGACAAAGCCATTAGCAAAACCTCAGTGTCCAAGAAAAATCTGAACAGTGTTTCGCTATCCGGGGCAGAAAAGGGATCAGGTAGCATAGCCTTTCTGATTCTCCATCCTGTTTTACTTTTCTGGAACTCTTGAGGTTATTTTTTTAGACATAAGTGATAAAGAGTGGAGTAATATGGAATAATAATAATAATATGGAATAATAGTGTGTTCCCCAAAATGTGATGGTTGCCACAAACTCACGACACTCTTGTTCTAATTCCTTAAAACACCTGTGAGTGTCGAGGTGTTGCTTTGCTGTCCACAGCCGTTGAGAGCGAGTGGCATGTTTTTGGGTGGAACCAAAGTCATTGGGTACCCCTTTTGGAGCGCCTGTGCATGCTCATGTGGAGTGAGTTCTGTGCAGCCTGCCGACCAGGAGCTGGTGGGCTAAGGCATCAGGGTTCCAAGGAGGAGGAATCTTGGAGAAGCCCACCGCTTTCCAGCCACTTACCCTCACCCTCTCCCCTCTTCCTGCCTTCCAAGTCGAGCCTAGGAGGAAAAGTGAGGCTGATGATCACAGGAGCGGCGCCCGTGTCCGCCACCGTGCTCACCTTCCTGAGGGCCGCGCTGGGCTGCCAGGTGAGGGGCTCCCTGCCACTCGGGGTCTCAGACTGACTCACGCCCATGTGGCTGCTTTCCAAAAGGCCGTCTTCTTCTCCTGCACGTGCCCCTTCTTTTCTTCGGACGTGTCATTCCTGGGTGGCTTGGAGAAAGAAGTACATGCACAGCTTGGAGATGCTGCAGTTCCAGAGTAGTGCAATAAAGCCAGTGTCACAGTGGAGCGAGTCTCCTGAACTCTTTGGTCTCCCAGGAGATATAAAAGCCCTGTCTGCACCAGACTATAGTCTATTAAGTGTAGTAGCATTATGTCCAAAAAACAAGGCATTGTATATACCTTAATTTAAAAATACTTCTTTGCTAAAAAACGCTAACCATCCTCTGACAACACAGCGTTGCCACCAACCTTCAATCTGTAAGACAGGCAGTCTCTGCAAAGCGCCATAAAACGAGGTGTGCGTGCATGTGTCTTTCACCTCTGGCAGAATATGTGTTGTGTCCACCACGGGTAATTTTCCCTGGGGTAAGGCACAAAAGATGCCTTTAGATCAGGTGTGAGGGCATGGGGATGCATCATAAACCACGCAGAGACCCCGGCTCACGTGGGGGGAGCACCAGAGACTGGGTGACAAGTGCCGTGAGCCCACAGAGCGAGTGCGTGCCTGGGTGGATCCTGCGAAGTCTGACCTGTGACGGCATTGTCTCCTGTGTGTGTGAAGATGCCCGAGCTGTAATAGAGCATGTCGCCACGTATGGGCTGAGGCTCCCAATTGAGCTGGAGGAGCTTACTTACTGAGCACTTGCAGTGGGAGTGTGACTGTCCCCTCTCTTTCTGCCCCTTTGCCTGGGGACCCAGTTCTACGAAGGCTACGGACAGACCGAGTGCACCGCCGGCTGCTGCCTGACTATTGCTGGGGACTGGACCGCAGGTACAGGGGCGGGGCTATGCTCACGAGGGTCTTACTCTTCACATCGAAATTGGGTTAATTACCCAACTTAAACAAGTGCTGTGTCTCCGATGATTCGGCCTTGGGGCCAACCATCCTGTGAACCCGGGAGCCCTGTGGATGCTGTCTCCCGGGGCGCAGTGGTGATTTGGAGGCTCTGACTTGTCAGGCTGGGTGGGTGGCGATACAGAGTTACATGGGTCCTGGAGCTCACATCTGAAGATGCTGCCCTTTATGCCAGGTTCAGCGTGCTTGGCCCACCAGAGCTTTCCGGGAATTGCTTGGGGCCTGATTACTTGCTGGTGAATTTTAAACACATTTCCACTGTGTGCTGCAGTTGGTGTTGAGACCCCAGGCAGATATAAACACAAGTCCTTTTTCCTGAAAGGAAAGAACAGTGGAGGATAAACACAAGTACCTGTTCTGGATGGGGTTCTGTGTTAGGTACTGAGGGATGCATATTCCGTGCATTTCATCCCAACAACATGCCTGTGAGGTCAGCCTCTGGGAGGACATGGTTGATTGTTGACTAAGAAGCATAAAGTCTAAGAATTGATATAGCTTTATGCTTCGGAGCCAGGATTCCAGCCCAGGTCTGACCCCAAGACTTGTATGCCTCCTCTCTCCCATACCAGCAGTGTACTCTACACCATGATCAATAAATTCCCTGGTACATTTGCCGTTTTACATGTTTGAGTATCTAACGACACAGATTCTAACATCAGGCTCTCTCTGGGAACATCATTCTGTTGCACTTGGCACTGACGGTCTATAAACTTTTTTCACAGTACTTATTTTTTAATCCCTGGTGTCTTACCAGCTAGAGAATTTGGAATAGTGACCACTTTAAGCTAAAATGATCAAAACATCCGAAGAATGATTTGTGACACTCTTAAAACTTAATCTGATTTCTGTTATTTTTTGTTTTGGGAAAATAACCCAGTCCTAGCTCCCTTTTGCAGGAGAGTAAAGTAAGCTGTAAAAAGAAGTCTTGTCCTGTCTTAATGAATTTACATATAAGACATGTTCTTTCATAATCTAGGGGGAAGGGCCATATTGGTCAGAACCATCTGACCAATCAAGGTTTGTTCTCACAGAGAATGCAGTTATTAATTACATCTGTATGAGGGAGAGCAGGGCCATCAGATCGTAGGAACCACATAAAAGTTTTAGAAAACCCACTTCCAGGTGTTCAAAGAAACCCTAAAATCAGCAGCCAAATCATTTACACTTTGAAAAGTAATTCGGAGCGTCAAACTTAGGAAAGGTCCCTAAGAGACTTTTGAATATTTCTTTCTCTTTTCTGGGAATAAACTCTCTAATTTGCCAGGGGGAGACAGGCTGTGTTTGTCAAACCCAGAGGTTTGCACCAGCTGTTCTCAGCCTGAGAACAAGGCTTGTTTGGGATCAAAGCAATCTGGCCTAAGGATATTGGTCATCACATTAGGAGTAATCATTCTTTTATTTGATACACAGGCCATGTTGGTGCCCCAATGCCTTGCAGCATTATCAAGCTTGTTGATGTGGAAGAAATGAATTACCTGGCTGCCAAGGGTGAGGGCGAGGTGAGTAAAACCCCACAGTCACCCCCTCAAGGCAATCGCCTCCAGTAACCAGCCGCTTCTGTAACCAGCCACTTCTCAGCATCGTGGCAGGTGAAGCCACTAAGCTTGGTATTCCTGCTGATCCTGCAGTCACACAGACTTCTTTCTGAAGGTACATATGTCTAAGTCTCAGGGGGTGAGGGCGTGGGGGGCACCAGCACCGCCTTCTACCACTAGCACGATGGGGCCAGGGGCCCAGGAGGGCAGAAAGGCTTCAGGGCCCGGAGTCCCTGGCCCCAGCTTCCTGTCTGCTGACCACCCTCACTGCCTGTTAGTGACCACCGGCTAGTGGAAGGTGTGCCCGACTCCTGTGTGACGGCATCCCCTTTGGGGCTTTCTGGCAGCTTGGAGCCAGAACCTAGGGTGATCGTGAGCCCTATGATTTGCAGCCGAAGACATTCAGGAAGGAACTGGGGGCATTGGAGGTACCAGCACGACGTCAGTGGTGGCTCCCTCTGGATCCTGGCATTCAGAGTCTGGCTAAAGGTTGAGGGAGACACACACACAGACACAGACAAACAGACACACACGCTCACAGACACAGTTTTCTCTGGAGAAGTCCCAGTCAGTGCTCTTAACAGATCATCTTTTCTTCCCCCTCCCGTCTTACTGAGATAGAATTGACTCACATATATTGTGAAATGATCACGGCCGTGGGTTTCGTAACCATCCATCATCTCATACCAGTAACAAAAAGAAGAAAAGTGATTTTTTTTCCCCCTTGTGATGAGAACTCTTAAGATCTCCTTTCTTAACAACTTGAAAATACATCCCACGCAGCCACGCTAAGTGTAGCTGCCGCGCTGTACGTGACATCCCCGGTCCTTACTTATCTTGTAGCTGGATGTTTGTGCCTTTCACCCACTTCTTCCAATCCCCATGGCCAACTCCCTCGCCCTCTTTTTCCTTCAGGTGTGTGTGAAAGGGTCAAACGTTTTTCAAGGCTACTTGAAAGACCCAGTGAAGACAGCAGAAGCTCTGGATAAAGACGGCTGGTTGCACACAGGGGACATTGGCAAGTGGTTGCCAGTAAGTGGTCCCCGCCCTTGTCGGGAAGACGAGCCCCCACATGGCCACAGCGCCCTGACTCTCCCCCCTCTTTCTCCCTCCCTTCCTCTCCCGCAGGAAACAGGCTTATGTTTAGCATCCTCCTGTAGCATTTTCACTGTAACTGCAGCACATAGGTTTTGTTTTCATCCCTGACATCCTTTCTGGTTGCTGCTTCTGGTTTGAAATCCAGAAACACTGTGACTGGCTTTTCGCATTTCAGCGCTGTGTCTTGAAGTTGAGGCCTTAGTTCATTTCGGGGTCGGGGGGAGGGCACTGTATAAAAGCTGCTGGGAATGGATGACAGGCCAGAATTTGTGAACACACACGTTTCTTAGCATTGTCATCTCAGTAAGAACAGGGTAAGTGTTTAGAGGTTGAGGCCAAGCCCTTTGAGTGTAGCCTCAGAACTGTTTACCGTAGAGAAATTCAGAGTCCATCTCGGGAGTCAAGATGCTGTTGCAAGAAGCCCACCCATGGGTGTCACCACTTTTGCTGTTGCGGCGACAACCATTGGTTTTTAAAGTCATTACTGATTTTCACTGCAAGCACTCAAATGGCTAGTGTAATGATTATTATTGTGTATTGTTCAAGTCTTACCGATTTAAGGTGCTTAATTTTTATTTTGCCTGGGAAAATATCCCCACCCCAAATTAATTCAAATTTCAGAATACCCAGGCTATTTAGAAATAAATCAAGTCCCTCTTTTCAGACTCAGGAGGGATTAAGTATCCGTTCTAATTCTGACTCTGGCTCTGAGGAGCCCATCTCCTAATCTTCCTGGACCTTAGTCCGCTCCTTTTGGAAACGGAGGAGAACTGTTGCAGGCTGAGAGAACCCTGGGCGCTTTGCAGCAGATGACTCTGGGAAGTGAGAGAGTGACCCGGGGTGGGAATGGGGCTTCGGGTTACCAGAGGTGGGGAGGTAGGCACCACTGGCGTTTTTGAGTCTGGCCCAGAGATTCTCGCGTCCCCACAGTCATCACGGGGGTGGCCAGCAACCCCTACCCAGAGAGCCGAGAGCAGCCCCCTCCTGCCCCTGCCTGGAGCAGGGACAGAGGGCCGTGAGCTGTCCTCTGCAGCCCCCGCTGCACACCGAGCACCTTGGGGAGGATGAGCGCGCCTCTCCTCGCGAGGACCTTGACCCCACCTCGGGCCCCTGTTACACAGAGTAAAGCTCACCAAGCTGAAGGGAGCAAGCAGGACGCTCTAGCTGGCTGGGAATAGGAAGTGGAGTGAGAGGAACTCCCTCATCCCTTCTCTATCTCACTGCTCAGCCTGGGGAGGTTACATAATCGCTGTCAGCCTCAGTTTGTCTCTCTGTAAAATGAGTTAACAGCTGGCCCCTGCCAGACCTTATTAGGATTAAGTAATAGTGCACAGGAAATGCTCAGTACCCTGCGTGGCCACTGCTGGTGGGGGGGCGGAAACAGACCCTGGGACCTGCTCACAGCCCACACCTCCCTTCCACACCCCAAAACAGAATGGCACCTTGAAGATCATCGACAGGAAGAAGCACATCTTTAAACTGGCACAAGGGGAGTACATAGCTCCTGAGAAGATCGAAAACATCTACCAGCGAAGTGAACCTGTCGCTCAGGTGTTTGTCCATGGAGAAAGCCTGCAGGTATGTGCTGCCCGAGCCAGAAGCTCTGTGGCCGGTGGGACACTGGCCTATAGCTGGTTCATATTCATTGCAAAAAGCATCACAGTATTCTAAGACGTCCAGGTACTTTCAGTGTAATGGGAAGTTTGCCACGTGTGTGAATTGACTTTCTGACTCTCTGACTTTGATGCTGGACTTGCTAGAACATAATCGACACGTTATTGGATTTTGCTGCTTGGCATTTCTTTTCTTTTTTTCTGTTTTATCCCCCCATCTATTTTGTAACTAGAAATTTGTGCCTCTTACTCTTGGCAGTTCTTAGTCTGCTCTACCAAGGGAAGTGGTGTAAAAATACTGGGGGATAGGTAAAATAAGCTTCTAATTTAATTATGAGGAGAAATATTGATATATGGGTTATAAGAAAGCTTAGAATTTTCAGACATATTAAACCTAACTTATTTATGGTATACCTTCTGCATCATTCTTGGGCAAATGATGGTTTGGAAGCCAGTATTTCTTAAAATTGAAAACCAATGTCAGTATTGCAATGGAACCTCATTTGCCAAAATTCTGGACAGATGGTGGAAAGGAAGAGAATGAGTTCTAGTTTTCTGAGGTTAATATTTCTACAAATTAGAGGGGACACATGTATGCCTAGAGCTGGTTCATATTCATTGCAAAAAGCATCACAATATTATAAAGTAATTATCCTCCTATTTAAATAAATTTAAAAATATTTCTACAAATCTTGAAATTTTCAAATAATTGTGGCAGAATATTTTCTTATAAGAAAATACACCTATCTTTCTTCGAGAATGCACTGCATCTTCTTAGACCTGGAATCTTACTATGCCTTTGATTTTTATTTCATTTCATTGTCACTCAATTGTAAAGAATGAGGTGCTAGAGTTCTTTTTAAAGTGAATCTGTATATATTTTCTTTTTCTCTTTTTATAAAGCAGTTATCTGATATCTATCCCATTATTTGCTTATTTGACCCTATTTTATTTTTAAAAGTATATATAAAAATAAGTAAAAACTAGGGTTTTATTAGATTTTGATTTCCAGTGGTTCTTTTAAAACATTTATTGCAAAATTCCCGATGCTGTCTATATTTCAGAGGCAGGAGTTGTTAACCTGGGCCCTGTGGACACCAGGGCTGGTAACATGCTCTGAAGAGAGGGTCTCTAACTCCCAGATTCTCCCAGGGACCCACGAAGCAGATAATAGGGAACTACAATTTTAGAGCATCGGGACCAAACTGTGTAGTAACTCACTTGTCTCTGTTAAAGGCATTTCTCATAGCGATGGTGGTACCGGACGTTGAGACACTAGGTGCCTGGGCCCAGAAGAGAGGCATTGTGGGCTCCTTTGAAGAACTGTGCAGAAATAAGGTAGGTTCCAAAGTGTGCAGCTGTCCTCCTGAGCTTCTCTTTGCATTAAGTGCAAAGTACAGGGACCCCTGCCCCCTGCGGCCCCTGAACCCACCACGGGAATAAGGATCTTGTTTTTCTTACCTTATTAGGATGTCAAAAAAGCTATTCTAGAAGACATGGTGAGGCTCGGGAAGGAGTCTGGCCTAAAACCATTTGAACAGGTAAGACTCGCATCCAAGTGTATGAATTCCCAAAAAACGGGTTTTTGACTTGAGGGTATTTTTTGTGAACAAGTTCTAGAAGAGGATGAGGTGATGTAAAGACATCGTGTGGAAGAGACAGTGGTGTGGTTTGGCTGGGGAGGGATTTCTATAACCAGGAGGGTGTATCCGCTTCTGGGGGGGTGGGGGGGGAGGCGGCTGCGGTCCCCATTCTGTCCTGACATCGGGCTGCTGTCTGCCCTGTGTTGAGACGGCGCAGCTGGGCCTGGCCTGTGAAGCTGGCTGGAATGGCCCAGAAGGGTCTTCATCCCTTCAGAAGCATCTGTCCTCCTTGCCTCCTTTGACTTCCTAGTCTCTTTACAGGTCAAAGGCATCTATCTCCACCCTGAACTCTTCTCTATCGACAATGGCCTTCTGACCCCAACCATGAAGGCTAAAAGGCCAGAGCTTCGGAATTACTTCAGGTCACAGATCGATGAGCTTTACTCCACCATCAAAGTCTAACGCGAGGGAGGAAGTGGAGGGGAGTTTGACAATGGCAGGATGGGAAGGCGCATCCTCCTCGGGTGCCTCGCGCGTCCAGATTCTCGTCATAGGAGCCTGGAGGGAACGGAACACTGCCTTACAGCCCCCTCACATCGCAGACTGTGTCCACGGTGATCCACAATTTCCAAAACGAGCCTTAAAAAATCATAGAGGAGAAACTGCAAACGTGCTAAGTTCTTTACCAATTCCTCAGTTACAAAGGCGGGTGAACACTTTGTCTCCCTGATCTGCTAACCAAAGGGTTAGGACTTTGCTCTTTCTGAGATGTCTGCTCCTCGCTGCAAATTCTGCAGATTTCTGCTGCTCAGAGTCCCGTGCACTGGAGGGAACCACCGTCCCCGACAAGCAAGACCTGTCTCGCCTGCAGGAGGTCGCAAGAGGACCAGAGGTTTTGGTTTTTGTTTTTTAATCCCTGCCACCCTCCCTTCCGTGTGTCACACTCACCCTCACGAACCTTCTGATTAACCCCTGTCCTTCCTGTCGGAGCAGAGGTTCTCCGTGAAGCAAAGGGCAGACTCAGCTCAGAACAGCTCAGGTATCGAATCCTGGATGGACGGCCGCTCACCAGAGAGGATGGATTCTGGTGCCCACAGAGCAGAATATTCTCCGACCCTCTTCTCCAGACACAACTTCCTGATTTCCTCCATCTGTTGCCTCCCAGGGGTTATGAAAAAGAAAAAGGAAAATCTGCCTTAGACTCTGCAGTGAAAACAAGCATTTCAACAAGGAAACAGTTACCTGGATCAACCATGTTCAACTGTGACGCCTAACTGTCCACTTTACCTTTGACGAACCGGTCACTCTGTCTCTGATGGATTTTAATGTGGTTTTCATATCAAAAAGAGTATGTTGTGATCAAGTGGCTTTCCCCACCCCACCCCCCCACCCCCCCCCCAGAATATAAACTCTCAGGCCAGGCATGTCTTTGAAAATATTAAGGGAGTAGATACACTTGGGTACTTATTGAAATGGATGGTGATAAATAAATGCTCTTCTATCATAATGCTACTTGATTTCTATGAAATATATTTGACAAGCCAAAATTCTAGGACATAGGAATCTGGAGAACTCATTTCCTGGGATTAGATTCTCAAGGTTTTTTTTTTTTTTTTAAGTTAATTTGGGAAATTAGCAGCATTTCACTTTACTGCAAGTCTTTGCCACATGTGACTGAACTTAGTTTTCATTTGTACACTGAAAGCAGTTGTTTTGGGATAGAGGAGTACCTGTATCATACAAGCACAACGGGGTTTGCCCTAAAGAGCTGTCGTTGTTATAACACTATTTGGTAGCCTAACTTCATACGAGTACTCTTAATTGCCCAAGAAGTCAGTAATTTGTCACATCGGGGTTTTGAATGTTTGCTTTAAGTGTCGGCTCTTTCTATGTTTTATAAACCAAAACAGAATTTCCAAAAACAATGAAGGAAACCAAAATAAATATTTCTGCATTTCAAGCGAGTTGAGTGACGCCTCCGTTTTTCATGTCAGCTGTCGCATTCGGGGCGGCCTCGGATGAGCATGCGCGATGCACGGGGCGCGCTCAGCCCCAGGCTCCTCCCTGCGTGTCCTCCCTGCCGGCTCCAACCCGTTCCCGGCAGCAGCGGTCCTAATGTCTTTCAGAGAAGAAAGTCATGGTGTGAACGGCACAGGTGTTCTTGAAAACTCAAATTCTCACGGGGAAGCGACGTTGCAGGAGGCATCGCTGCGGTGGGTGGTTCTGGGGGTTTTCATTCGGTGTGTCTTTAGTCATCCTCTTCCCATAACGCTGTCGGGGGAGATGGCTCGTTCATAGCGGCGGACTGTTTCTTTTCCCCTGTCGCTACCCTACGCTGTCATCTTAAAAGACTCGTCTTGAAAAAAAAAAAAAGACTCGTCTTTTCCAGAAGTGTGATTAATCACCCCCTGGTCTCTTCTGTAGCCTGTTGTGTTTAAATACGCCTTCATCCCCTGCTTCGGTGTCGGGTTTGGGGTGCTGAGGTCCGCTTTCTTCCTCTTTAGAGCTTAAGCCCTTTGCACAGTTCTCTGCTAAGACTCCTCATCCGGGCTGCCCTTTTATCTTGCTTTTCAAATTCTTTACCTTCTTCCTTCCCTGCCTTCCTCTTGCTCTCTCCCATCATTGGGAAACCCTGTGACCTTCCCGTCTCCTTCTTGAGCTTAGGACTTAGGAACTGGTGAGTGTTTGTTAGATAACTCTCATTTGAACAAATACTTGAAACTTTGAACCAAGCTTCTATAATGAGGTTGATAAAAACATTGTCTTTTTTTTTTTAATTCTGGTAAGACACACCTAAGATTTCCCATCTTCATCATTTAAAAGCATAGTTCAATGGCATTTAGTGCATTCACACTTGTGTGGCCATCACCACCGTCCATCTCCAGAACTTTGTCACGTTCCAAAACCGCAGCTCTGCCCATTAAGCGATAACCCTCGTCTCCTCCTCACCCAGTCCCTGGCCACCACCGTTCTGCTGTCTCTGGACTTGACTGCTCTAGGTGCCATATATGATGAGTCATACAGTGCGTGCCCTGGGTTTCGCTTATTTCACTTAGCATTATGTCCTCTGGGTCCGTCTGTGTCGTCACAAATGTCAAGATTCTCTCACTTTTATAGTTGAATTAATATTTGTACGATTACATCACATTGTGTTTATCCAATCGTTTGTTGATGGACATTTGTTCCTACCTTCTAGCTTTTGAGAATATCCACTGTGAATGTCACTGCACAAATATCTTTCTGAGCCCCTGCTTTCAGTTCTTCTGGATAAACACCCAGAAGTGGAATTGCTGGGTCACCGGGTCATTCTGTGTCACTTCATTTTCTGGGGAGCTGCCACACTGTTTTTCGCATCATTTTAGATTCTCAGGGGCAGTGCACAAGGGTTCCACCTTCTCCACCTCCTTGCTATTACTTGCTGGTTTCTTTCTCTTCTTTTGATAATACCCACCCTCGTGGGTGTGAAGTGGTACCCCACTGTGGCTTTGATTTGCATTTCTCTAATGATGATAAAGTTGAGCATCCTTTTGTGTGCTTATCGGTCACTTGTGTATCTGCTGGGCAGTCTGGCTCTGGACACTGAGCTTTCCACCTCACACTGTGGAGGCTGCTTCATGTCCGCCTGTGCCAGGAACCTCCCGACAGAGACGTGTCATTGGATTGTTTCTTGGTGCTAGTAGTTATGCCTCTGAGCTTTGGTCCAGATGGTTTTGATTCCTATCTAATGGTTTTTCTTTGCCACAGCACAGGCCAGAGCCACTTGCCAGTGTCATTCTGGTTTATAGCTCATCATAAATGAGATACAGTTGCTCTCTGTGATGCTGGAAACCCCAAGTCCATCAAGGATCAAAAGTCAGGTAGAACCAGCCACTCTATTTCAGGAGGAAAGTAGATGTAAAGCTGGGTCACAGTCATGTGGTAGGTTCGTGAGGTCCCTTGGACATCCCAGGAATCATCAGCTGTGGAGGTGATGACAGCCACAGGTGTTGTGGACTTGCTATGAGCAATGTGTTAGGCTGTGCTCAACTTACGTTCTCATTCAATCCTCACAAAACCCCCACAAAACTGCAGGTTACAGATCCGCAGCTCTCTGTCTAGCATGGGCTAAGTGCCAGGCACAGTTCTGAGCTGGGGGAACTCGGCAGTGAGTACAGCACACGGGATCCTTGCCCTGTAAATCTCTGCCGAAAAAGACGGACAGCAAGCAGACAAGTGAGTGAACAACGTCAGATGGCGATGGGGGCTTTGCAGACAACAGATGGAGTCTCAGTAAGGGGACCACAAGGGCCTGTCTTCAGTGTTGTGGTCAGAGAAGCTCTCTTTGAGGACGTGACACTTGGAGTGTTAACCTGAAGACGGAGGAGGAAACCTGCAAAGCTTTGGAGAAAGAGTTTTCAAATAGAAGCAGCGTGTGCAAAGGCCCTGAGGTGGGAACCAGCTGGCTTTAGTCCAGGCTCTGAAAGGAAGCTGGCACGGCCGCAGCATCATAGGGCGGGGAAGAGTCAGTTAGAGAAGTCGGAGGACGGGTTACCAGGCCCCGCAGCCCAGAAAGGAATCCGGGTTTTTTAAACCAGTAAAGGCTTTTGAGGCAAGGAGTGACGTTCCCTGAATGACCCCTCCAGCCAGGTGCAGAAGGGTCAGAGGAGAGGCCGAGTGAGGGTGAGGACAGGCTCACCTGTGTAAGCGAGGCTGCCTGAACCACGTTGGTGGCAGTAGAGACAGAAGACAGTCAATTTAAAAGCAGTTGGCGGCCGATCCCCTGTGCGTGGGGAATGGAGAAGAGGGTGGGCTTGGGGGTGAGCGCTGCAGTGGATGGTGGAGCTGTACTTACTGGGATGGGAAGACCCTGCAGAAAGCAATCAAGAGGCCATCTCAAGTTCCTGCTGGACAACTCAAAAGATAGATATCATCTGCCGCTCAGAAGACCGCTCGGGAGATGACAGATTGCAAAGTCAACAACACAGAAAATGCAGGCTGAGGGGCTTTATCAGGCAGCCTGGGGAAGCAGGAAATGGGAGACCTGGAAGGAAGTAGAGCAGGCCCCAAGCGGAGCCCCTGGGGACCTCCACGGTGGGGGGCCTGAGGAAAGGGCCAGCCACGGGGATGGAGAGTCCCCTGCTGGGAGGAAGAGCATGGTGTCCCTGAAGCCCAGAGAAAGAGTGTCAGGAGGGGAGGGAGGCGGTCGGTGTGACAGCCTGCTGTTGCAACAGGGAATAGGGCGGGGATGGAGGAGCTGGGTTTGGCAATAGCGGCAAACTTGGCAGTGAGCGTCTGGCAGAGCAGGGAGGCCAGAAGCCTGCTGGAGTGAGTTCCTGAGTCCTAGGGAGTCAGGACAAAAGGTGGCCGGCTCTGTCTTGAAGTTTTGTCCCATGAGTGGATGGATGGTAACTGGAGAACAGGGGGGAAGTAGAGAGTCTTGTTTTTTGTTGTTGTTGTTGCTAGTGGTGGTGGTTTTGAAGATGAGAGATACAATGGTGACAATGACCCATCAACCCAGAAAGTGATGAAGCCCGGAACAAGGGAAGACAGCTGTCCTGAGAGGCAGCAGGTTAAAGCCCATAGTCAACTGCAGAGATCGCCCATCAATGGGGTATTTCGTTAGGATGTGGCTTCCATTGTAATAGGAAGGGGACTAGAGATTGTGGGGTAGATATAGGTAGATCCATGGTGATTGACCTAGAAAAATTAGGGAGCTCCTATTTGAATAGTTCTCTCTTTTTTTTTCTTTCATTGAAGTATTACCTCCTTGTTATGGATGAGAAACACGAGGCTTGGAGAGATCGGCCAACTTGTCCTAGTAAGTGACTGAGCTGGATTTTCTGACTCCAGAGCCGCTCCGTGTCTGGGCCACCTCCCTTCTGTCCCTCCCCTCTGCATGATGCCTGGTGAGTGTCCTGAGCATCCCAAGGGCCCCACTGCTGTGTTGGATGAGCTTTTGTTTTTTTTTTAAATTAGGCAGCCAGGGCCAGCTACGGTCTCCACTGCAGTTTGAGTCAGGCCACCAGGAAGAATCGGCATGCCAGGGACTCTCGACTTTACTTGTTGTACTTCATCCTTATTCCCAGGGATGGTTGCTTTTCACAGCGGACGAGAAGCTGCCAGCCTGCCCCCAGCCCCGGGCGGAGCAGTGGACAGAGGACAGACGGCCCTGGCAGCACCGTGAGAAGGGAGGCCGTGGGTCTGTTGGATGCTCAGGCTCAGAGCATCCCTCTCGCCCCCACAGTCTCCGCCCTCTCCGCAGGTATTACGGCGGTGGGCGTGGCTGTGAGTGTGGCTAGGGGGACTCTCCTGTGGCCCACAGCACAGAGACGGCTCCTCTGTGTCCTCTCTTAGCTGCGTAATCACCCCCCAACCCCCGCCGCCAGCTGCCCTCTCATCCCTGTAACCCTGAGTGATGCTCGATTCTGTGTTCATCTCGATCTCACCCCTTCACCCAGCGTGAGGAACTGGAAAACTCACCAACCTGACTTATTCATCCATACATTTGGCATAAAAAGAAGTCTAGCATTTTCATTTTGACGTCTCACTCCTTCGCCGTTGATTCCTCGGATAGTGGCGGTCTCGCCGGGTGAGTTCTGCTTCCACCGTTCTTCAGGTGCAGAGGGATTCCGTTCTTTGCCCAAAAGCAGCATTCTTTTCACAAATGTATTTTGCATGTAAGTTCCTAGCCACTCTCTTTTGTGGCGATCTTTTAGGGATGGGGTGGTTGTGGCTGTCACATCTCTCTAGCAGAAACCGTCCTTGCCAGCTACAAGGTCCCTGCTCCACCCGGAGGGCGTGGGGAACCAGTCGGCTCCGCTTTGGGCAGCGAGCGCGGGTCCAGAGGGACTCTTATTCTTGAGTCTCTTGCTTTCCCACACCCACTGATACTGCTGCCCCCACCCTGCTGGCTCCTGCCAGCTCCCTGCCCCACCCAGGCAGAGCTGTCTCTAGGCTCTGCCATCTGGGAGAAACTCCAGGGCAGCCCTGGGTGGCTCAGCCGCCAGGCTTGCTGCTGCTAACCCTGAAGTGAAGTTAAGTCGCTCAGTCGTGTCCGACTCTGCAACCCCATGGACTGTAGCCCACCAGGCTCCTCCATCCATGGAATTTTCCAGGCAAGAGTACTGGAGTGGCTTGCCATTTCCTTCTCCAGGGGATCTTCCTGACCCAGGGATCAAACCCAGGTCTCCCACATTGCAGGCAGACGCTTCCATCAAATCCGTCCCCTTCCCGCATTCCCTTAGTCCCACCGCCCAAGCAGGGCAGCGCCGTCTCTTGCCCTGACCACGTGCCATCCTCTTACTTGACACCCTTATCTCCCACATTGATCTCTACCAACTCACCCCCTTTCCCTCTACTTTGCAGCAGGAATGACTTCTCCAAATCCCAAGTCTTAATCACGTGATTCCCCTGCTTACTCATGCCCAGGTTTCCTACTGCTCACAAGTCGGAACTGCTGAACGTACTTGGAGGAAGGCTTCACAAACCTGATTGTGCAGCAGATCCCCAGGGGATCTTAAAATGCGGATTCTGATTCAATAAATCTGGAATCAGGCCTGAAATTCTTCATTTCTAATAAACTTCCAGCTGAAGCCAGTGTTGCAGGTCTGTGCATATACTTTGAGGAGCAAGGAAATGCGGGGCTCCTGCCTATCTCCCCAGCCTCACCCCTTGCCACCTCCGCAACTCTCCTCCGGCCACATGGGGCTTATTCTAGCCCCCAGAAGAAACCAAGCCCTCACTTACCCCTGGGCCTTTGCATGTGCGCCCTCCCTACAGCACTCTCTTACCCTCCCTGGCTGGCTCCTGTGCTGTTGCAGTGAGACCATAGAAGTCGCTTCCTCTAGGAAGCCTTCTCTGATTCTCCCAAGTCCAGGAGACAGATTATTAAGCATATTTGTGGTCTGGCAGTGGTGTGAGGTGGAGGGGTAAGGTAATAATCTTTTTCTGTTAAAGTCAAAGGGGTGAGTGAGCTGGACATGGCAGCAGCCGAGGGTGGGCTGGGGGAGCTGTTTCTTGCTACAGAAGTTTCCAGGAAGATGATCTCTGTGTCACCTGGGGTTAGAGGCAGGTGACCTGAGCTTGTCTGAAGGTCCCTGGCTCATCCACTTCTCCCTTCTCAGCTAAGAAGAAAGGGTCCCTGAGGAGGAGACCTTGCTTGTCCTGACTTGGAGAATCAGAGAAGGCGTCCTAGAGGAAGCGACCTCTGTGGTCTCTCTGCAATAAGGCACAGGAGCCAGGCAGGGTAACAGTGCTCTAGGGAGGGTGCACGTGCAAAGGCCCAGGGATAAGTGACAGCTTGATCCCTTCTGGGAAATAAGCAAGCTCATTACAAGGATGAAAACTTTTTCCAGAAAGTTCTTTTCTGACCAGAGCTTGAGAGTGAATCATGGAGACAAATTTCTCATGTAGAAATTTTATGTTCCTTCTTTCCTTAAGAAAATCTTTTCCTTTGGGGTGTCCTTCCATTTCCTTTCCTCTTTCTCAGCTGTATGAGCTCCTCTGGTCCTTGTACAAGTCTGAGTTATGCAGTTATTCCCTCCGCAGGTTGGAAGTTGGTTTTCCTCAGGGAGAGTGAAATCCTGGATTTTGCTAGAATTTTCCTGCCTGGGCTCCTGCACCATACTCGTTGAGTCCTGCAGGGAGCTGGGAACGGAATCTGAGACATGTGACAAAGCATCGTCTGGAGGTAGTGACCCGACCTATTTAGCCATGTGACCTCAGCTTGGGCAGGAGAAGTGCAGTTAGGTCTGGAAAAAGTAGAACATTAGTTACAGAATAAACAAGTTTAGTAGCTGGGTATCCGAGCCAGGATGGTGTCGGAAAGCACGTGACCTGGGAGGGCAGGAACCAATGTCACTGCTGTTTGCTCCGATGGAAAAATCTTTCTGCCCTCTGACTAGTAAACGACACTGAATAGTCCTACCTTTCTGAATTTTGATTTCCCCTTTTTCTGAAAGAGGGGGCATCCAAGGGGAGGTCTCCTTCCTCCTGGCCCCGCCTCTCACCCCCCTGGGATGTTTCCACTTCCTTCTGCAGTTGGTCTGTTTGAAATAGGTAACTACTTGAGTTTCTTCCTGTTGAGAATTACCAGGTTCAGTGGGTTATTCTCGTGCATACCCAATAACTCACAGGTGCTGTAAGAAGTTAAAAAACCACAATGAGGTACCATTACACGCCCGTCAGGATGGCTGCTGTCCAAAAGTCTACAAGCAATAAATGCTGGAGAGGGTGTGGAGAAAAGGGAACCCTCTTACACTGTTGGTGGGAATGCAAACTAGTACAGCCACTATGGAGAACGGTGTGGAGATTCCTTAAAAAACTGGAAATAGAACTGCCATATGACCCAGCAATCCCACTTCTGGGCATACACACTGAGGAAACCAGATCTGAAAGAGACACGTGTACCCCAATGTTCATCGCAGCACTGTTTATAATAGCCAGGACACGGAAGCAACCCAGATGCCCATCAGCAGATGAATAGATAAGGAAGCTGTGGTACATATACAACATGGAATATTACTCAGCCATTAAAAAGAATACATTTGAATCAGTTCTAATGAGATGGATGAAACTGGAGCCCATTATACAGAGTGAAGTAAGCCAGAAAGATAAACACCAAAACAGTATACTAATGCATATATATGGAATTTAAAAAGATGGTAACGATAACCCTATATGCAAGACAGAAAAAGAGACACAGATGTATAGAACAGATTTTTGCACTCTATGGGAGAAGGCAAGGGTGGGATGATCTGAGAGAATAGCATTGAAACATGTATATTATCAAGTGTGAAACAGATCACCAGCCCAGGTTGGATGCATGAGACAAGTGCTCAGGGCTGGTCCACTGGGAAGACCCAGAGGGATGGGATGGGGAGGGAGGAGGGAGGGGGGATCAGGATGGGGAACACATGTAAATCCATGGCTGATTCATGTCAATGTATGGCAAAAACCACTACAATATTGTAAAGTAATTAGCCTCCAAGTAATAAAAATAAAGGGGAAAAAAAAAAGAAAGTTGGAAAGTTTCAGAAGTAACTGATTTTCTTTTCCACAACAGAATATCATACTCTTTGCCTTAAGGGAACCGTACTGGAATGGATTTGATAAATTATGGAAAAAGCATCATGCACATGAAAGGGAAAATGAGTTGAGCAGTGGCAGTTAAGATGTCTAGCCTTATCAATCTTGAACTGACTTTTAATCAACTGTAAACATTATTGACAGTGAACATAAGGAAGTAGCTCTGATGCCCGGTTGTATTTACCAGTCTCCAGTCCCGTTCCTCTGTTGCCCTCTCGTGGACATAGCGCAGAACAGCACATTCGTCGGAAGGCGCTACCAGCAAAGAAGAGTGGAGGCTCAGTGAGAAGTGGTAAACCCTCCCGCCTTGTTTTGTCACTAAGTCGTGTCCGATTCTTTTGCGACCCCATGGACTGTAGCCTGCCAGGCTCTATCTGTCTAGGGACCTCCAAATTCTTTATCTCTTATCTTTATGATAATCCTATAAGATAAATAATAATATTCTCATTTATACTTTACTTAAACACCAAGCTAATAATTCCAGGATATAAAACTCAGCATTCAGAAAACTAAGATCGTGGCATCCAGTCCCATCACTTCATGGCAAACAGATGGGGAAACAGTGGAAATGGTGACAGACTTTATTTTGGGGGGCTCCCAAATCACTGCAGATGGTGAGTGCAGCCATGAAATTAAAAGACACTTGCTCCATGGAAGAAAAGCTATGACCAACCTAGACACATATTAAAAAGCAGAGACATTACTTTGCCGACAAAAGTCTGTCTAGTCAAAGCTATGGTTTTTCCAGTAGCCATGTATGGATGTGAGAGCTGGACTATACAGAAAGCTGAGAGCCAAAGAATTGATGCTTTTGAACTGTGGTGTTGGAGAAGACTCTTGAGAGTCCCTTGGACTGCAAGGAGATCCAATCAGTCCATCCTAAAGGAAATCAGTCCTGAATATTCATTGGAAGGACTGATGCTGCAGCTTAAACTCCAATACTTTGGCCACCTGATGCGAAGAGCTGACTCATTTGAAAAGACCCTGCTGCTGGGAAAGATTGAAGGTGGGAGGAAAAGGGTATGACGAAGGATGAGATGATTGGATGGCATCACCAACTCAATGGACATGAGTTTAAGTAAACTCCGGGAATTGGTGATGGACAGGGAGGCCTGGCGTGCAGTCCATGGGGTCGCAAAGAGTCGGACACAACTGAGCGACTGAACTGAACTGATAGGACTAATATATAGATCAACCTACTCCACAAGGAAGATATATTTCTGCAGAGAAGCGTCCATACCTAACCACTCCGTTTATCCCAAGGATCCAGAATGTTTTGTAGTTCTTTATTTTCTGTATTTATATCAGAAAAGCAACAGTTTTTATTTTTCTTTAATTCTCCAAACATCAAAGTATATTACATAGCTCAATGATCGGGCCTGTAGGTGCTCTGCAGCACCTCTGAGCTTCCTCACGTGGCTCCAGGTTCCTCCCTGGGGCTCTAGACCTGCTGGCTTCTGTTTCCAGTCCTGTCCAACACACCGCCCCACCCCACCCTCTTGTTACTTCTTCACAACCCCAGTGCACATCCTATTGGTTCTTTCTCTCTGGAACTCTGACTAATACAGGTGGGTACGTGATGCAAGCTGGTAAAATTAGAGTACATCTTTTTCTGAGATTGCTGGGACATAGCTGGCTTTCTCTGAAGGATGGAATTCCGATGTGAAACATGGACGAGCTGCTGGGTGCAGGCTCCCGGACAGAGTCCTCAGATCTAGCACAACCACAGCCACTTCCTCCCTGGGGGCTGCTGCTTAGTCTCCTCACTAAGATTCAGGGTGAGGTTCTGGTGCCTATCACAGCGGGTTATTGGGAAGATGAAATGTGTTCATAGATGCTGAACACTTAGAACGATGCCTGGATCATAGTAAATGCTCACTAAATCCGGGTGATGATGATGGTGACAGCACCCAGGCTGGGGGAAAAGCTCAGGCTCCAGAAGGGCAAGGAAATAGATTCAGAGCCCTGGGGGCTTCTCCACCCTGTAGGTCAAAGCGAGCCATCTCGCAGCCATCTTGCCACTGGACTTTTCAGTGACACGAGCTCATAAATTCTTTTAGCATTTAAACCTACTTGGGTTGAGTTTTTATCTCCACACAGAGCACTGAACCTCTTCTTGTCTTAACACTTGGGTGGTTTCTTTTTTTCAGCTCCATAAGTGCAAAAGCTTTGACTGTAACCCCTTTCCTGGGAAATTGAGCTAGCTTTCCACACTCTTATGGGTTAACAGCTTCCAGTGATTCCAGGAACCCTATTTCTATGCATCAGCGGGGAACTACCTTCAAAACCACAAAGATGATTTATTCTTCTGTGGCAATTGCCCAAACAATTCCTAAGTGGGGTGAACAGGTGTTTCACTGAAGAGGAATCAGGAAGGACCTGTAAACAAAGAAAAGAGACCAACTTAAGGGAAATGCAAATCAAGAACACAATAGGATACCATTTCAACTTGCTAGTCAAGGAAAAATGTTTAAATCCTGAAAATTCTAAATATTGACAAGTATGTGGAGTCAAGGGCACTTTTATATATTGCTGATGGGGGTGTAAATTACATAGTCAACAAAACAATGTGTAAAAATTGGCATTCTTATGTAAAGCTGAAAATGTCTTTATCCCATGAGGCAATAATAATACTACTGAATCTATCCTTGTCTCTTAGGTATGTGACTGCAAGACACTTAGGTTTGGAATAAGTGTCTTGCAGGAATGTTTAGTGTGGCATTGTCGGCAACAGCAAAAAGACTGAAAACAACTGATGTTTCCATACCCGGGAGAATGGATTAATAAAACGTGGTAAATTTACTTAATATATTCTAAAGATAATGAAAACGAATGAATGACAGCTGCTTGCATCAATGTGGATAAACCCCAAAATCACAGCTTTGAGTAAGAAAGAGCACTTCCAAAATACTTACTAAATATCATTTATATAAAGTTTAAGACATGCAATAATTAATACATCATTTAGGGATATATCAAGGTAGAAAAAAACATGGAAATGAGAAACACAAAATCAGAAGAGTGGTTATCCTTGGAAGGAATGACTGTTATTAATTTCCTAATCCACTGATGAGCACATGGGTGCTCTTTTTTTGTTGTTGTTAAAGCTTTTAAAAGTTTCAACCATTTTATTTCTTTCTTAATTTGTATTTATTTATTTTAGTATTTTGGCTGTACTGTGAGGCATGCTGGATGGTTCTTCAACCAGGGATGGAACCTGGACCTCTGCATTGAAAGTGCTGAGTTCTAACCAGTAAGACACCAAGGAACTCCCAGGTGGTCATTTTTATTTTTATATTATATGTGCTATATTCTTGTGTGTGCATGAAAAATAATTTTTTATGGTGGTTAAATGTACGTGACATAAAGCTTAGCATTTTAACCATTTTTAGCTGTACAATATAGTGGCACTATTTAAGTGATTCACACTGTTATGCAGCCATCCACTATTATCCATTTCCAGAACTTTTTCATCATCCCAAACTGTACTTTTGGCGTCACATCCAAGAAATCGTGGCCAGATCCAATATCATGAAGCCTTAACCCTGTGTTTTCTTCTACGAGTTTCAGCTCTTACAGTTAGGTCTTTAATCCATTTTAAGTTCATTTTTATTTATGGTATGATAAGAGTCCAACATCATTCTTTTGCAGGATTGTACGTTTTAAAAGAGAAAGCAGAGAATCAGAGCATATTAGAAGGGGTCCTTCCCCATTTACGAATGAAAACACGGGTAGAAATAAAATGATAAGCCAAGCCCACACATCTGATTCAGTACCAGCTGACCGAAAGCCTAACCCTATTTTCAGTGCACCAGATAACTGCGCAGGCGGCGAAGCACCCGGCGCGCGAACCCCGAGTTCGGATCCGCCCCTCGGCGGCGCGCTCGCTCTTAGGTAGCTTTCAAGCACTGGCTCCTCCCTTCCCCAACCCGGGGGCGGGCCCTGGCGGAAAACTTGCGCGGCGGACGGATAGGCAGAAAAACCAGGTAAGAATGTAGCGTCTCGGAGGGGCGGGGGCCGTCAGCAACTGGTTGTAAGACGTGGACTCCAGCTCTGTTCTCGCATATTCCAGGCTGCATTTTCTCTAGCGCTTTAGGATGGGGAGGAGCCCTGGCCCGCAGACTTCTAAGGCCTGGGGGCCGGGGCCGGGGGCCTGGAGGCGGGGCTAGGGTGGGCGGGGCCGGGGCCGGGCTGGGGATAGGGGCGGGGCCGGAGTCGAGGGGCGGGGCGCGGCGTGCCGGCATGCTCGTCCCGGATTGGCCGCCGGGGAGTAGCGCGAGGCTTGGCGGGAGTTTTTGCGTCGGCGGCAAGCGCGGCGGGCTGGAATGGATCGGCCGCGGCCCGCGCGGCTGTCGCAGTAAGTTCTGAGGGCCGTTGGAGAGCCGCCGGGGTCCCCCCTTTGTTTTCCTCTTCCTCTGGGCTTGGGCCTCTCGGAGCTGCTCGAGTTTCCTGGCTCTGCCTCTGGGCACCGTGTCCGAGCGACTGGCCCCCGGGGCCTTTCTGTAAAGTGGGGATAATAATGTCCCCACCGTGACAGGATTGCGGGGAGGTTGAAAGGCGTCCGCTTCCATCCGTGTCTGGCTGCGGGGAGAGGCGTCGGCTAGCGTCCCCTTACTTTGTGCGGATAAACGTGCTCTAAAGTAGACGCCAGGTGTTCTGAAACAAACTGTCCCACGAATAGTAATTTAAGGAGTACCTACTACTTGCCAGATTTCACCTTCTAGCAAGAACACTAGCATTGACACTCGAACTGGAGTCAGTATTCTTATTTTCGAGACCCTGCTTGTTTTTGTAACACAAACCACAGACTCTAAAGCTGAACTACGTTGGCGGGGAGAGCCCAAGCTGCCGCTTGTTATTTTTAAAGGGGTGGACTCCAGCCAGGATGGTTCAAACTTTTTTTTTTTATTAAGCTGAAAGGACATGCAGGTTAAAATACGTTGCCTATCTGCTCTCTAAAACGTTATTTTTCTCGGGTTCATTGGAAAGTGTCTCTGGAGGTGTTTGAAGCACATCCAAGGCCCTGCCTGGGCCTGGCTTGGAGGGGCCTTGGCTGGTTCTCAAGGCCAGAGGAGCCCCACCTGGGCGGTGGGAGAGCTGCTGAAGAAGGTGCAGTTTGTAAGATGCAGCGTGAGGGTGCAGGAGAGCCAAACAGTGTAGGGGACACGCTGGAGCAGGACAAAGCAGGGTGGTGGGGTAAACAGACTAGGCTCCTGTGGCCAGCGGGTAGGACCAGACTCCCCTAGCAGAGAGGAGGATTGGGAAGGAATAAGATGCTTGAGACTCAGCTGACAAGTGGTGTTGGTGGTTTGGTCGCTAAGTCACATCCGACTCTTGGAACTCCATGGACTGTAGCCTGCTAGGCTCCTCTGTCCATGGGATTCTACAGACAAGAATCGTGGAGTGGGTTGACATTTCCTTCTCCAGGGGATCTTCCCAACCCAGGAATTGAACCCAGATCTCCTGCATTGCAGGCAGATTCTTGACCAAGTGATCTATGAGAGGTGAACTTCATCAGCTACTCCAGTAGGGGGTTTCTCTCTCCCTCTCCTGCCCCCCCACCTGCGGTACACACACATATAGCATTTTTGCCTTTGATTGAGACTCAGGAAATTTGTTCATCCCTCCCCCTGAAACGCACTAGTATGCCTACACCAAAATCTTTTCCATGTGTTATCACAGAGGTTTCTATCTTTTGGTAGCCTCACCTCCCTCCTAGCCTAAGGTGAGGAGAAAATGTGACCACATTGTTGAGCACAGACAAGGCAGGAAAGAGTGGGTTATACGACCTTATATGATCTGGCTTCTAGTCCTGTTACTTGGCTGTGTGACCACTGATGTCAGTTAACTTTTCTGAACCCCAGAATCATAGAGGCTGTAAAACGAATATCTGCTCCATCTTCTTTTTTGGGTCTGAGAATCAAATAAAGGATTGGTTTTTCAGATTGTGGTGTCTTGACCAGCATCAGCAGCCCTGGGAGCTTGTTAGCAATGCAGGTTCTCTCAGGGGCCATCCCAGGTTTATTGAATCAGCCACTCTGGAGGTGGAGCCAAGCGGTCTTAATAGCCTTCCAGGTGATTCTGATTCCTGATGTTTGGGAACCACTCTTGAGTTTTCCAACTTTATCTTTTCACTGTAATTCACAGTAATAATGTTTTACATCACAATGGGTACGCAAATGTGCACATATGATGCAACACAAGTTTTAAGAAATCTTAATTTTACATCCTCTTGTATTTCCTTTTAAAAAATGCTAGAACAAGAAAAAAAATTTTTAAGGAAAAAATAGCAAAACAAATTTTAAAAAATGCTAGGGGGAAAAAATGCTGGGGGAAACCTTAGAGGACATGACAGGGCAATTGATAACATTTGGATAGGGACTGTAAATTAGACAATTATGTCAGTGTTAAATTTCTTGCTTTGGAAATTGTGCTGTGACTGCACAGAATAATGCCCTCTTAGAAAAGACACACGTGTGTCCCCAGGTTACCATCCACAGACACACAAGAAGCCAGTGAGACAAAATGTGAACAGTTGGTGAAGTGGGGTAAAGGGTGTACAGAAGGTTCTCAGACTCTTCTCACAATTTTTCTCTGAAGTTTGAAGTTATATCACATAAAGAGGTAGGTAAAAAATTGCTCGTTCAGACACTAAATGGACTTTGCTCTCTGCTAACGGGTGTGTGCAGGGTGCATTTGAAAGGGGGGGTCTGTGCAAGGTGGTGCCGGGTGCCCTGTTCCCTGGCACCACGCTGAAGCACACAGGGTACTCAGCGCACAGTCACCGGCAGGAGTATTTCCTGTGTCTCTTATTTTCACTTTTTGTTCAGGTCTCTGTTGTGACATCTGGTTTACTTAAGCTGATTAAAGATGCAACTTTATCCTTTCATCCTGATGCCCTCTGGAAGGATCCTGAAGGGGAGGGAGGAGGGCAGCTCTGGGTGTGGACTGATAGCAGATTTTATCACAGGCTTCCCTCCTTCCCAGCCACCTGCGGCTTTGGGCAAATATGCCTCTGGGTGGAGGGATTCACTTCCACCTGGAGGACTGTTAAGGAGCTAAATGAGAACACGTGTGTGAGAGAGCCAGGCACGGGATGCAGCGGGGTCCAGGTCTTAAGGAAGAGGCACCTCTCTAGCACATTTCTGCAGGACGCCAGCCTTGGCTGTTGATGCAACTTCAGGGACACGGGTGACTGCAGGCTTAGGAGTTCTCTGTGTCCTGAGGGCAGAGCTATGCTAATTATATGTGGGTAGTATGATTTGGCCTATACATTATTTATGTGTGTGAGATATGGGTTCTGCTTTCTAAGGGGATTTGCCATTAGCTGAATTTCATCCCCTGCACATTGTTAGTGCAACTAACAAGGAGAGTAACTTGGAAAGAAAATACTTGGACTGCGTTGCCAGTTCTAGTTCCCCAGTTATTTTTAAGTATTTCCTAACTCGTATGTGTGTTTGCTGTTTCCTAGTGCGAGATTTTCGAAGAACCATGCAGGAAGAACACATTCCGTGAAAGATGTAAGTTATCGTTTTATATTTTAATATAATGCTCGTAATTGAAAATGCAAAATAACATTGTGTGGGAGACTCAGTATTCCGTAGACTCAGTAAGCTCTGTTTTCCTGTAGTGGAAAAGTATATTCATTTTCCTCCTGTTCTTTCCAGTACAAGGGAGAAAGCATTAACATTTTGAATCTCTTTCTGGGCCTAGGTTGGTTTCATTTTCATTTTGATAATTGACATTATTTAAAAATTGTATAGTGTTCTGTATTTTGCTTTTTTCACTTGTAGCCATTTCTCCATGTTGTTACACTTTTCCGCAATTATGATCTCATCATATTCCATGTAGTTTTACTCACATGGTATTTTTACTTTAGGGTGTGGCGAGTCTTAGAAATAAATGTGTGTGAAGGCAGGTGCATTTCTTTAATACTCCCAGCTCACTGCATATTATTTTCCAGTGACTTGTCGAGCTGGCCTTAGAGACTCACATGAAACACCTCAGGCAATGTGTCTGCTTGGGGTTCTCCCTGCTCTGTGCCCCACCCCTGGTTCTCTCTCTTGGAGGGTGTCTCCCGCTGCTCCCCTGGGCCCCTGGCTTTGGAGGGGGCCCTCTTCTCCCCTGGAAAGCCCTGGGATCCCTCTGCGCCCCCACCCCAGCCCGCTCGTTCTCTGGATGGCTTTCTCCAGCTTCCTGTCCTTTTCTCGGGAAGGCAGCTGCCATCCAGGGTTGGGGGCGCCTCTGCTCAAGGAGGCCAGAGGACCCGTCAGCCCCCCTTCAGCGCCCCTTCCAGCCCCACACACCCCTCGAGTGGTTTCTCACGGAGGGTCTGTGAGTGCGAGTCTATGTTTGTCTCTCAGTCTTATTCCGTCTCCTGTATTTCTTCTCCAGAATTTCCTCACATTTTCTTGTCTGTGAATGGCTCCTTTCACTTTGTCCAGAGCTACTGAATGTTTTTTCTAATTTTCTGTGTCTTGTGGTCTTTCATGAGGATGTGAGGGGCAGTCTTCATGGAGCTTATTAGTATATTGCCCTGTAAGCCCAGTCTCTTTCCTTCACTCAGGACTTTTTACCCCTGTATATCCTCAAAACTGAGGAAGACTCTCTTAATCTCTCCTTGCTGTTCTTTGGAACTCTGCATTCAGATGGGTATATCTTTCCTTTTCTCCTTTGCCTTTAACTTCTCTTCTCTTCTCACTATTTGTAAGGCCTCCTCAGACAACCATTTTGCCTTTTTGCCTTTCTTTTTCCTGGGGATGCTCTTGATCACCGACTCCTGTACAGTGTCTCAAACCTCCATCCATAGTCCTTCAGGCACTCTTATCAGATCTAATTCCCTTGAATCTATTTGCCACTTCCATTGTATAATCATAAGGGATTTGATTTAGGTCATACCTGAATGTCTAGTGGTTTTCCCCACTTTCTTCAATTTAAGTCTGAATTTTGGGACAAGGAGTTCAATCAATCTGATTTCACTATCTGGTGATGTCCATGTGTAGAGTCATTTCTTGTGTTGTTGGAAGAGGGTGTTTGCTATGACCAGTGCGGGCAAAACTCTGTTAGCCTTTGCCCTGCTTCATTCTGTACTCCAAGGCAAAACTTGCCTGTTACTCGAGGTATCTCTTGACTTCCTACTTTTGCATTCCAGTCCCCTGTGATGAAAAGGACATTTTTTTTTTAGTGTTAGTTCTAGAAGGCCTTGTAGGTCTTCATAGAAGCATTCAACTTCATTTTCAGCATTACTGTTCGGGGCATAGGCTTGGATTACTATGATAGTGAATGGTTTGCCTTGGAAATGAACAGAGATCATTCTGTCGTTTTTAAGACTGCACCCAAGTACTGCATTTCAGACTCTTGTTGACTATGATGTTGTTGACTTTTGTTGACTACTCCATTTCTTCTAAGGGATTCTTGCCCACAGTAGTAGATATAATGGTCATCTGAATTAAATTCACCCATTCCAGTCCATTTTAGTTCACTGATTCCTAAAATGTGGTTGTTCACTCTTGCTATCTCCTGTTTGACCACTTCCACTTTACCTTGGTTCACGGACCTTGGTTTGGGAGCTTTGGGGTAAGTGGCTGTTTCTGGAGAGCAACCCCTTGGTGGTTTAGGAGTGGCTGGCTGTGACCCGTGGCCCTGTGAGCTAAAGATGGTTTTTATATTTTTAAATGAGTGAAGTAAAATCAAAGAAGACTATCTCATGGCATGTGAAAGCATGGAGCTCAGGTTTCAGGCTCCATGAGGCTGTATTGCAGCACATTTGTGCTGCTCTTTCTGCACCGCCCTGTCTGCTTCCACACCGCGATGGCTGAGCTGAGCGGCCGCAGAGCCTCACGGTCCGCGGTCTTGGGTACAAGGGACCCTCGAACAACACAGGTTTGAGCTGGGAGGGATGACTCTACCCGGATTGTTCTCAGTAGTAGGTTCTACACTATCCACAGTTGGTTGAAACCCCCGCAAGTGGAACCTCGGATGAGACCAGCTGCTAGGGTCGTACGGGGATTTTCCACTGTGCGGAGGCTGGGCGCCCCAACCCCTGCGTTGTTCAGTGGTCAACTGTGTTTACCCCCTGGTCCTTTCTAGAAAAGTTCCCCCACCCCGCCTTAGATCACCAGAAGAGCCTCTGCCCCCAAGGGAGTGCGAAGGCTCGCTCCTTGGGCACCGGCGGGAGCAGCAGTGTCCTTGCCACGTAGGTCGGCTTTGTGATGTTCTTGCTCGGTATGGCTGGTTCGGTGACTTGAACTTTGTTCACTTTCAGAAAGCTGGCCAGACGCACAAGCCTCTGGATGTATTTGAGTTTCCTGATGATTCTCGGTTCTCAAGCCTCAGCAGGCTGGGCGAAAATGAGAAAGATGAAGAATCCTATGAAAGCTTTGGTTAGTATTTTCAATCTATATTCTGAAAACTTTAAAGTACTTCGAGCAATAGCATTTAGGCTAGTTACTAATAAAAATGTAGAAATGCCTTTATATATAAAAGCAAGGTGGTCCCCACATGAATACAGTGTTCTGGGGAGTATTTGATAATTTGAGTTAATTTTTCTCACTTCTAGGTACCCTGAAGCTAAGAAAAAGTGGGGCTCTGCTGGTAGCACTGGTCAGCGAGCCGGCCAGGTTAGGGTTCCTGTTACAGGGCTTTGTAACAAGAGGGATGTAGACTAATACTTCTCACTTCTTACCTCCAGTAGTCACATGGAAAGGGGCTTTACCTTAGGGAGGACCAGAGGGATATTTTTTCTTCTCTTAGACACCAGAAGGCAGAGGATGCTGCGGGAGAGCTTCGCCTATGGGCCCAGGAGTGTTTGGGAGACAGGGCTGCCACCTGGCGGACCAGGGAGGGGGGTGTGACCTGTCCAGATGGGCCTGCTCTCTGTTGTCACTGGCCGCTCTAGAGGCCAGAAATGGTATAGAAAGTGCTAGTTCCACATCTAGAACAGCAGTGATCAGATATTTTTTGTAGGAGTAAGTTTCAAGGGAATTTTGACAACATAAACCTTCTCACATACTTTTTATTTGGTATCTAGTATTTTGAGTCTAATTTTTGTTAATAAAAGAAAATACTGTACTTTTGGCATGATGAAAAGTAATCATTATCAGAACATGTTATAATGACCTGATAAAATGTTCTAATTTCTTAGCTAAAAGAAATCTAAATGTAAAAGATCTGAATCTAAAATCATAATTTTAAAAATTGAGATATAATTCACATGCCATACAATTCACCGTTTTAAAGTGTATGGTTCAGTTCAGTTTTAGTGTAGTCACAAGATGGTACAACCATCACTGTTTTCTATTCCAAGATGTTTTAATCATCCCAGAAAGAAACTCCACTCCCATTAGTAATTTCTCTGGAGCCCTTTGGCAACCATGAACCTATTTCTTGTCTCCATGAGTCTGTCTGTTCTGAATATTTAAATAGATTCATACACAATGTATGTGGTCATCTGTGACTGGCTTCTTTCATTTAGGGTAGTATTTTCAAGGTTCATCTACATGGTAGTAAGTATCAGTTCTTCATTCCTAAAAATTCTTACAGTTCAATAGTCCATTGTTTGGATAGGCCTCATTTTCTTTTTTTCAAAATCTATTTTTAATTAAAAATTGTCTTACACAATTTTAAGGCTTACTTTCCATTTACAGTTACTACGAAATCTTGGCTGTATTCTCGGTGTTGTATAGTACACCTGAGCCTGGTCCACCCAGATTTGCACCTCTCATCCCCCTCCTCTGTACCACCCCGCTCCTCTCCCCACTGGCAAGCCACTGGTTTTTCCTCTGTATCTGGGAGTCTGCTTCTTTGATGTTACATTCACTAGTTTGTTGTGTTTTTGCGTTTCGCATATAAGTGATGTCATACAGTATCTGTCTTTCTCTGTCTGACTGACTGCTCTTAGCATACTGCCCAGGAAGTTCCTAGAAAACACTCACCTAGGTATCACCACCCAGATTCAGAAGCAGAATGTTGCCACTGTGATGGAAGCCTCTTGTGTGTCCTGGTAGTCATTGCTGTTCCCTCCTTCTGGATGTAAAGTGATCCCTGTCATCTTTCTAACATTTTGTTTTAGTTTTGCCTGCTTTTGAGCTTTATGTAAATGCTCTCACACATTATGTATTCTCTCTTATCATACGTTATGTGTTCTTTTCTGGCTCTCTTGCTCACTTATTTCCTTTTGTGAAATCATCTAAACAGCTATGAAAAGTAAAAGTGAAAGTCGCTCAGTTCTGTCCGACTCTTTGCAACCCCATGGGCTATACAGTCCATGGAATTCTCCAGGCCAGAATACTGGAGTGGGTAGCCTTTCCCTTCTCCAGGGGATCTTCCCAACCCAGGGATCAAACCCAGGTCTCCCACACTGCAGGCAGATTCTTTACCAGCTGAGCTACAAGGGAAGCCCAAGAATACTGGAGTGGGTAGCCTATCCCTTCTCCAGCAGATCTTCCTGACCCAGGAATCGAACCAGGGTCTCCTGCATTGCAGGCGGATTCTTTGCCAACTACCTACCGGGAAAGCCCCTAAACAGCTATAGGTAGTGGTGGTTGTTCATTTTCATTGGTGTGAGTTGCTATATTGTATGATGATACCACATATTAGTCATGCTAACTAATCTTGAAAGAATAATTGTGTTTTTTTGGTTATTTGGAACAATACTGAGATGATCATTCCTGTATGTTTCTTTATTTTTTTTTATTTATTTTTAATTGGAGGATAATTGCTTTACAATGTTGTGTTAGTTTCTGCTGTAATATATGATGTTTGTTTTTCTGACTTACTTCACAGGGTCTAGGTTCATCCACCTCACTTTTAACTGACTCAAATTTGTTCCTTTTGATGATTGAATAATACTCTGTTGTATATATGTACTACACCTTCTTTATCCACTCATCTGTTGATGGATATTTAGGTTTCTTTCGTGTCCTGTCTATTGTAAATAGTGCTGCAGTGAACATTGGTGTACATGTGTCCTTTTGAATTAGGGTTTTCTCGGGGTATATGCCCAGAAGTAGGATTACTGGGTCATATGGTAGTTTTTTCCTAGTTTTTTAAGGAATGTCCATACCATTCTCCTTAGTGCCTGTATTAATTTACATTCCCACCAGCAGTGTAGGATTGTTTCCTTTTCTCCACATCTTATCCAGCATATATTCTTTGCAGATTTTTTGATGATGGCCCTTCTGACCAACGTGAAGTGATGTTGTTCAGTCACTCAGTCCTGTCTGACTCTTTGCGACCCCATGGACTGCAGCACGCCAGGCTACCCTGTCCTTCACCATCTCCCAGAGCGTGCTCAGACTCATGTCCATTGGGTCGGTGGTGCCATCCAACCATCTTGTCCTCTGTTCGCCCCTTCTCCTCCTGCCCTCAATCTTTCCCAGCATCAGGGTCTTTTCCAATGAGTCAGCTCTTCACATCAGGTGGCCAAAGTATTAGAGCTTCTTTAGCTTCCTTCCAATGAATATTCTGGGTTGATTTCCTTTAGGATTGACTGGCTTGATCTCCTTGCTGTCCAAGGGACTCTCAAGACTCTCCTCCAACAGCATAGTTCAAAAGCATCAATTATCCAGTGCTCAGCCTTCTTTATGGTCCAACTCTCACATCCATACATAATTTCTGGAAAAACCATAACTTTGTGGAACTTTATCAGTAAAATGATTTCTCTGCTTTTTAATATACTTTGTAGGTTGGTCATAGCCTTTCTTCCAAGGAGCAAGCGTCTTTTAATTTCATGGCTGCAGTCACCATCTGCAGTGACTTTGGAGCCCAAGAAAAGAAAGTCTGTCCCTGTTTTCATTGTTTCCCCATCTATTTGCCATGAAGTGATGGGACCAGATGCCATGATCTTAGTTTTCAAATGCTGAGTTTTAAGCCAGCTTTTTCACTCTCCTCTTTCACCTTCATCAAGTGGCTCTTTAGTTCCTCTTTGCTTTCTGCCATTAGGGTAGTGTCATCTGCATATCTGAGATTATTGATATTTCTCCCAGCAATCTTGATTTCAGCTTGAGCTTCATCCAGCCTGTCACTTTGCATGATGTGCTCTGCATGGAAGTTAAATAAGCAGGGTGATGATATACAGCCTTGACGGACTCCTTTCCCAATTTTGGATCAGTTCATTGTTCCATGTCCGGTTCTGACTGTTGCTTCTTGATCTGTGTACAGGTTTCCCAGGAAACAGATAAGGTAGTCTGGTATTCCCATCTCTTTAAGATTTTTTCCACAGTTTGTTGTGATCCACACTTTCAAAAGCATTAGCATAGTCTATGAAGCAGAAGTAGATGTTTTTCTGGAATTCCCTTGCTTTTTCTGTGATCCAACAAACATTGGCAATTTGGTCTCTGGTTCTTCTGCCTTTTCTAAATCCAGCTTGTATATATGGAAGTTCTCTGTTCATGTGTTGTTGAAGCTTAGCTTGAAGGATGTTGAGCATGACCTTGCTAGTGTGTGAGATGAGTGCAGTTGTGCTGCGGTTTGAACATTCTTTGGCATTGCCCTTCTTTGGGCTCAGATTATGTACTCCTTATTGCCAGATTCAAACTTAAAGTAAGGAAAACCACTAGGCCATTCAGGGATGACCTAAATCAAATCCCTTATGATTATACAGTGGAAGTGGCAAATAGAGTCAAGGGATTAGATCTGATAGACAGAGTGCCTGAAGAACTGTGGACGAAGGTTCACAACACTGTACAGGAGGCAGCGACCAAAACCTCCCCAAGACAAAGAAACACAGCAAGGCAAATGGTTGTCTGAGAAGTCTTTACAAATAGCTGAGAAAAGAGAAGCAAAAGGCAAAGGATAAAAGGAAAGATATACCCATCTGAATGCAGAGTTCCAAAGAATAGCAGGGAGATATAAGAAAGCCGTCTTAAGTGAGCAATGCAAAGAAATAGAGGAAAACAATAGAATGGGTAAGACTAATGATCTCTTCAGGTAAATTGGAGACACCAGGGGAACATTTCTTGGAAAGATGGGCACGATAAAGGACAGAAATGGTATGGACCTACCAGAAGCAGAAGATACTAAGAATAGGTGGCAAGAATACACAGAGGAACTGTACAGAAAAGGTCTTAATGACTTGGAAACCACAATGGTGTGATCACTCATCTAGAGCCAGACATCCTGGAGTGTGAAGTCAAGTGGGCCTTAGGAAGCATTACTATGAACAAAGCTAGTAGAGGTGATGGAATTCCAGCTGAGCTATTTCAAATCCTAAAAGATGATGCTGTGAAAGTGCTGCACTCAATATGCCAGCAATTTTGGAAAACTCAGCAGTGGCCACAATACTGGAAAGGTTCAGGTTTCATTCCAGTCCCAAAGAAGAAAATGCCAAAGAATGCTCAAACTATCCCACAATTGCGCTCAACTGTACCCTTTGCTCCCCCTTGGTCTTGTTCCCAGGTCTCTGGAAATTGAGTATCTGGGTATAATGGTAGAAGGGGTAAGGGGTGGGAACGATGCCATTTCTGTTATGGGCATCAGAGCTGCTTTCTTTGCATCCCAATCTGCCCAGTTGTTTCCTTGGATAATTTGAGAAATTCCCTTTTGATGCTTGTGGCAGTGAATGACTGCTATGTATTTTGGTTTTTGAGCTGCTTCTATGAAATGCAAAATCTCAGCCTCATACTTTACAGAGGAATTTCTTGTACTTAAAAGTTCTCTTTTTTTTCCGATAGCTCCACTAGCATGTAAAGCATGGAAGGCATATTTTGAGTCTGTGTATGTATTTATAATTTATCTTTTCTCTAGGGTTAAGGCTCAGGTTAGAGCTGTCAGTTCAGTCTTCTGGGCTGAAGTGTAGGCCGGGAAAGGTTTTGCTTCTCGGACACTCTGAGCACTCATGATAGTATCCCCTGCCCTCCTGACTCCATCCTTAATAAAGCTACTGCTGACAGTAAACCATTCGTCCTCGGTTTTCTGTAGCTTAGTCTCTTAGATTAGATTTACGGGCATAAACCTGGTCAAGGGTTCTGAGGCAAGATTCTGTTGGCTGTGGGCTCTCACCAGGCTTAAGCATAGCCAAGTTGAGGGTATGTAAAGTTTTGTAGGTTAGTTCTCATGATTCAAGGATCACTGCGTGGTATTAGTAGGACGGCCTCCAGTTAGCCAGTAGTGACCTATAATCTCCAGAATTCCTTGTACTTGATGACGGGATTGGACTTCTGCTGCTGTCCAAAAGTAAGCTTGTTAGTTTCTTCCAGTTATAAAGTGGTGGCAGCTACTGCGTGGAGACAACCAGGCCAACCTTGGGCCGTGAAATCTAGTTATTTGGAAAAATGCCCAACAGGCTCAGAATCTTCTCCGGCTTCTGTATAAGAACCACAGAGCCTTGCCTTGCTTTTCAGCCACACACAGGATGAATGGCATTTTCAGATCGGGGTGACTGAGAGCAGGCGCTCTGATAAAGGTCTGGTTGATAATCATGTGAAGCCTTTTCCTGTTCCTCATTCTAAAGTAACGGTTCTATATCTGAGCATTAGTGACTTGATACAGAGGCTTAGCCATTGGCCCAAATTTTGGAATCCAAACTCTACAAAATCCTACCATGTGGAAAAAGGTAGAGATGTCTTTTTTTTTTTTAGTTTATTTTTAATTGAAGGATAATTGCTTTACAGAATTGTGTTGGTTTCTGCCAAACATCATCAATCAGCCATAAGTACACATGTATCCCCTCCCTCTTGAACCTCCTTCCCATCTCCCTCCCCATCCCACCCCTCTAGGTTGGTACAGAGCCCCTGTGTGAGTTCCCTGAGTCATGTAGCAAATTCCCGTTGGCTATTTTACAAATGGTAATGTAAGTTTCCATGTTGCTCTCTCCATATATCTCACCCTCTCCTTCCCCCCCTCCACCCCACGTCCATAAGTCTGTTCTCTATGTCTGTTTCTCCATTGCTACCCTGCAAATAATTTCATCAGTATCATCTTTCTAGATTCCATATATACATGTTAGTGTAGAGTATTTGTTTTTCTCTTTCTGACTTACTTCACTTTGTATAATAGGCTTTAGGTTCATCTACCTCATTAGAACTGACTCAAATGTGTTCCTTTTTATGGCTGAGTAATATTCCATTGTGAAATATTACTTTCCAAATTTCCCCTTTCCATTGTGAAAGGAAAGTGAAAAGGCTGGCTTAAAACTCAACATTCAAAAAACTCAGATCATGGCATCCAGTCCCATCACATCATGGCAAATAGATGGGGAAACAATGGAAACAGTGACAGACTTTATTTTCTGGGGCTCCAGAATCACTGCAGATGGTGAGTGCAGCCATGAAATTAAAAGACGCTTGTTCCTTGGAATAAAAGCTCTGACAAACCTAGACAGCAGAGACATTAAAAAGCAGAGACATTAAAAAGCAGAGACATTACTTTTCCGACAAAAGTCTGTCTAGTCAAAGCTATGGTTTTTCCAGTAGTCATGTATGGATGTGAGAGTTCGACTATACAGAAAGCTGAGCGCCGAAGAATTGATGCTTTTGAACTGTGGTGTTGGAGAAGACTCTTGAGAGTCCCTTGGACTGCAAGGAGATCCAACCAGTCCATCCTAAAGGAAATCAGTCCCGAATATTCATTGGAAGGACTGATGCTGAAGCTGAAACTCCAATACTTTGGCCACTGGATGCGAAGAGCTGACTCATTTGAAAAGACCCTGATGCCAGGAGGGGTTGGGGGCGGGAGGAGAAGGGGACGGCAGAGGATGAGATGGTTGGATGGCTTCACCGACTCAATGGACATGAGTTTGAGCAAGCTCTGGGAGTTGGTGAAGGACAGGGAAGCCTGGTGTGCTGCAGTCCATGGAGTTGCAAAGAGTCGGACACGAATGAGCGACAGAACTGAATATTCCATTGTGTATACTGCTGCAGCTGCTGGTTAGTCTCTTCAGTCATGTCCAACTCTATGGACTGCAACCTGCCAGGCTCCTCTGTCCATGGGATTCTCTAGGCAAGAACGCTAGAGTGGGTTGCCATGCCCTCCTCCAGGGGATCTTCTGACTAAGGAATCAAACCTGCGTCTCCTGCATTGTAGGCTGGTTCTTTACTGCTGAGCCAGCAGCTATAGCTTTTTATCCGTTCATCTGTCAATGGACATCTAGGTTGCTTCCATGTTCTAGCTATTGTAAATAGTGCTGCAGTGAACATTGGGGTACATGTGTCTTTTTCAGCTTTGGTTTCCTCAGGTAACAGAGATGTTTGTTTGTTTTGGAGTTACTGTCATTGTTTAGTTGCTAAGTCGTATTCAGCTCTTTTGAGACCTGGTAGGCTGCAGCTCGCCAGGCTCCTCTGCCCTTGAAAGTTCCCAGGCAAAAATTTCAGAGTGGGTTACCATTTGACTCTCCATGGGATCTTCCTGACTAATCAATTAAACTCATGTCTGCTGCATTGCAGGCAGATCTTTGCAGTGCTTAGGTCCAAATATAGCTTGTTTTCTGTATGGAGATAATTGTCTATTCCTGGGGTTTATAGTGTATACCAGATATTTAATTCATTGCTCGGAGATTTGTTGTACTTTTGAGAGGCTCTGTAGCCTCAAGGAAATTAAGGACTTAAGTGGTATTTTGATCTGAGACCACCATGGTGAGGTACATATTAATATGTCATGTACATACTATAAAATAGCCCATTCTTTTAGGTGTGTCTCCCATAGTTGTTTTCTTAGGGCCTGGGAGACCAAGTGTGGGCTGTCCTGAAACCCCTGAGACAATACTGTCCAAGTGTATTGTTGCATTTGGCCTGAGTGGAAGTCAAACAATTGTGAGGGGGGATAGGCTTGGATACAAGAAAAGCAATCTTGAGGTTGAGCACAGTAAACCATTTAGCATCCTCAGGGGTTGGGCTAATGTTTTATAAGTATTGGCCACAAGAGGGTAAATAGGGGCCACAGTGCCATCTCCTGCTCTGAGGTCTTGTATCACTCTACTTTCCCCAGTTGGTTTAATAACTGGAAAATAGGAGTATTGCATGGAGACTGGCATGGCGCCGAGAGGCCATGTTGTAAGGGTTTAGGGATGAGGAGTTGTAAGCCCTTCTTTGTTTCCAGCTTCATGGGATATTGTCTCTTGTTAGGGTAAGTGGCTTCTGGCCTAAAGCTGATTCTTTCAGGTTGGGCATTGATGGCCCTCCTGGGTACGCATTGTTTCCAAAATGTGGGTTCACTCCTTGTAGAATATGGCTGGGAATAGGACCTCGCTCTTTTCATTGGTCTTCTGTAGTCAGAGTCAAAATACGGGGCTGTTCGAGGTATCCTAATTGTTTACTGGTCCTAGGGGAGCCCAGAAGGTCCCCTCTCTATTAGTACACCGAGGGACAACCAGAAAGGCAGGTGACATCAGACACTTCAGATTGACACGGGAGAAGCCCAGTGAAATAACGGATGAGAGACTTTCCATCGACAGCAGTCACTGTGCAGCTTTTGGAGAAAAGAGGCCCTGCTTGAAAAATCAGGAAGAAGTAAGTGGCTCAGGTATCAATTAAAAAATCCATCTTATTACCTGTCACGTCAGGAACTACCCAAAGCCCCCTCGATGGAGATAGACCTCTCAGAGGGAGCCTCCAGGATCCCCGTCAGTTTAGCTTGAGCCCTGGCCTGTCTTTCTCATGTTGGGCTCTCTTCTGCTCATTATTAAATACCCAAGGCCACCTCTAGGAGTTGGGTCATCAGGGTTTGTTGCCTAATTGTGCCTTCTGGAGTTTCTGCGGAGTATCAAGGACAGACTGACTGATCAGATGTTGTCATAGCTGGGATTTGCCCTGGGATTGGAGGGTTCAGTGCTAGTGAGTTTTCCAAAAGCCTCCACTAGTGGCCCCTGAAAGAAGGCTGGGTTTTCTTATTCTTCTTGGGTCACTCCTTGAACCCTTTCATAGTTAATTGCATTTTTGATAGGTTTTTTTCATCCCTTCAAATAACACAATGGATCACGTGTTTCATGGCTTCTGTCCCATCCCTGGATTCACAATACCAGTGGGGCTCCTGACTTTGGACTGTGTCTCCATCCATCACAAAATGTTTGGGTTGGTCAGGCTGGTACTATGCCACTGGACTGCTGCCCACATTCTCTGCTTTTCCTCAGGTCCAAAGCAAGTATTATAGTAGAACTATTTGGACATCCTCCCAGTCAAAGGCCAGAGTTAGGGCCTGAAACCCTGCAACAAACTTACCATTGTTTTCAGTATACCGGCCCCGTCTTTGTTTGCATTGGACAAAATCAGTTCAAGAGAAAGGCACGTGTACCCTGACTGTTCCTTCACTGTTTGTCACTTCCCTTCAAGGGCATATTTTCTCTGATCCTGGTTGATAGGAAGTTCCACTATGAGTTTACCCTGGGGGCAGTCAGTCTCCCTTCAGGGGTGATGAAGGGTGTATGGGACATAGGAATGTGGAGTTTGGGATTGGTCATAGGGATCTGGGAAACTCGGTGGCTCTGGGGAAGCAGAGGAGCCTTTGTTTCACCTCTGAGAATTGGAGAAGGTTAAAGGGGATCATCTAAAATGTTGGGAATGCTTTCTGATTCCCCTGGCTTTTGATTACAGGAGCCCAGTAGAACAGGGTTTTGGTAAAGAACCATGAAGGCTTGAACATAGGGAATCTCAGTCTATTTTCCCATCTTGTGACAGTAAAGATCCAGTTGCAAGATGTTATTGTAATTTAGAGACTGATTTTCAGGGCATTTTTCTCCATCTACCTAACGTACATAAAGGCATGGCAGTGTTACAGTAAAGTTTAAGTTTTTTCTTTTCAGTCCTTCTATTTTTTAAAATTCACAGTTTGGTATCTTACTGGTGGCTCAGACAGTAAAGAATCTGCCCACAATGCAGGAGACTCAAGTTCGATCCCTGGGTTGGGAAGATCCCCTGGAGAAGGGAATGGCCACCCACTCCAGTATGCTTGCCGGGAGAATCCCATGGACAGAGGAGCCTGGTGGGCTACAGTCCATGGTATTTTGTAGAGTTGGATATGACTGAGCTACTAACACTACTGCTACTACTAAGTATACATTCCAGATGTGTTTCTTGTGGCTTAGAAGAGGATCCTGCCATACTGAGTAACCTGCAACCAAGAGCGCTTCTAGAATTGAAGTCCAGAGTCCTGGAGACAGTCCTTGGGAGGTTTTTGTCGGAGGGGAGTTGGGTCGTCCTCTGAATTCCTTTCTTATCTGATGGGATTTTGAGAGTCTCTGCTCCCTTTAATTCATAACCTGACATCTCAGGTCAGCCCAATCTCTCCAGTGAGGGGCACCCAATAGGGGACATTTGAAGCAGTGCCAGTGTGTTGGCAGGACTCCACTTGTTGGCCATGAAGCTCATGTCCTATAAAGTTTTCCCTGTGTTGGGGTGTATTCCTTGATGGGGAGCACCTATAAAACCTAGGATATGGGCTGCGTGCAAGTGGCCAGCCCAGTAGTTGGTCTCTCCCTGTGTGAGTGCTGCCAAGTGGAGCCGTGAAGGAAGTCCTGGAGGTGCAAAGTGAACTCCTGGGGGATGTGCAGGGCCTCTCCGATGGGAGACTGAAGTTGGGTACAGTACGAAAGGCCATGGGTGTTAGACAAGGAGGGCCTGGAGGTGGGAGTATTCCCTCAGGGGATTGTTTGGACATGGGGTAAGGTGAGAGACTAGACAGCAGAAGAACCCAAACCCTTTCCTCTGTCTGATGGCTTCGATAAAATCGGGGAGAGGGTAATGATTGTATCTGACACAGGCAGCAGCGAGTTTGGACAATGTTTCCCGCATAATTTAACATACCATATGAACCCAGTTAGTTTAGGATCTTTCTTTGGGGTGCTCCAGGGACCCTTTGAAGCACCCCCAAAGTATCTTGAGGTCAAAAGACCTTTAGTTCAAATTTGATATTTGGGGAGTCTCAAAAATCTCGAAAAGTTTTTTTTTTTTAATGTATTTATTTTTATTTTTGGCGGTGCTGGGTCTTTGTTGCTGCGGCAGGCTTTCTCTGCTTGCAGCGGGCAGGGGCTCCTCTCTCACTGCCGTGTGCAGGCTTCTCATTGTGGTGCCTTGCCTTGTTTCAGCGCACGGGCTCTGAGAGCGTGGCTCAGTAGTTGTGGCTCCTGGGCTCTGGAGCGCAGGCTCAGTACTGTGGCACATGGGCTAGTTGCTCCATGGCAGGTGGGATCCTCCCAAACCCGGGGTCAGGGGTGGAACTGGCATCCCCTGCGTTACAGGCTGTGTCTTTTCCACTGAGCCCCCAGGGGAACCTTTCAGAAAGTTTTAAAACTCCCAGTCAGAGGGAATCATAGAGCCAAACAATGGCTTGTTAAGCTGAGGTGAAAATAATTTTCAGAAGTAAATACAGATCCCTTCAGGGGATAGGAACTCACATGGTCTGCTATCAAAAAGGTGTATTCCAGGAAAACCTTGTTCCCTTACGAGAGAAAAACCAAATTCAGTCTCACATCAACCTATTCTTAATAAAATGTGTTTACCTCATTTAATCCAACTTTAGAAAATTCTGACCACATACAAAATTCCTTTGTCATTGTTCCTCATTTACAAGCATTCACTACTTTCTGTAGCCATATTTTGTCCCTTATTCTTTCCCCATTCAGAAATAGCCAGTTCCAAGGCAAAATCACCTTTTTTCCTTTCAACAAAATACATTTCTATTCTTCATACCCTCTTTTCTGAGAACACACATCCTACTTTCCTTAACAACCATGAACTGTCTTCTACATTAGCATTCTATACGTTGGTGAAGGACATCGCAAGGTGGCACAAAACATCTTTAGTTTTTCTCTCACAAGAAGACAAGAGTTGGTAATTTGGCCCTGTGTATAAATTAATATTCTCAATATTTTATCTTATTTGAAAAGGCCTGGATTTTCAATGAATTCCTATTGTTGAACTTAATTTAGTTTCAATTTACCAAAATTTGCAGAGTGTTTTAGACGGATGTTTCCAAAGCATAATTATTGCTGTAGAGTTTACTAAAAAGTTCTTATCCTGGTTATATTTACTTAAAAATTTCATATCAGCTTATTTTCCCTGTTGACAAATTTCATAACAAACAGTATGTACTTACTAACACTCAATAACCCTAGGTACGATAAAAGTATACTTAATATTGATCACTCTAAAGTCAAGTCTGAATTAATTAAACCCACAAGCTTAAGCTAGCTCTAATGCCAGAGGTTAATTAAATATTGAATATTTCCCAGATCACATGAACCCAAATGTATCCTAGTGAGCCTCTTTTATCTTTCTGAGAATGTATATAAGCACTCAAATTCCTTTAAGCCAATTAAATAGAGCTCATTTAGAAGTTAATTTTCTCTAAAGACAGACCCAGAGATCTCATAGTTGTCTCACTTGAATATAAAGTGGCCCGGCTCCCCCTTCAGTCTGGGGGACGACAGATGAGTCAAGTAGTTCCTGAGAGCCTGGACAGGATAGTCACAGAGGAGAGTGAGTGAAGCTCCTGGAGCTCAGGCAGAGGATCTACATTGCGGAAGCAGAGGAGATAAAAACACACGAACCTGACTTTGTTCTCTAAAATCCCAGCAAGTAACTCAAGGCTGGTGGTGGTTCAGTTGCTCCGTTGTCTCCAATTCTTTGTGACCACATGGACTGCAGCCCACAACTTTCCTGGGTCAATGAGATTTCCCAGGCAACAATACTGGAATGTGTTGCCATTTCCTTCTCCAGGGGATCTTCCCAACCCAGGGACTGAACCCACGTCTCTGTAATTGCAGGCAGCTCTTTGGAGTGCTTAAACCTAAATACAGCTTGTTTTCTGTATGGAGGTAACTGTCTATTTCTGGGTTTTCTGAGATATATACTATATCTCAGATATTTAACTCATTGCTTTGAGATTTGTTGTGACTTTGAGAGGCTTTCTAACCCAAGGAATTAAGGACTTAGTGGTATTTTGATCTGAGACTTTCATGAACATACTGTAGAATAGCCCGTTCTTTTGATGCATCTCCCATAGTTGTTTTCCTTGGACATAAGAGCCGCTATGTAGGCTGTCCTGAGGCCATACTGTCTAGGTGTATTATTGGATTTGTCCTGAGTGGCGGTTAATCCACTCAAAAGCAAACAAATATTGTGAGGAGGGATAGACTAGGATGCAAAGGAAGGCGTCCTTGAGGACAAGAACACTTAAGCATTAGCATCATTAGGGATTTGGGCTAATATTTCATAAGGATTGACCAAAGCAGGTGGTTGGGGACCACAGCATCATTTACTGCTCTGAGGTCTTGTATCACTCAATATTCCTCAGCTGACTTAATAGCCGGAAAAATGGGAGTGTCACATGGAGATTGGCAGGTCACCAAGAGGCAGTGTTTTAAAAATTTGTCTACGAGGGATTGTAACTCCTCCTTTGCTTCCAACTTTATGGGATATTGTCTCTTGTTAGGGTAAGTGGCTTCTGGCCTAAGGCTATTTCTTTCAGGTTGGGCATTGATGGCCATCCAGGGTACTCTTTAGTCCCAAATGCGGGCTCTCCCCTTGTAGAATATGGCTGGGAATAGGACCTTGGTCTTGGTTGGTCTGATGAAATCAGAGTCAAAATACCAAGCTGCTCAGGGTGTCCTAATTGTTTAACGTCCCAAGGGAGCCCTGAAGTGCCTTGGGATAGTCAGTCGTTGTAGTTGTGCGGTCGCTCAGTTGTGTCCAACTCTTTGCGACCCTGTACACTGCAGCATGCCAGCCCTCCCTGTCTTTCATCATCTCCAGAGCTTTCTAAAACACATGTACATTGAGTTAGTGAGCCATCCAACCATCTTGTCCTCTGTCATCCCCTTCTCTTCCTGCCCTCAATCTTTCCCATCATCAGGGTCTTTCCCAGTGAGTCAATTCTTCGCATCAGGTGGCCAAAGTATTGGAGCTTCAGCATCAGTCCTTCCAATGAATATTCAGGACTGATCTTTAGGATGAACTGGTTGAATCTCTTTGTAGTCCAAGGGACTCTAAGGAATCTTCTCCAACACCACAGTTCAAAAGCATCAGTTGCTCGAGGCCTTGATGTGACGCCGGACTCTTGTCTCAGCCAAACATAGCACACAGTAGACCTTTGAAAAGGCTTCCACCAAGTGCACCGAGCCAGGCTGTGTCCACCGCACCCCAGTTCAGCAGTGGGACCCAAGCGTGCCCAGCCTCCAGGGATGGGACAGCAACCCTAGTCAGGGAGGTCGGAGATAATAAAGTAGGCACTGCTTTTCTTTCCTTTTCTTTACCATGTTGCCGAAGCTACCTTGAAGTATAGTGGATTTGCAGTGTTGTGATTGCCCCGGATTTGGGTATTATGTTATCTATGGCTATCTCTACTGTTTCTTCCAACTTTTTGTGTTAGAAGTTCAAGCAGAGTGGTGAGCATCAGGTCCTTGTGAGTTATTAATCTCTTTTCTGTGAATACACTTTTCTGTGAATACCAAGCAGGAAGATAGGAGATAAGTTTTGTGTATTATCTCTTAGAGATTTCCATGTAAATGTCCATGGAAGGAAGGAAGAGGAGAATCTTTGTGGATTATTTGTTACAGATACTGATTTCTTGTCGATTTCCATATGGACCTCCTAATTCGTTCCATGCTTTCACTTTGATTTCTTTTTTTTTTTTTTTAGAACCATTTATTTGACATTAATGTCTCAAGGTCTCTTTCTGAATCATAAATTTGCTGACTTGTATGTCTATTTTTTTGTTCACCTGGATAATTCCTCATATACCATGTTCTACCTCTGCCTGACTGACTTCCCTTAGTGGTGGTGGTGTTCAGTCGCTTAGTTGTGTCCAACTCTTTGCAACCCCATTGCCTCACGCCAGGCTTCCCTGTCTGTCACCATCTCCCAGAGCTCTCAAACTCATGTCCATTGAGTCAGTGATGTCATCCAACCATCTCATCCTTCATTGTCCCCTTATTTTCCTGCCTTCAGTCTTTCCCAACATCAGGGTCTTTTCTAAGGAGTCAGCTCTTCGCATCAGGTGGCCAAAGAATTGGAGCTTCAGCTTCATCATCAGTCCTTCTAATGAATATTCAGAGTTGATTTCCTTTAGGATTGATTGGTTTGATCTCCTTGCAGTCCAAAGGACTCTCAAGAGTCTTCTCCAACAATACAGTTCAAAAGCATCAATTCTTCGACACTCAGCTTTCTTTATGGCCCAACTGTCATATCCATACATGACCACTGGAAAAACCATAGCTTTGACCTTGTCAGTCAAGTAATGTCTCTCTTTTTTAAAATGCTATCTAAGTTTGTCCTAGCTTTTCTTCCAAGGAGCAAGCGTCTTTTAAATTCATGGCTGTAGTCACCATCTGCAGTGATTTTGGAGCCCAAGAAAATACAGTCTGTCACTGTTTCCATTGTTTCCCCATCTATTTTCCATGAAGTGATGGGACTGAATGTCATGATCTTCGTTTTTTGAATGTTAAGTTTTAAGCCAGCTTTTTCATTCTCCTCTTTCACCTTCATCAAGAGGCTCTTTAGTTTCTCTGCTTTCTTCCACTAGCGTGGTGTCATCTCCATATCTGAGGTTATTGATATTTCTCCCATCAGTCTTGATTCCAGCTTGAGCTTCATCCAGCCTGGCATTTCACATGATGTACTCTGCATAGAAGTTAAATAATCAGGGTGACAGTGTACAGCCTTGACATACTCCTTTCCCTATTAGGAACCAGTCTGTTGTTCCATGTCTGGTTCTAACTGTTGCTTCTTGACCTGGATACAAGTTTCTCAGGAGGCAGGTAAGATGGTCTGGTATTCGAATCTCTTTCAGAATTTTCCACAGTTTGTTGTGATCACACAGTCAAAGACTTTAGCGTAGTCAATGTTGAGGCAATATGAGCGCGTGTTTGAAAAGAATTTTCGGATACAGAGCATTTCAGAAGGGAGTGGGTTTATTAAGAACAAAGAGCAGAGATCATGTGGGCATTGCGAGCGCAGTGGACTGACCTCCTGACAGACCAGGGAAAGTCAACCATTTTCATGAGTTAATAGCCAATTTTTATAGTCTCAAGACACAATTCTTGCTGGAAGGGGGCGTTAAGTTATTGATTGGGGCACTCTAGGGTGTTCACTGGAGCAGACGTCTTTGCTTAATTGGGAGTCGGGAAGCTTGTTGGGTTTATCAGGGGGCTTCTGGCAAGGTTTGTGGCAATCCAGATTAACCTAATCCTCACCTGATAGTGCAGGGTTGCCCAAACCTTCAGTTTGTAAATAGTGCAGCATCTGCCAAGTGCCACAAAGCAAAGTGCAGTAACACGAGGTACTCCTGTGTCTCCTTTGAAGCAGTATCTATTCACATCCTTTGCTCATTTTGAAATCAGGTTATTTATCTTTTTATTGTTGACAGGTTAAGAGTCCAGCTCGTGTGACTGGTTACACACAGAGGTCCAAAAGTTGGTGTGGTTTTCTTTTTTCCCCTTGTTATTCCCAGTAGCTTTAAAGGAAATAAATCCCTTTGCTTGCTTGTTGTCAATTGCTCAGTCGTGTCTGACTCTTTGAGCCCCCTAGACTGCAGCACGCCAGGCTTCCCTGTCCTTAACTATCTCCTGGAGTTTGTTCAGACTCATGTTCATTGAGTTGGTGATGCCATCCAACCATCTCATCTGCCGCTCTCTTCTCCTCCTGCCTTCAATCTTTCCCAGCATCAGGGTCTTTTCCAATGAGTCAGCTCTTCACATCAGGGGGCCAAATTGGAGCTTCAGCATCTGTCCTTCCAGTGCCTGGTTGAGGTCAGTACCGAGTATATTACTGACTTTAAGATTGTGCAGTTGCTCTGTTCATTATCTGAACAGCTGTTTATGGTGCGTCCATGGTGAAGCCTGAGCGTGAATTGGGTGCTTGGCTCTCTCCAGGCCCCCCTGCAGCGGTTCCTCCTCCCTCCCTCTCACAGGCCCAGCCCCGGGGCCGAGGCCTTTCCTGTGACCCCAGTTTCCTCGGCAGGTAGGAGCATCCTCCTCAGCACCTCTTCTGTGTCTTCCCACCAAGGCTGTTTGGTCTCCTCTCCTGTATCTTGATTCAAGTGAACTTTTCCTGCTTCGCTCCACGCTCTGGCAGTGCAGAGGGGAGGAGAGGGGAAGGGGTATGCAGGAGGACCGGGATCCTCCCCAAAGGGCCATTCGTCCACGGGTGTGAGCCCGCCCTTGCCAGGCACTTTGTGGGGTGGGAGAGTCGGGGGGGTGGCCAGGCACCCCGGGCCCTTGGGTTTGGAGTTCATGAGTTCGTGCAGTGTCTCCCAGGCCGCTCTGTGATGCTCCACAGGATGAGGGAGCAATGTCAGACCTCCTGTTTATGCTTATCTTTTAGCTCATTTAAAAGTTTCTGTATCATCTCTAAGGACAGTAAGGATATAGGGTAACTATCCATGTGTGTACTGGTGAAATGGTTCACGTTTGTTCTTCCTAAGGTGTGGGATCAGAAATAGCCCGTGTAATTGGTTTTGATTTTATTAGCCACGTAAAGAGGTTGCTTTGTATGCCAGTGTAGAGGGACAAACTTGCTTACTTCCCAGATGACCAAACTTCTAAATATTTTTTTTTTTTAATCTCTTGTAGACCCTCCTCTACACAGCACGGCTATATATGCTGATGAGGAAGAATTCTCCAAGCACTGCGGGTCACATCTCCCCTCAATTCCTCAAGAAAAAGAAGCAGAGAGAAGGTGGATCGCAAGCAGTTGTTTACTCATGGTTAATGGTGTTTCTGAGATGTTCTTTAAGAGAGATGCTTACAAGACCAAAGCTTTTTAAAGATCCTTCAAGCCATTTTATGTTTTTCCTCAAGAGAACTGGGACAGAAAAACTTAATTTTTCAGTAATTGATGTTACTTATAATAACTATAACTAACACCTGATTATCCTAGAAAACATCCCAGTGGAGGTTGTTTAGCTTTGAGATAAAACGAGGAGAGGAAAGGTTTTAAGAGTGTAGAAGTTCAGGTGATTTTACAAATTCTCTTACCTGTCACAAATGGGATGTTTTCTGGGGCAGGGTGGGAATAGGAGAAAGAAGCTGATAATCCCAGAGGAAACCCAAAGTCTGTTGTAAATTTCAGCTGTGTTGTCCCTTGGGTGCATAGGTTTGAGTTGTATAGATTTCTGTGGGGTGCTGGGTCAGGAAAATCTGCACAAATGACTCAACATAGCCAACTTGAGGACCCACATGGTGAAGAACTCTTCAGTGGCCGTGGTATGAATTATAAACTCTTCGCTAGTGCAAACCCTGACTAAAGGACCTCTGTTAGGTAATAAGTCAGTTCTAGTCACTGACTATATTTTGAGAGTTAACAAAACTGCATTTTTAAAACAAATACCCTACTTGGGCAGGAGCCTAGATGGGACGTCTGTCCGAGTTTCTCCATCTGGGGATGCCTTATGGTCCTTGCTTAGGAGACTGCAGGTTTTCTACCAGATGTTACTGGAAATCAGTAACGAAAGCCAAATATTTGGAAAACTGCACACTTGGTTTTAAATAGTGGTGAATATAATTTTTTCAGAAGAATTTTTAAATGGGTGAGACATTCACATGGTTTAAACATACAGAAAGGTTAATAAGAGCCTTCATCTCCTCTCTGTCATCACAGCTCCTGCCCCTACTTCCTCCCTTCCCTACCACTGGTTTTATTCTCTTTTTTTTTTTTTCGCTGTCCGGGTCTTGGTTGCTGCATGGGCTTTCCTGGTTGCGGTGAGCCGGGGCTGCTCTCTAGTTGCAGTGGGCAGGCTGCTCATCGCGGTGGCTCCTCTTGTGGAGGAGCACGCGCTCTAGGGCGCCGGGACTCGATGGCTATGGCTCCCGGCTCTGGAGCACGGCCCGATGGTTGTGGTGCCCAGGCCTAGTTGCTCTGTCATATGTGGCATCTTCCCAGAACAGGGATCGAACCTGTATCCTGTATCCCCTGCATTTGCAGGCGGATTCTTATCCACGGCACGACCAGGAAAGGAACCCCACCCCCCCCCCAATCCCAATATTTGTTTCTTATGTCTTTTCACAATTTCTTTGTGTTACCAAAAGAAGTATGTCGGTCCCGCTGCTTACTGTCAAAAGGCAATAAACAGGCCAGGTTGGTGGAAAGGAAAGTTTGCTTTATTTCAGGTGTCAGCAACTGTGGGGGAAGAGGGGTGGACATCTGTCCAAAGGCTGACTCCCCCCACGCCTTCGTAAGCAGGTGAGAGCTTTCATAGACAGGGCCAGGGGGTCGGACTACATGCAGAAACAGCACAGTCATCTCGAACAGTCGTCTTCAGAATGGCCATCAGTGGTCTGACCAACATCATCTTGGTTGTTTTTGGTCCAGTTAATCTTCAGTTCCAGGGTTTGTTTGTTGCCATTTCTTTGAGGCCAGTTGTGGCAGCTCATGTCCTGGATACAGTCTGCTAGTGAACGTCTCCACCTGGGGTTTTAGTGTCTATAAGACAGCTGCAGGATATGGCTCAGAATATTACCTTACAGCTCTTGAGAAAGAACTAAAGGTCCTTGGCTGTGCTTAATGACCACATTATTATTAGTCTCCTTTGACTGTTTCCCTTTGTTTCCACATTTCTCACTGCTCTGATTAGACTTATTCTTTGACTAAAGTTTCCCACAGATGAAAGGCAGGCAGAGGACATGGCCAGGGGGCAAGGACCACAGGGTCCTGCCCCGCTTCAGTGCCCCCTTTTCTTTATCAGCCTCGAGGAGGGACAGGTGCAGAACAGGAAAGGCAATAAACTTCTGTAGTACCTGGACAAACATTTGAAAATTACTAGACATATTACAATGAGGATGATAATCAAAATACGCCTTTGCACTGTTCTCTGTCTTAATGATTAAAGCCGATGTACAATGTCTGTTTAATAGGCCACAAACAGGCTGTTTTACTTAGCCTGAAGTTCAAACTTAATCATATATAGGTCAGAATGACTTCCCTAAATCTCAGTAGGTGAGCACTTCTTCCATCACTTTCCCCTTTTAAGTTGCAACTCTTTCCATAGAGAGTGTTGATAATCAGTATATTTTTCCAGCGTTGCCAGAGTGGTTCATTTGCCTGCTCTGGGTTCATCCATGTCCCTCAGTGCTAGGGCTCCTTTTTATTTATATACTTTACTAGTTGTCCATGTTGGGGGATAACTACTCAGATCCCATGAACAGGCTCTGGGTATGTTCATAGGGACATGTGTTATAGGCCACACATTTTATCATCTGTACCCAGTTTTCACACAAACATTGTACATGTGCTTTAAGCCATAAAATTAAAGCAGTGCTATACATCATGAGTAGTTATATGCTGTGACAACTTTACTGGACAGTTTTTTCCATCCTGAATATTAGGGTCAAAAGTATGATTAGAACAAAACAATTGCTTTCCATTAGAAGTCTCTGTTATCAGAATTAGATCATTATTCCAGGAGAATTTTGTTTTTCCAACAAAGAGAAAAAAAAACAAATTTTGTCTTGCATCAGTTTACTGTTAATAACAGAATTTATATACCTAATTAAATTTAGTCTAATCTTAATCCTGACAACATACAAAGTTTTGTTCTCAAAGTTCCTTTTTTATAAACCTTTTATCATTTTTTGGATCCAGACAAATTTGTTCTGTATTTCCTTATCCAGAAACAGACAACTGAAGGATAGTATTATCATTTTTTTTAACAAAAATATTTCCATTTGTTTATACCTTTTCTTCACCAACAACTCATATCCTATTTGTTTTATGCATAGAAATGTTATCATTTTTACATATCACAGTTTTTAACCCTTGAAACTTTAAGAAAACCAAGTGATTGAAATGGTACACCAGCATTTTCTGATTGGCAAACTTAAGAACATATTCCACAACCTCTAAAAACATACATTTTTTCACAGCATAGCTTTTCTCCAGTGGTACAACATGCATGTTTAATAAACCAAAACATCTTTAGTTTCCCCCTTAGTCTTACAAGAAGACAAAAGTAGGTAAATTTAGATTTGTTTGATTTGTAAGTGTTCATATTTTTTTTAAGGCAAATTAAATAGAGCTCCTTTTCAAATTAACCTCAGCTATATCATCCAAAGACAAAAACACAGATTGAGACATACAAATGTCCAGACCAACAGAGATCTCATTGTTTTCTTTTCATATTTCGTGAATTAGGCATTGCAATTAAACTTAGCAGTTTATGGATAATAGTTAGAATAGCCAAATTTACATACTCAAAAGGCTTTCCTCCTTTTTTTTTCCTCTTAGCTTGAAGTTTTATAATTAACCCAGGGCTGCAGTTCCAGGCACTGTGGACTGTGGTTGTATTTCAACGACACGATAAGCCATAACTTCAGATTTTCTCCTAGGCACATTTTTGTTTTCTCAGGGTCTGAAAAAAAGTGTTTTATCAAGCTTAGCTTTCCCTAACTGCATATGCAAAAAGAACTTAGTTTTTTGAATGTTGAGTTTTAAGCCAGCTTTTTCACTCTCGTCTTTCACCTTCATCAAGAGGCTCTCTAGTTCCTCTTCGCTTTCTGCCATTGCTGCTAAGTCACTTCAGTCGTGTCCGACTCTGTGCAACCCCATAGACGGCAGCCCACCACGCTCCCCCATACCTGGGATTCTCCAGGCAAGAACACTGGAGTGGGTTGCCATTTCCTTCTCCATTAGGGTGGTGTCATCTCCATATCTGAGGTTATTGTTGTTTCTCCCGGCAGTCTTGATTCCAGCTTGAGCTTCATCCAGCCTGGCATTTTGCATGATGTACTCTGCATTGAAGTTAAATAAGCAAGGTGACAATATACAGCCTTGACGTACTCCTTTCCCAATTTGGAACCAGTCCGTTCGTTGTTCCATGTCTGGTTCTAACTGTTGCTTCTTGACCTAGATACAAGTTTCTCAGGAGGCAGATAAGGTGGTCTGGTATTCGAATCTCTTTCAGAATTTTCCACAGTTTGTTGTGATCCACACAGTCAAAGGCTTTAATGTAGTCAATGGAGGAGAAATAGATGTTTTTCTGGAATTCCCTTGCTTTTTCTATGATTCAACAGATGTTGGCAATTTGATCTCTGGTTCCTCTGCCTTTTCTAAATCCATCTTGTACATATGGAATTTCTCGGTTCACATTCTGTTGAAGCCTGGCTTGAAGGATTTTGAGCATTACCTTGCTAGCATGTAAAATGAGCACAATTGTGCAGTAGTTTGAACATTACCCTTTCTTTGGGATTGGAGTGAAAACTGACCTTTTCAAGTCCTGTGGCCACTGCTGAGTTTTCCAAATTTGCTGGCATATTGAGTGCAGCACTTTCATAGCATCATCATTTAGGATTTGAAGTAGCTCAGCTGAATTCTGTCACCTCGTAGTGATGCTTCCTAAGGCCCACTTGAGTTGACAGTCCAGGATGTCTGGCTCTAGGTGAGTGATCACACCTTTGTGGTTATCTGGGTCATTAAGGTCTTTTTTGTGTAGTTCTTCTGTGTATTCTTGCCACCTTTTCTTAATATCTCTGCTTCTGTTAAGTCCATACTGTTTCTGTTCTTTATTGTGCCCATCTTTGCATGAAATGTTCCCTTGGTATCTCCGATTTTCTTGAAGAGATCTCAAGTCTTTGCCATTCTGTTGTTTTTCTCTCTTGCTTTGCATTGTTCACTTAAAAAGGCATTCTCATCTCTCCTTGCTATTCTTTGGAACTCTGCTTTCGTCTTTCCCTTTCTCCTTTGTCTTTCACTTCTCTTCTTTTCTCAGCTATTTGTAAGGCCTCCTCAGACAACCATTTTGCCTTTTTACATTTGTTTTTCTTGGGGACGGTTTTGATCACCACCTCCTGTATGATGTTACGAACGTCCGTCCATTGTTCTTCAGTCATTCTGTCTACCAGGTCTAATCCCTTGAATATATTTGTCACCTCCACTGTATAATCATAAGGGTTTTGATTTAGGTCATACCTGAGAGGCCAAGTGCTTTTCCCTACTTTCTTCAATTTAAGTCTGAATTTTGCAATAAGGCGTTCATGATCTGAGCCACAGTCAGCCCCCAGTCTTGTTTTTGCTGACTGTATAGAGCTTCTCCATCTTTGGCTGCAAAGAATATAATCAGTCTGTTTTCAGTGTTGACCATCTGGTGATGTCCATGTGTGGTATTGTCTCTTGTTGTTGAAAGACTGTTGCACTTTGAAGTTGGTGTTAAATGTCAGATGAAAAAAGTTAAAGGACTCTCATTAGAAATTTAGGGTTATTTTTTCCTTTTCAAAGGATGAAAGAAGATTTTCCCTTTTCTGTCCCCTAAACATGGGCCTGTATCTGCGGATTAGGACCGGGGGTGCCCGTGTACCTGGGAGTGGTGGCAGGGAGGAAGGGGCACTTCTGACGGGACCACAGGGGCAGTTACGGGCTCTTACCTGCCTGCTCGAGCTCAAGTGATGCGGCCTGGGTGTGCAAATGTGTGGGAGGTGACGGTAAGTCTGGGGAGGTGGCAGACTCACCCTTGACAAGTGGGAAATCTCATTAAACTCAGCTTGTTTTTGTGTCAGAGGAGCAGCTTTTAGAAGACACGTGAATAAAAATGAAATGTGTGCAAGATACTGATGGTTTGTTCTTTGGTACAGTTCGGACACTTCTGAAATTGAAGCAAGTGAAAACGAGTCTATAAAGATTAGTGCCAAAAAGGTATGCCTGTTCTCCCATCTTAATTTATCCTATTTAGATTGGATGCAAGTAGAAGAAATGTTCTGTGAAGTATTTCATTTACTGTTTGGATGCAAATAGAGACAATGTTCTGTAGCATTATTTTTCATAAAGAGTATATTATGTTTCAGAAGGTACTTTTTTAAAATAATAATGATAGAGTTTTGTATCTGAAGTGTTTTTCATCACAGAGATCTCAAATCTCTGTGTACCGTGTCAGTTTTCATAGGGTCCATGTAACGTGTGTAGATGGTAGCTAAACACTCTGTTGGGAGTGTTTGCTGGGAACCGTTTAATCCAGGTTTCCGGTCCTGTCCACTAGTGAGGTTGCCATCTTTCTGTTATATTCAGTTTTGAAGTTTGGAGTTAAGAAATGTGGACCTTATGGTTATCTACTAACAGGAATGGTAAGCATTTGTATTTTCTAAACAATAAGGCTGTTTTCTTGATCTAGCCAAGAAGAAAACTCAAGCCCATCAGTGACGAATCTGAAAGCCCTGAAGAAAGTGATGTAAGGAGAAAAGTTAAACCCACAGAGAACATAAATACACGGCATGAAGCTGTTTCAGCTACAGTACTTCCAGAACTTTCGGAGAAACCAGCTGAAGCGGTCACTCCTCAGAAGACAGGACCCCAGAGTGCTGAGTCCTCTGCTGAGAAAGCGACACTAGCCACAGAAGGTCAGCTGGTAAGAGTGTCTGCCGTCCCCTTGGAGAGGAGGAGAAGCTGAAAATGTCCAGCGGGGAGGGAAAGCATTTTCTTTTTCCTTCGCTTCTTTTGAAAGATAAGTTTTTTTTTATTTTTCTTATTATAAAAGTATATTTACTTTAGAAAATTTAGAAGGTGTAGAAAGGAAGATAAAGTCCTTTAATTCCATCACCCCAGAATAAAATAACCGCCGCATTTTTTGGTCTACACTCTTCAGCCTTTCATTGAGCTTTTCTTATCCTATGTGAAGATTTCAGGCTTCTGAACTCCAGATCTATCGAAATTTCTTTGTTAAGCCAAGTTTTGGTAATTTATTATAGTGGTCATAGGAAATAAAACATCACCCAATAACTAGCTTTTTAGTATCATGCTCTTGGGTTCTAGAACTTCCTTTATTTTTTTCCTTCATAGTTTGTTTCTTGGCTGAGATTCCTTATCTGCTTAATCATTAAGTCCATCGTTTCCTTCTTGGGACATATTAATATTTATGAGAGTAGCTTTGCAGTCTCTGCTTTCTAAGTCAGGTACAGTCAGCCCTCTGTATCTGCAGGCTCCACATTCATAGATTCAACCAACTACTTGATAGGAAATATTCGGGGACAAAAATTACATAAAGTTCCCCAAAAGCAAAAGTCGAATTTGCCACACAGCAGCCACTATTTTCACAGTACTTGTATGTATTTCGTAGTAGTCATAGTATTTATATAGTATCTGTGTTAGGTATTATAGGTAATCTAGAGATGATTTAAATACAATGGGGAGAAGTAGGTTATATGCACATGCTACCATGTTACGTCAGCGGATCTGGGGGTCCCTGGGCGATCCTGGACCCACCTCCCTTGGATATTAAGGGGTGACTTTACCTGGACTATGGTGGGTCAGCTTCTTTTGAGTACTTCTTTTCTATCTTGACTACAGGTCACATTTTTTGTGTAACATTTTTAATCTAGTAGTTTTAAATTGTGTGTTACACGTTGTTGATAGGTGGTTGAGATTTTGAGTTGTGTTTTCTTCTCAACGTTGACTTTCATTCTAATAGGTAGCTTGATTATTAGCTGATCAGCTTGAACTTCTGTGGGTGTGATTTATCCCTTGTTGGGGTCAGTGTGTGGAAAGCCTCAGTGTGTCTCCCAAGCCTCTCTAAGTCAGTGGGACTCAACCTCTGTATTAATAGTCTTCAGTTGCTGCAAAACAATACCACAGCCTTTGTGACTTCAAACAATGCATGTTTATGCCTCACACAGTTTCTGTAGGTCAGAAGTCCAGGCTCGCCTTAGCTGGTGAGGGTCAGGGTCTCACAGGCTGGAGTTGAGGTGTCAGCCAGGACGGAACTCTCACCTGAGACTCGGAGTCCTCATCTGGGATCACGCAAGCTGTTGGTAGAATTCTGATCCTTGCCATCGCAGGCCTGAGGTTCTTGTTTCCTCTTGGTTGAAGCCGGGAGTCACACTCGGCAACCAGAGGCTGCCCTAGGTCCTCGCCACAGGGCCCTCTCACAACGTGGCAGCTGGCGATATCTTCAGAGCCAGCCAGAGCCTGTCAGTCTGCAGTGGTGGCCTCCTACGTGATGTGACTCATCAAGGGGGTGACCATCCCACCAGAGTCACAGGAGCCACTCACTCTCAGGAGCGGGGGACCGTAGGGTGCTTACCACACCCCCAGTCTCTGTTGAATCCGGTCAGAGACTGGCTTTAGGCTTAGTTAGGGTGGGTCTAGGGCAGCCCTAACTCTCGAGCAGTGTTTCTTAAGCCTTTCTCATAGTTCTCCTCCCTAAGAAGCCTTTTTAGACATTTTTCCTCCTAACCATTCCCCCAGCTGAATTTTAACATCATAAGTACACTGTGTATCTATTCATATACCCGGCACTTTGGAGGGTCATAAACTGTTGTACTGTAATCTCTAAGGCTGTCTGGCCCCCGCCCCGGGGACAGGTGGAGATGGCACGATCTCAGCACATTCTTACCCCCGAGCTGGGCTCTTCCCCCTGCTCAGCTGGACCAGTAGCTTTTAACTAGTTCGTGAGGCCTCTACGTTTTCTCCATCTGATTTCCCCCAGTATTCCTTGTCCTTTATCACCTGTTAGGTCCTTGATCCCACGATAGCACATGCAGCGCCCCGTGTAGCCTCCCTGTGAGCCTGGAGTAGGCCTCAGGGACCCTCAGGGACCCCACCCAGGCCTCTCGTGTCCTCTTCCGACAGCCTGTTGCAGGGGCTTCGGCCACTGTGCCCTGCTTTCTGCCTCCGCAGTGGGGCCGGACGCTGCTCTCTGGGCACGCAGCTGCTGTGCTGCCCTCTGGAGGAAGGTGTCCCGGGCCTGGGGGGCCTGGGGGGCCGCAGCAGCAGTAGGTTTGCGTTCTGAGCGTCTCAGGCTTGTCCTGCCTGTTGTCCGATGCCACCCCCCTCCCCGCTTTATGGTTGTGCATGGCAATAGAGCTAGTTCAGAAGCTGTCATTTCCTCATAGCTTGGAGCAGAAATTGAGCTGATTCCACATATTATCATCCTAAATAATAAAAGCTCAATTTCCTCCAAGGCACCTATTGTCATAAGCCAGCTGAAAGTTTTAATTACTTTTTATTTTGAGGTAGTTTAATTTGCTCAGTATTTCCTTATATTAAGTTAGATAATTTATATGATTAATATATTAACTTATAATAAAATGAGGACGTGAAAGTCACTCAGTGGTGTCTGACTCTTTGAGACCCCCATGGACTATAGCCCACCAGACTCCTCTGTCCAAGGGATTTTCCAGGCAAGAGTGGGTTGCTGTTTCCTTCTCCAGGGTATCTTCCCGACACAGGGATCCTGACACAGGGATCGAACTGTAGCAAAAGTATTGACAGTGTCTGATAATGCTGTCTTAATTCTTGTTTTAAGAGAACCTTCTCTTACATGAAAATCTTTGCTGTGATTTTTTTTTTCTTTTTTTTTAAGAAAACTCAGAAGAATAAGATGTTTCCTGACCAAAGGAAGAAGCCAAGAAGTGGTGCCACAGACTCAGGTATAGATAGTGTTTTATATGTAGTCAATCATTCAAGAAGTTCTTTTTTAAAAATGTATTTTTTTATTTGATAAAGTAGTACATTTAAGTATATAAAATTTCCACTTTAAAAAGTTAAAAAATATGTGACTTTGGAGTAACTGAGTTTTCCAGCAATCTATCATGAAAATTTTCAATATACAACAAAGGATAAAGAATTTAACAATATATATTCATATACCTACTACCTAGATTTTACCATCAGAATTTATTTCTACTTGCTCTAGCACCTATTCATTAATCTATTTTAATTTTTCATCACGTTATACACTCTTTTCAGACATCATACTATGTACTCTTAGAAGCCTTCTTTCATTCAACGTAGCTTTGAGAGTCATGCATATTATTCTGCATCATTTTTATTGGCACAAAGTTTATTGAAAAATAGGAAAATAAAGCATTTTTTCCTTCAGTTTTTTAAAAGATAAGTTTTATAGTTTTCTTATTATAAAAATGTTTATTTTAGAAAATTTCAAAGGTATAAGAAAGGATGATAACATCACCTACAATTCCATCACCCCAAAGTAACTGCCGTGTTTTTTGGTCTATACTCTTCAATCCTTTTACTGAGCTTTTCTCACCCTAAGTGGGCTCATATCCATGTCATTCAGTATTCTACATACCATTTTAATGAATATGTAATATTTCATCCACAAATGTGCATAGTTTAGTTAATCTCTTATATCAGCTGCCTGAATCAATGCACGCGGTAACCTCCATGTGTTCTAGTAGTGGTCCATCAGGTAGATTAAAACTAACAGAACACGGCTAACAAAGACATCCATCTCCAGTAGCGTTGGTAACAGCCGGCTGTTAAGTAAAGGCGCAGCGAGGCAGCTGAGGGACCGCTGTGCATTTGCTGCTTCAGAAGTGGGCCCCCAAGGAGCAGCGCTAGAGGGCGCCCTGCAGACAGGGTTTGAGCCTGTCTTCTCCCGGGTGTTTCTGCAAAACGTGGTGCTGTGTTTAACAATTTGGTGGAGTACTTTTGTTGTAGGCTTTCAGGTCCCTGGACCTAGGGCTAAATGGCTGATAATATATTAACCTGTCCTGATGTTCTAGATACTTCCGACTGTGCACCTATTTGGTGTTTAAAAGAAAAGAAAGCCAGTGACATCATGGAATTAGATGTGTTTTTGTCTGCATTCGAGAACATTCTTCTAGAGTATGAGTGAGTCTTTTGATGTTGTCTTTACGTACCTAATAAATTTCCCTTGAAATAGCACTTCTGCTCACCCCACAGCTTGATATGTAGAATTTTCATTATCATTTTTACATACTTTTAAATTTCTATTATACTTTTTTCTTTAAGTCTCTGATTTAGTATTATGTTTTTATATGTCCATGTGTGTGACTTTTAAATTTCTATTTATTAATCTTCTGTCTTAACTAGTTACAGTCCAATTTCATGGACTGGTAATACCTATTTTTGAAATACTGAGGCTTCCTTTATGGCCTAGCACATAATCTCTTGGGAAGCTCTAATTATTGGATCTGTGTAGAATCAGTATTACTCAGTTTTTCCTGGTATTTCTATCAATTTATGCTATCTCTGTAGAGGTTATTTTACTAGGATATCATGTTTAAAATACTCTTTTAGATTGAACATTTTATCTTTATGAAGTGACTCTTTTCATTCCTAAAAATGCTTTTTTTGGTTTTAAAATCTTTTATCTCATATGTCACTCTATTTCTTTAGCTAGTGTTTGCCAAATTTTATGTTCTTTGAACTTTTACTTCCTACCTTTGTCTCACATTAAGCTGTTATTTATTACAAACTCCTTTTTAAATCCAGTGTCCATCTTTGAATTTCACTTTAGTCAGTTACACTTAATTATCCCTATCTTTAGAAGAATGTATTGATCCTGTTTAAATGTATAACTCCCCACCAGTAAGATTAGAACTCTGGCAATCTGTGATGTCTTGGTCTTCTCTCCCTGCCCCCACCCCAAAGCACATCATGTTTATAATACCTGGAAACTGTTTAATTCTGGGAAAAGGGTGATCAGAGTTGGTACAAAATGGCTTCTGTTACCTGTTTCAACTCAGGATCTAGACTTGAACTTGCCAGAGCCAGTTAAGAACTGCAGCTTCTTAATGGTTCCTGGAGTCGTCCTCACAGGGCTTTTGGGGCTGTGTGTTTGTTGGTTTCCCTGTGGAGGAATGAGGTCTCGGGTCTCTTATTCCACCGTCTTCTGATGTCACTAGAAATACTTTTTAACATCCTTTTTTTTTTTTTTTTTTTTTGATTTAAAGTTTTACAAAAAGTGTATTCAAAAGTGCAGGCCATCTCTCCTGCTTAGCATCTTGAAGAATTAGGCCATGGGCCTGGTCCCTTCTCCTGGGCGACTTTTCCTCATGTATTTCCCCCAAGAAAAAAATAGCTACGTGACAAGCTGTCACTCACACAAGAGGTTTATTTTCAATTCAGACTTTAAATTCTAGTGTCGTTCTGTGACGAGGCAGAGGAGGGGGGTAGCTCCCCCCTGGCAGGGTGTGGGTTATCATAGGTCTGTGTCCAGCTGTGAGGGAGGGAGACTGGGCTCTTCTGTCCCTGACGACAGGGACCCAAACCAGTTTCTTTGTTTGGGTCAGCTTTATAGTTTTTGCAGAACTGAATAGCTGGCTTCTGGCTACTTATCGGTTAGTCCAAATATGTGACCCAGTCCCTTCTCCAGTTGTAGCAGGGAGGGAGGAAGGGCTGAAGTCTGCTGCTCACTGGGTCAGGCGGCAGGGAAGACTGGGATTGTCTGGGAGCATCACTTTCCATATGGTTTAGTGTCACCTGTGGGGGTGGCCAGTGCCGGGAAGTGCTGGCCACAAGCGTGAGGACTTAGCAGAGAGAGTTCCAGTTCTTTTTCTTTTCTTGAGATGCTTCCAGTATTTTTTTAAATCTGAGAAAGGGCTGCAAGCTGACCATGCCATCTTAGATATTCAGAATGGCACATACCAAACTGTGTGTGTCCATGGGAATGCTAAACAAATGAAACACACCTTTCCAAATCCTTCAGAGACTACCTAAGTTTGACTTTTTTTTAATTCTGCTACAGACAAAAAATAGACTCTCGAGTTTGTAAGGCAGCCATCAACAAATTTCATTCTGATTTGAAAGAAGAACTCATCAAAATGGTAAGTTCAGTGACATAAATTGGTTGATCTAATTTTTTTTAAACTAATCCTTAACAGCTCACTGTTGTCTTGGTAAAGCTTGCATTTGCTGCCAGTGTGGTAAAGAGCTCCTTAGAAACTGGATATGATATGTTGTAAACTAATAAACACTTGACTTTGGAAAATGCATGCAAATATTTATTTCTTGTTTTGTGTAGCTTCAAGAAGTCCAGATGTTGAAGACTCTGAAAAGGAAGAATGCTAAGGTAAATCATTCACGTGGTTAAAGGCACAGTCCTGTAGAACGTGCACATACGTAGCAAGTAAAGACCCGACTCTGGGTTTTGTGACCTACAGAGTTTGTGTAAGGCCTTTTATCTTTTTAGTCACACTTTTGTTTGGTCGATCTGGTGCCCGTTCAGGTGAGTACTGATCAAGTCAGTAATGTTGAGACGGAGGCTAAGGAATGGGGGTCCCAGTTGCCCTGAAAATGGCTCTCAAGCCCAAAATGACCACTTACGTGGTTGAGTATTATGTATTATGTGTTTATCACTACTGTGTATGTCAGAAGTCTTTCAGACTGAAGAACTGTCTCGTGTCTCAGGAGAAAGGGCAGGCTAGGAAGAATACTGGGTTAAGGGTCAGGAGATCTCCTTTCTTGTGACAGTGCCGCTGCCTCAATGTCCTGTTGCCAGTAGGTCTGCAAGGAAACACGAGGCCCTTCCAGCCCACCTGTTTACAGTTGGGCCAAAAAGCATTCCTTGTTCTAGCTCTAAAGTTGCATGAACCCACGTGTGGAAGCACAGCCCCCCTCTACATTTGTAACAGAAATGGGTTTGAAATGGATGGTTTTCCTTCTGGTGAAAAACAACAGCCTTTGTTGTTTTTCAGTTTTAATCTCTTGTTGGTCATTCCTGCATCTCTCATAGGCAAGCAGGAGTCATCTGAATGTCCAGCAGTGGAATATGAGGTAGTTGCTAAAAGTGATAGTTGAGATGATGCACTGAATTCTGTTGAAATGTTCTCTGTAAAATACAAATTGTGTCATGGCACTCCTGTGCTTCAGTATTTTCCTAGTGTACCTAGAGAGCATCACAGTGCCTTACTTGATAGCTCACAGGGTAGTAAAACATGGCCCTCCTCTTCAGGGCTCTCCGCAAGCGGATCCCCCTGGACTTCTCCAGTTCCCTCTTCTTTCCCGTCATAGCACACGTCACAAGCTGTGACTACACCCTGTTTGTATGTCATGTCTGTCTTCCCTGTGTGACCAACGTTGGTAAGAATGGGGTTTGCCGTGTTTCCCACTGCGCTCCAATACCTGGCACAGTGTACAAGGCAGTGCTGAAATATTTACAAAACTAACGTACAAATTTTTGTTATTAGATGATCTCCGATATCGAAAAGAAAAGGCAGCATTTGATTGAAGCCCAGGATGAATTGCTTCGGTAAGATAATATCGAAATCCTCTTTGAGAACTTAGAACAAGATTTTAATCACAGCGTTTCATGTGAGGCTTTGTTGTAAAACTTGCTGCTGTGTTGCATTTAAACACCGGGTCTTCTCTGAGCTTGGAAGCTCAGTCAAGGGAGGTTATGCCACTGAGTGGAGAAGCTTTTAGCAAATCAGCCCTCATCTATCCACACTAGATCTCTCAGCTCCCACCTGAGAGGTGTTCTGATTGGACACGTAACACACAGACTTGAGAACTGGGTGGCCTGGGTTTAAGTCCTGGCTCTACCACTTTCTGGCTTGCAACCTTGGGCAGGTACTTAACCTCGCAGTGCCTCAGCTCCCGCATTTGCAAATGAGCATAACGGTAACTATACCTCACAGGGTGTTGTGAGACCTAAGTGAATAAATACACAGAAAGTGCCACACGGTGACTGGCATAGCATACAGTAAGTGTCGTGTGAGGCGTTACCGGTTTGCATGAGTGTCGTTGAGACGTATCGCTTGGTATGACGTGCGTGATCCCAGGTGTCAGGCCAGAATTTCCAGGTCTGTCTCCCATGCCGCCTGCTGGGTTTGCGGTGGTCTTCCTTACAGACGGGATGGCTGGGTGAGCCGGGGGGCTGGCAGCAAAGCAGCAGCAGAATAAGCAGTGTCAGATACGCTCTCTGCCCTTCAGGAGCCTTAAAATAGCTTGGAAAGTGGTCTTAGAAGGCAACCTGTAAGTGAATACCAAGTTTGAAAGATGAGACCTGTCCCAGAAGTCTAGAAGAGGGAGAAATGGGTTGTCTAGGCCTTTGGTTTCCAGATCCAGCCTCTGGACAGGTGCTGCTGGCCGGCGCTGCAGCCTTCATGGGCCCAGGCCAAAGTCAGAAAAGTAAAGATCATGATGGGAAGCTTTTTCAGGTGTTAGCTGTGTGTCGCTGGGCGTCGTCCTAAGTGCTTTATTATACCAACTCATTAAACCATCACCATAACCCTGGGAGGCAGGTTGTTTGGCCACAAGACAACTATGTAAGACTTGGATCTGTCTCAGAGCTTTTGATCTTTTTTCTAGACAGAACTGTAGAAGGTGAGAGGTACAGTATTTTGAAAAGGCATAGAAAGAAACACAATGTGTATTGTTTTACATGTGGAAAACCCAAGGCACAGGGCAGTAATGATCCGACAGCCCCCACCCAGGAACGGGGGAGCCAGGGCCCGGTGTCTGCCCACTGGCTCCGGACCCAGCGCTCCCGCCCACGGCCTTGCTGGCTCAGGTCTCCCAGAACATGGCACTGGTTCAGTGCACAGGGCTGTTACAGGGACGTCTATAAAATGTATTAGACCAGGTTTTTAAAATACATCTTTGTGAGAATAAAAGATGGTAACCATTCCCCATTCTTTTATAAATTGGTCCACAAAATCCAAATTATCCTTTTATTTTATATGTTTAGAGACTCATGAGCTACTGAGACAGAAAGCAGGTTGCCCAAGGTCGCACCTCTCACCCAGGCAGAGATGGTTTCTCCACTGCTTTTATTAGACCTGGACACAGTTTTAGTGAGGCAGAGGGGCAGAGGGAAGGCTTTCTGTCCACGCTTTGACTGCTAAACTGCAATGTCAGTCTACATCTGTCTGGGGCCCTAAAATCTTGATACCCAAGTATATGTTTTAATTCAGTAGTTCCTAAGACTCTAAAAATGACTTAATAGATTTTAAGATACATAAGGCATATTTTTCTTTGGGCTTCACTGCTAAGTACTTTTTAGGCATCATATTTCGGAGGTTTTGCTACATTTAAATTGATTGCAGAATCACTCATATTGATCATTTCAAAGCGAATGACATCTTAAGCCACCTAGCCCACCTGGCCTGTTTACTTCACTCAGAATCCTTACACGCTGCACCTCATATACCTTAGGCTGTAGTTCCACTTTGTCATTTCTTTTTGGGAAAAATATCTTTTTGTTTTAGGGTAGAACCTGAGCTGAAACAACTACACATAAAGTATGAGGAACTTCAGGAGAGAAAAGCTTCCCTTAGGAAGGCAGCATATTTCCTGTCTAATCTCAAACAGCTTCATCAGGATTACGCAGCTGTTCAAGAGGAAGAACCAAGTGCAAAGGAAACAGTAAGTTCAGTGTTTAATTTTTACTCTGTTCAGAAGACACAGGGCAGTCTGTTGGAGAACCAGAGCTTCGAGGAGAGAACAATGGCGATGTCAGGTCTACCCAAAAAGCATCCCTGTAAATTGGTGAAAATTTGTTCTCACTGCTTCTTAGCTAATTAATTAAGGCCAGAGGGGTAAAGGAAAATCCAGAAACACGGATTTTACTAAGGTATTGAAGCTTCAGAGAACTGAATTTCTTGAAGGGAAGTGTATCCTCTGGACAAAACTCAACTGTCGTCAACCTAAGACTAAGACCACTAAAACCTATACAAGTTTTAAAGACCAACCTCTTGTCTTTGTTCAGCCAGTATTTTTACTATCTTTTGTGTCTGAAAAACTAGCCATTATCCCCTATCAATAGTAGGTGTGATTTTAGAAGTTGAAAATGTTTTAAGAGGGCATGCAGGAGGGAAAGGGGTGGTTGGTGTAGATTCTTTTCTATGTTACAAGATACTGAATGTAGTTGACCCTGTCCTTGTTGTTTATCTGTTTTATATATAGTAGTGTGTCTGTGTGATGCTTTCAGAGTGTAGACACGAGGGTATATGCCTCACCTCTTTTCTTAAACTAAAAACCCAGGACCTAATGTTAGTGCTTCCTCCCCCCACAACCCCTCCTCTAAGAGCAGGTGCCGCCTGGCACAACAGCTTGAACATAGTAGGCCCTCAAATATTTGTTAAACTCAATTGCCTAAGGGTAGGTGATAATAGACAAAATTATTTGGGTCATAGTCACTCTGATAGGTTTGTGCTTAATTTCATTTCTAAGAAAACCACCTTGAAAACATAAGCAACAAAATATTCTAAGTATGATATAGCTGTCAGGATTTTAGTCATTCGCCCTTAGATATAAATTGTACCATGATATTTGGCTTTAGTTTCAAACTTATGAGTTGAGTTTTGTTTCCTATTTTTATGCTGGGTTTGTATTTAATTTTGTCTTTAATCATTAAGGACATTTGGATTGGCAACTGAGAACCACATCATTAATCTTCTCAAAAAGTAATTTTTCTAGATGAATTGTATGGGCCTGGTGGTCTCATTCCATCAGTTCTTACAGTAAACCTGCCATACAGTTGACTGGGTTTAAAACAGCATGAGATCAAGCTGACCCCACAGAGGTCTAGCTAACTTGCCCAGACCATGTCTTGACCTGTCCAGGGAGATTTTGGTTTAAATAATTGAGATGCCACTGTTCTTGAGCCAGCTGGTCTTCTGGATGAGTAGCTCAAGCTTTGCAGAGCAGTTCCCTTGCAACCTGTTTATCAGTTTTCTAAGGTAATGGATTAAAACCAATTTCGTAAAAATGAGTGATTCATGGAAAACACTATTATTGGCAGTTGGTCATAACATTGAATAACATAAAATAGATAGGATTTTAAAAGGTTTTTATAAGTTACATTGGGTTATGTAAGTTTTTTTATTCATCTAAATATTTTTCTTCAACAGTATGATTCATCCAGCCTTCCAGCTTTGCTGTTCAAAGCAAGACCCCTTTTAGGAGCTGAAAATCATCTGCAAAATATCAACTGTCAATTAGAGAAGCTCCTTGACCAGAAATGAGACCAGTCTACTAAGATGTGCACATTTAAGATTAGTCTCGTGATACAGTTTTAGAAGGTAACAGGCAGTATATATTTTTGCACAAAGATGGGAAGAAAACCTGAACTTTATTACTATTAATTTGAATTGAATATTTTTTATTGTTATAACAACATTCTCAGATAAGTTTAAAAGCAGGAAACTGTCTTACTGTTCAGACTGTATGATCTTGTCCCCAGAATTTAATATTGCTTTGTCATTAAAATTAAATGGCTAGGTATAATAGTTTTAGAGGCCATAATTAACTTTTCTAGTTAACACCAAGTACAAAGTTTTAAAATGTTTTAGAACGTTGACACCTCATCAGCCCTTAAACATACAGAAGCTTTACCCTAAAAATAAACATCCAAAATTAAGCTGATGTGAACATAGTTAATCACATAAGGAGAATTCTACTGAATTTAATAAGCACACTGGAGCTGATTTTCAGTAAAACTGGTTTATTTCAGTAAATAAGATTTGGAAGTAAAGTGATAAATAAAACAGTTGGTATAACAGGCTTATTTAATAAGTTACTATAATTTAATGGTACTAAATCTGCCTTCATGCAGATTATAGCCTAGTTATATCAGTGTCCATAATTAGCTACTCTTGTAATACTTCTATTAGTAGTTCATCAGGAATTTCATCCATCCCATTGTAAGCAAGAAGACTGTTCTCTGCAGCTTCTGCTAATTCAGCATCTTCTGTAGCCTCCAAAATGCAAGTATCGTCAAGGCCATTATCCCAGTCAGCATCAGGACACGCACCTTTTGACGACACGCTAGCTGATGGTTCGTGAGGACCCTTGGTTTCAGCGTTTGCCGTTGTATCTGTTGCAAACTCCTCTTCCTGGTTCCAGAGAGGAGGGAGCGCAGAGTAGGAAGGAAATTAATCAGACAGAATGTGTGATAATTTCACCAGATAGTTGATCTATACTGAATTAAGGGATTCAGTTCAACAGATACTAAAATGAACACTGGACGGTACTGTCTCCAATGCAGCGCCATGGGCTCGTCACTGCCGCCTCTGTGGCGCGCTCACAGAGCTCCAGACTGGAGATGCCTGCAGCTCCTGTGGTACGTTCTTTCCAGAGTACACTGGTGGGGCTACAGCAAAGGCAGACTGATACTCTTTAAAAGTGGATAGTCTATAGTCTACCTGAAGGCAAACTGGTATCTGCTATCTTAACACACTAATTTCTCGATAGTTTTAAAATTAACATGGATTGAAAAGTTTTGAGATAACTGTCAAAGTATGACTGGATTTTGAGTATTAAACAGTATTGTATCAACATGAAATTTCCTGAATAATTTCACTATAGATGTATAAGATGCTCTTATTCTCCAGCTACATGCTTGAATATTAAAGAGATGAAGGGTTTTGATATCTGCACTTACTCTAAAGAGACTTGTTATGGACTGAAAGTTTGCACCCCCTCCCCCAGATTCACTGGTTGGGATCCTGACGCCCAGTGTGGCGATAGCAGGAGGTGAGGTCTGCAGGAGGCAGGTGCTGCGACCAGAAGGGACTGGCGCTAGCTCTGTGACCCCGGAAGCTGAGTCCACAGCACCGTGATCTTGGACTGTCCAGCCTCCAGAACTCTGAGAGATTTGTTGTTTTTAAGTCACTCAGTCTGAGGTACTCTGTTACAGCAGCCTGAAATGCCCAAGACAAGACTCGTCAAAAACAACGTGTCCTTAAAAAAAAAAAAAAAAAGTGTCCTGTGGACAGTAGTGGGAGAAAACAAGTGTGGCCCAGTGTTTGATAACAAGCAGCAAATCCAGAGAAAAGGCGCACAGGAGGGCTCCTCCTCCTGCAGCATTTCTGCAGGTGAAAACTTCCTTTCATTGCAATAGAAAAACAGGCAAATGTAGTTTAGTTTAAAATGCTAAAGAAAACGTTAACTGTTAAAAAACTAAGTGGTGGGTTTATTATACTGTTTTTTTAACTTTAAATAAAAAGCCAAAATAAGTTAAATCCAAGCAGTGGTAATACTGTACACCAAAGGTACTTACAACTTGGTGTTTTCAAGGTGTTACTGGATTAGCAGGAATAAAAAAAATCCAGAAACCCACTAAAACCACAGCCATTTATCAAAATAACACTTCAAATAAACAAGGATGAAATATTCTTAGAGACAAAGTTTGGTTCTTTCAAAACACTTTTTAACGTAGAAGTTTACTAGAGACTCTGGCAATCAGGTATTTTATATCCAGCTCCTACAGATCAAGCAGATTTCTACCATGTCAGTATAAATTTTACCAGGAGAGATGTTTTTAAAATTGAACTGAATTACGTACCAGACTGTTACCTAGATTATAAACTCAAGCACTCATTCAGCTATAGCAGGTAACTTTCGTTTTAACCATAACACCATAAACAAAAGGCTGATAGATGTGGGGGGAAAAGTCTAGAAAATAACATGACAAGAGTACTTAATACAAAGTTCTTGTAAAATATTAGTAAGACGTCATATAAAAGTAAACAGAGGGCAGTTATAGGCAATCCATAATAGAAACATAGTAAATCTGAATGTTAAAGTGGAAATTAAAACACCTGAAATACCACTTTATGTCTACCAGCTTGCTAAAGATTCAGTCGCTCAGTGATGTCAGACTCTTTGCGACCCCATGGACTGCAGCACACCAGGCCTCCCTGTCCATCACCAACTCCTGGAGTCCACCCAAACTCATGTCCATCGAGTCGATGATGTCCAACCATCTCATCCTCTCTCATCCCCTTCTCCTCCTGCCTTCAATCTTTCCCAGCACCAGGATCTTTTCAAGTGCGTCACTTCTTTGCATCAGGTGGCCAAAGTATTGGAGTTTCAGCTTCAACATCAGTCCTCCCAGTGAATGGTCTGGTTGGATCTCCTTGCAGTCCAAAGGACTCTCAAGAGTCTTCTCCAGCACCACAGTTCAAAAGCATCAATTATTCGGCACTCAGATTTCTTTATAGTCCAACTCTCACATCCATACATGACTACTGGAAAAACCATAGCCTTGACTAGACGGACGTTTATTGGCAAAGTAATGTCTGCTGTTTAATGTGCTGTCTAGGTTGATCATAACTTTCCTTCCGAGGAGTAAGCGTCTTTTAATTTCATGGCTGCAGTCACCATCTGCAGTGATTTTGGAGCCCCAAAAAATAAAGTCAGCCACTGTTTCCCCATCTATTTGCCATGAAGTCATGGGATGGGACTGGATGCTATGATCTTTGTTTTCTGAATGTTGAGCTTTAAGCCAACTTTCTCACTCTCCTCTTTCACTTTCATCAAGAGGCTCTTTAATTCTTCACTTTCTGCCATAAGT